>NC_142785.1:5293692-5639692 GCF_988280905.1 Pimephales promelas | reverse complement strand
CAACTTAAAATTTTAAGGCAACGCAGGTTACTTACTTTTTTAAGTTAAACCAACAATATTTTTTTACAGTGTAGTAATCACAACATTTTTTTCTTTTGTCAAATCAACTTAAATAATTTATTTAGTTCAGATAACATATAATTTTGAGTTTCTGATGGTTAAATTAATCTCCTTCATTGTAGTAGTAACTCACTTTTTCCAGTTCAATGAACTTAAAATTTTAAGGCAACCAGGTTACTTACTTTTTTAAGTTAAACCATCAATATTTTTTTACAGTGAGTGTAAACAAAAAACTTGTTGTAAACAAAGTTCACTACTGTTACACTTAAAGTATATTTAAAATATATACTTTCACACACTAAAATGTGGGCCAATTTAGACACAAGCTGTATTGAAACAGTACACTATTAGTATAGAAATACTTTAAATACTTGAACTTTACTCAAGGATGCTTAATAAAAAAGGCTTTGAACTTGAAGTATCACTTATTTTTTGTTAGGGTTATGTATAGGCCTATACGAAATCAGTGACAAGTGGAGACATAATTGTAAGTGGAGATATTAATTATATGATTAAAATTGTTTGGTGAGCTTTAAAAAATGGATGTAAAAGGATGCAAAAGTGAAAAGCAAACACTTTCACATACCAATGGTTTCAATCCTAATTTGAAACAAACCTTTTGTCTTTGTACTATGGATCTTTCCTCCACAGAATTTCCATTCATTTCACAGTATTTCCGTACCCTGCCCTAGACGCCCTCTCACTGCAGTCAGGAATTTCACAGCTGAGCTTCACGTCCAAACCTAGACCAGGACATAGACAGTCTCGGCCTGCCTCACATACAAATGTGCAAGCATGTTCAACTTGTCAACTGTATTGTCTGTTAATCTTTTGACATTATGAATCTGTATTGTACATTCAGTAAACAATTACTGACACATTTTCACATTTAAAATTCACAGTGCAACAACAGCACACAGTTAATGTGTATTAGCAATTCGAAAGATGTTGACAAGAGGACCTCTGGTGGATATATTGGTAACTGCATCGTGGGCATGAGTTTTAAAGGGACACTATGCAGCTTTTTTAGCTTAACTGAACAGCTTCAGAGTTATTGAAATGGTCATATGACTTCTTTCGGATTGAATGGTGGCCGTCTGTTTGTTAAAGCAACAATATGCAGCTCTGATGTTTTTGTAAAACAGTGACCCCTAGAGCCTCTGTGGTGTACTTGCACTGTCGTAAATAACCGTTATTGCCCTGTTACTGCATATCTACTGAACTACTGATGATGGTAATAGGTTAATAATAACTATATGTCAAGAGTTAAACTACTTTATAATAATAAAGTTGCCTATCACGTTTGCTGGCTTATTACATTTTTACATGATTTCTGCTAAATCACAAGTAAAGTTGCCTATAGTGTAGGACTAGGCCCTACTGTGTAATTTCATTTGTGTTTTTGATTGTAATGTAAACATTACAAAATGTCAGATGACATCAATAAAGTTAAATGTACGTCGCATTATTTCAGAACATTGGCCGTTTTGATTTCATAAGACACGATTATTATTACAATTTATCATAATAGTTAGCAAATTGTGTTCAATTACACTATTTACAACCTCTAGGCTTATATGTCCTAATAATAATGTGACATATTGACTATGTCCTCATGATAATCGCAGGAATCAACATCAACAGTGTCAAGATTTATTTGATTTTAAGAAAAATTACAGTCGGGAAGTGCACTGTTAGTAAGCTAAAGTTTGTACAAGCACAGTACACGCGCAATAAGAAATCTGAACCAGACGCAGGACTAACGTTGTCACACTCTGAATGAGTAGTATTTACTGGAATGAACTTTGTCACTTATGGCACTTTTCCACTACACAGTACCAGCTCGACTCGACTCGGCATGGCACGGTACGGCTCGCCTTTGTTTGGTTTTCCACTGTGTAGAAGTTGTACCTGTTCCTGCTTTCGGGTACCTTTTTTGTATCACCTCCAGCGAGGTTCTGAGCGAGCTAAGGCAATACTAAAAGCTTCAACTGTCCTGCAAGAGATTCGTCAAATCATCCATCCACTCGTCACTCAATCATCCACATCTGCGTCCGTCAGTCCCATGGCCCGACCCGCGTCTTTCTCTGGTGAGGAGGGGAGTGCAGCGTTTTTTTTTACTTCAGTGCGAATTATACATGGAAATGCAATCAACCCAGTTTTCCAATGAACAAGCAATAATCGCCTTCATCATCCCACTACTCACTGGATGCGCTCTTCTCTGGGCTCGGGCGCTTTGGAATACTAAAGGAACACTTCATTAGCCATTTTTGAGAAGTTTTCTCTCATGCTCCTAATGCGTTGTCTATTCATGACCAGTTATTCCGGTTGCGACAAGGAAACTCATCAGTCTCTGAGTATTTTTTACAGTTTCGTATGCTTGCCGCTAAGTGACTGTGGATGGAATGAGACGGCGCTCGTCACAGCCTATCATCAGGGTCTCAAACGAGACATCTGTCCTCAGCTGGCCATCTATGACGACAACATTGGCATCAAAACTCTCATTCAACGTTCCATACGCATCGCCCAACGCAGAACAGCCTGTTTGTCGGATCACCCTGCACTTCCTCCTCCTCATCCGAAACCGCCAGATAGCCTTCCAGTACCAGAACCTATGGAAGTGTATTCAACCCATTTAAGTTCCACCGAAAGATTACGACGAATTAACAATAAACAAATGTCTGTAGAGAAGCGCTTCCTGGACTCAAGTAAATAAGCTTGAGGTGCTCTTTGGATAGGAAAAAACATGTACAGTAGAAATCAACAGGAACATCCAAGGCAGTCTCTTTAGAAAACTTAAAAAGCTTTTTTTTTTCTATGGCTTGGACATAATCAACACGTTTCGGCATAAAAGCCTTCGTCCGGGAGTAACTACATTTCAAAAACAGGGAGAGCCTTATAAGGTCTCAAATCACCAATCATAAAAATCCATTTGGCAAATGAAAACAGTAGGTTCAGAATTGTATGAATTGAACAAATGCCACAATTGATAATAATTAACAATAATCTATGTCTCATCTGTGGAACTGCAGGCCATCTCCTCAGCACCTGTCCTGTTTGTCCTCCACGCCCTACGGTGAGTACTGTGGTTCTCCCGTTTCCCATTTCATCAATGAAATATACTCCAGTTTGGCTAACTTATCTTCAACGATCTGTTCCATCGAAACATTGATTGATTTTGGCTCTGCTAGCAACTTCATTTCCCTCACTACTCTTCAGAAACTTCAAGCTTGCCGAAAGTCTGTAAATCAACAGTTACATGTCCAGTCCATCCTGGGTAAACCGCTAGGTCATGGCCACATCCGGTACTGCAGTTCCATGCTCAACGTCAAGATTGGGTGTCTACATGTGGAAAAATTATAATTTCTGTTATCCATCTAAAAGATACCATCTTCTTCTTCTTCTGAAATTTAAGTATCCATCAACTCCAACCCACCATAACATAACCCACCTCAATGCCGGACGTTCCAGGATGTGTTCGACAAACAACTGGTGACGAAACTCCCACCTCATCGGCCATGGCCTGTGCAAACGACCTGCTGCCTGGGGTGGTGTTGCCGCGTGGTAAGATCTATCCACTGTCCATCCCGAAACAGAAGGCCATGGAGAAGTACATCGAGGAGGCTCTTCGTCAAGATTACGTCCGACCTTCCACCTCCCCAGCCTCTTCCAGCTTCTTCTTTGTTGGTAAGAAGGACAGAGGTTTGCGGCCCTGTATTGACTGCTGGACACCGTTTTGTCATTGTATATATAGATGACATTCTGATTTATTCCTCCAGTCTACCCGAGCACCACCATCATGTCAATCAGGTAGTACAACGTCTTTGTGAACATCAACTCTTCCTGAAATTGGAAAAATGCGAGTTTCACCAAGAATCCATTCAGTTCCTGGGTAATGTAATCTCACCACAAGGGATTACCATGGACCAGAGGAAGGTGGAAGCAGTTTCCAACTGGCCTTTACCAACTATCATCAAGGAACTTCAACGATTTCTGGGCTTCGTAAATTTCTACCATCGATTCATCAAATGTTTCAGTCAGATCAGCTCTCCCATCACTTCACTATTGCGCAAAGAGGCCAAGTCTCTATCCTGGACCAACGAAGCCACCATCGCCTTCAAGAAGCTCACAACTTCCTTTTGCATCGCTCCTACTCTCGCTCACCCAAATCCTGAACTTCCTTTCGTCGTTGAGGTGGACGATTCTACTACTGGAGTAGCAGCGGTGTTGTCGCAGCGGCAGGGGAAGCCTCCCAGACTCCATCCATGTGCCTTCTTTTCCAAAAAACTGTCCCCGGCTGAGCAGAAAATTGGTAACGGCATTGGTAACCGGGAACTTCTTGCCACACTTCTGGCTCTGGAAGAGTGGAGACACTGGCTTGAGGGAGCAAAACACCGTTTTGAAGTCATTACTGATCATCGGAACCTGGAATATCTTCGAGATGCAAAATGACTCAATACCCGTCAAGCCAGCTGGCCACTCTTCTTTACACGTTTCAACTTCAATGTACCTATCGCCCTGGGGACAAGAATATCAAGGCTGACTCACTTTCTCATTTATACCAACCTGACTCCATTCCTTCCAATCCTAAATCCATTCTCCCTCCAGCAATGATTGTTAGACCCATCCAATGGAGTATCGATGACCATTTTATGGAAGCCACTCAGACAGAACCTGCTCCGCAGGGAGGTCCTGAGGGACGGATCTATGTTCCATCCCGTCTACGTCTGTCTCTCATTGACTCAGTACATACATCTCCGGACTCTGGACACCCAGGCAGCCAGCAAACCTCTCCCTCATTCAACAATGCTACTGGTGGCCCAATATGACCCAGGATGTCTCCTGATACGTCAAAGGTTGTTCCATCTGCGCCATGGCCAAGGTACCTCGACGTCTCCCCGAAGGCAAACTAGTTCCTCTTCCTGTGCCCAGTAGACCATGGTCTCATCTCGGAGGAGACTTTATCACCGATCTTCCTTCATCTGATTCCCACACCTGTGTTCTGGTTGTAGTCGGTCGTTTCTCTAAAGCCAGGCTACCTATTTTAATGATCTGAAACGCAAGTTTCAAGTAACTTTGTGGGCGGGTCTTGGGCGCTGTTTCTATTTAGCCAGCGGGATAAATGACTCTTGCGCCCGACGCAAATCTAAAAGGGGTTGGTCTGAAGTAGCTTCATTATTAATAGGTGAGGTTTGGGCGTAACGGAAAACAAACCAATAAGTACGTCATATCACATTCCCTTTAAGAGCATGATGAACGAGATACGTTTGTTCCATGGCGCAATTATATTTTAAAGGCGCATTTAGGCGCGCTTCACAATCGGTTCACAGCCGAGGAGATCGATGTTCTCTCAGAGCCATAAAAGAAAGAGAAGTGACATTGTGACTTCACAAAATGAGTACATACTTTTAGGGCATAGTATAAGTAAGCGAATTGGGACGCAGCATATGTCTATCCTAACGAGCTGAGGATCTGAATCAGGTGTGTTAAATAAGGGAGACATACACAATATGCAGAGCAGTGGATTGCGAGGACTGGAATTGAGAACCCCTGATCTACAGTGTATGCCAACCCGATCTCACGGGAATTCGTACGAATTTTACGAGGTGGCTAATTCGTAACAATTCATACGACCTCAGTCGTACAAATTAGTACGATTTTTGCTAAATCGTACATATTTTACGAATTGGCCAATTCGTATGAATTCGTACGAATGACCTACCCCTGACCCCGCCCCTAAACATAACCGTCACGTGGGTTTAGACAAATCGTATGAATTCGTACGAGTGAGGTCGTACGAATTCGTACGAATTAGCCACTTTTTAATCACTCGTACGAATTCGTACGAATTGGTCGTGAGATAGGGTAGTGTATGCGCATTGTTCTCTTTATGGCCAAGCACGCTTAAAATAGCATCTGAATGTACGAGCAACGCACCACTGACTTTAGACTAGTTTTGTTCCGGTCATTGGCACAATTGTTTTGTGGAACTGCAAAGTAGTACCAGGGATTGTTTGCACTGAAACATTCCTCCTTCTTGCATCGACCAGCCAAGGAGATGCGTAGCACAGACGTGCGTCTGTGGAGGGAAAAGACCGCTTTGCGCGGGTGCAAAATAGGAATGATACATGCGTCAGTGTACAAAGTCAATTGGGCTGGGTGCAAGATAGGGCCCAGAGAGGGTATACTGTAAAACATATTTTTGAAATTTAGTTGTTTCAACTTATTTTTGTGTGTAGAAATAACTAGATTGTCCAGATAACAAGAAATTTGAAGTTTTCTTGTCCTCGACTAGACTGAAAGTTGAATGAATATCTTAAATTGTTATTTTTTAACTCAAAGATGTATGTTTTAACAACGGCACTATTTTCTGTTGAATTGTTATAAAATTGTTATTTTAACTTATAAATGCAAGTTGAAACAACTGCACAAAATTTTCTGACGATTTTACTTCACTTATAATATAATGCTTTAATAGCAGTAAATGTACTTTGTAAACTAAAATGAGTAAACTAAATTTAATATGTATATTGCTGTAGATTGCATTAAAACCTAAACTTCAGTTTTGTTTTAGCTACATTAAAAAACATTAGGCTACTGTTACAATTATGAGCACATGTATATTTTAAATACATTTAATTAAATTACACAAAATTGTCTAGCTGTTTCAGTTTTAATGATCAGAATCAGATTCAATCCATCATGGTCAGATTTGAGGATTTTTTTTTCTCTGAGAATTTGACAGAAGCATGCGGAAACCGGATGATCCATGGTGGACCTTACACTTGTCTTCATCAAGTGTGACATTATATTGCGAAAGTGGATGCACGTGTTTAGTAATACGCGTTTTATTTTTAAAGATTTGTAAAGCACACAATTAAACGTTTTACAGTCACAGTGTAATTATTGTTCACAAATTCGTAATTTCTGACATAATAATACATTAAACGTAAGTGCAAATGACAATTAGTAAAAGCAGATTTTTATAGTATCCATTTCGAGTCAAATGTTGTTGTTGTTGTTGTTTTTTTGTTGGTTTTTTTTTTTTTAGCCTATAAGATTCGCTGATTTCCTTGTGTTCTGTTCAAGCTTCAGTTGGTTTTATTCAAGTTAATTAAAAGCTGCACGTTCATCAACCGGACCAAACCGGATTTATTTTTTTTTACAGTTCAGTTGCAGAATGCAGAGCGCGGGGCGTCAGAAGTAGGTAAGCTTTCACCACAATCTTTGAATTAAAAAGTAACTGTCGAATTTAACCGATCTATGGGTGATATATAGTCCACGTAATACGTCTGTGGTTAGAAATGTCATGG
Organism: Pimephales promelas; assembly: GCF_988280905.1. NCBI lineage: Eukaryota > Metazoa > Chordata > Actinopteri > Cypriniformes > Leuciscidae > Pimephales > Pimephales promelas. Next base: position 5,632,319 of record NC_142785.1, on the reverse strand, counting down.
TTTTCATTATTAACTTACGATTCAGTGTAATTACTAGCTAGGCCTCGCGCCATTTTGTTGCACTTTTGTTCATGACTTAAGAAATATTTATTGTCATAATAAGGTGAATTGGTCACGAATTTAAGATTATTGAGTGTATTTCGAATGAGAGTGTTTTGCACATAGAATATATGCTCATTGAATTTCCTCGTGTTATGTTGACTCATAGGTTCCGTCAAGTTGAGCAAAGGTTGTTCACCATCAACCGAATTTTTTACATGCTACATCTCAGTTGCAGAGCACCAGATACTGTGAGTTTTCGCTGCAGTCTTTGGGAATTCTTAAAATTAACTATCAATTTGAATTGATGTGGTAAATAAGTAACTTATTGTACTTTTTATGTGACTGTTTTTATTAATATTGAAAATGGTTGTGATTGACACACTGTAAGTTTCAGTGATGCTTGTTTAAATGTCGCGTCTAATTTGAGAACATCAACAAACCTCAACCATCTTCCTAAATTCATCATGTGAATCGTTTTAGGCATTTTAAAGCAAAAATATTTTGGGGTTTATATTAATATTATAATAATAATATTATATAAGGGTTAGTTCACCCAAAAATAAAAATTATGTCATGCATTACTCGTTTATTGTAAAATAATTCTGTAATTAATCACCCTCATGTTGTTCTAACCCCATAAGACTTTCATTAATTTTCGGAACACAAATTATTATTATAATAATTTTTTTAATTAAATCTGAGAGCTGTCTCACTCTTTAGTACAAACATTGTTAAAATAGTCCAAGTGACAGTGGCTCAAGCTTAAGTTTATCAAGCAACAAGAATACTTTTTGTGCGGGAAAAAACAAACAATTCATTCAACTCTTAATTTTCTTCCATGTGGGCCTCTGATGTGAGTTCATGAAAGCGCAACGATGCATGCGTGAGAACTGAGAAGATGACGTAGATGGGTCTCAATAAAGTGTTTAAAATGGTTCTAAAGTGTTAATTTCCTAGATGTCCGAATCGTGAGAAACCAACGAGAAAACGTAAAAATGCCTTACCAGTGCTGCAAAATGAATGGCTTACCTTTTAGACTTTCCTATCAAATGATTGCAAGCGTCATATTCTCAGTTCTCGAAAAAAAGTTGAAAAACTTTTTTCAGAGTTAGAAAAAGTAGTTTTCTTTCTTCCTTTTTTTCACAAAAAATATTTTCGTCGCTTGATAAACCTAAGGTTGAGCCACTGTAGTCACTTGGACTATTGTAACAATGTTTTTACTTAACTTCTCTGGGCTGGCAGATATCGATTACCTAGAAGCGTATGGAGGAGTGATCCAGCTCTCAGCTTTTATCAAAAATATCTTAATTTGTGTTACAAAGATAAACAAAAGTCTTACTGGGTTGGAACAACACCTTTAATGCTTTTCAGAGTTTCTTTTTTGTGAATGTTGTGAAAAGGATGTTTCATTTGTTGGTATGTTTTTGGAGTGGCATTTTAGAGTGTTCAGTTTAATTGAAGAATTTGTTGAAGCTTGAGAGCATAAATAATTGGTAACTTAGTTGATAATAAAATGGCATTTAAGCCAATTCATAGGTCTTTAATGTGTTTTACAAAGTTTTAATGGTTTCTTTTGGAACAAAGGATGTTTCTGAATGATGTGGGTTGATCTTGTTTAATGTTATGTAACAGATTAATCCACAAGAACTGCATTGAGACAGGTGTAAAACACCTTTCCATGAGGTTTCTTTCTGCAATTTCATTGCAGTTTTATTGCAAAAAAAAAGTGTTTTATATAACACCTGATGTACTTGCTGCATCATAAGAAGAACGGCATGTTAGCCTGTTAGTCTTATAATGTTAGTCTTTCTGTTTATTCCAAGGTTTACTGAAGTCAGCCGGATCCGGGCCGTATCCAGATCAGGTGGTGGACCTGCACTGGGACCAATCCACAACGCATCCCTGTGCCAGTGCCAGTCTCATCAGCCCTGTGAAGGCCTCATCGACATGACAGCCATAAGCACTGATCCTCAAGTGATCCCTGTGAGGTCCCCGAATGAACAAGCGCACCTTTTGGGATCCTTGGGGCCATATCTTCCCCCTTCGGAGCCCCAGAGGGCACTACCGCTTCCTGTGGATGCGCTTGAGAAGATGCTTGAGGCCTCCTCTGCAGCAGCTCCCGTCTCGTAGGCTCTGGGATCTTAAGCCTTGGCCTCTTTGTGTTGTTAGGCAGCGTTCCCTGAGAAGAAGCTTGTGGCTTCACCTGCAGTGACTCTCATCTCGGTGGCTCTGGGATCTCTAGTTTTTCCCTCTTTGAGGTCTTGTAGGGAATGGGTGCTCCTTGAGGAGGAGAAGCTTGAGGCCTCCTCTGCAGCAGCTCTCCTCTCAGAGGCTCGGGTATCTTAAGCCTTGGCCTCTTTGTTGTGTTGTCAGGCAGCTCCCCTCTCACAGGCTTTGGGGCAGGCACAGATGGTATCGGTAGACTTGGGCACAGGTGGTTCTGGTGGAGACCCAGTGGGCACAGGTGAATTCTGTGAGGATTTAACAGCCACGGGTGCTTCCTGTGGCCTTTTCTGCCTCCACTTTCTCTGTTGATGCTGCCGCTCCGGCTTAAGAGGCTCACAGGAATTAAGATTTCGCCAATCTTGGGACTTGGGCACTGGCGATCCTAGTGGAGACCCCGTAAGCACATGTGATTTCTGTGAGGACTCAACAGCCACTGGTGCTTCCTGTGGCCTTTTCTGCATCCACTTTCTCAGCTGATGCTGCCGCTCCGGCTTGAGAGTCTCAGAGACATTACGATTTCTCCAATCCTGGGACTTGAGCACAGTTGATCCTGGAGAAAACCAAGTGGGCACAGGGGCATGCTGTGGGGACAGCCGCTGGTGCTTCCTGTGGCCTTTTCTGCATCCACTTTCTCAGCTGATGCTGCCGCTCTGGCTTGAGAGTCTCAGAGAAATTACGATTTCGCCAATCCTGGGACTTGGGCACAAGGTGGTTCTAGTGGAGACCCAGAGGACACAGGGGCTTGCTGTGGGGACTAAACAGCCGCTGGTGCTTCCTGTGGCCTTTTCTGCCTCCACTTTCTTTGCTGATGCTGCCGCTCTGGCTTGAGAGGCTCAGAGAACTGAAGATTTCGCCAGTCTTGGGACTTGGGCACAGGTGCTTCCTGTTGGGACCTGGTGGGCACAGGAGCCTCTGCTTCTTCTACCTACAGTAGTCAAGTCAAGTCACATTTATTTATATAGCGCTTTTAACAATACAGATTGTGTCAAAGCAGCTTCACAGTGATAACATGAAAATAATACAACACAGATCAATAATATTGTTGAATATTAAACATGCCTCCAGTGGTCCACACCAGGTGAAGTCCCCAAACTCGGGCAACTCAGAGATGGGTATTGCAACCTCCACAATAGCCCACCACTCTCCTGCTGCAAGGGCCCTGGAGAGCTCCTCTGAGTCTTCCTGACATAAGGGCTGCTCTCTTGACATACTCATGATGATATCTGAAGAACTGAACAATACTGATATTGGACAATCTCTAGAACACTGTGAAAGACAGAGAAATGGAAGAGATGAGTTGAGAAAACACATATATGAACCTGGAAGCTGATTGTCTTAGTTATCAAATTACTTGAAAAAAATAAATTTTCTACAGTGTACTGTATGCCCATGGCTGTCAATCAGAAGAAGCAAAGGAGTTCTGTCCAAAAGCCTCCTTTAAATCTATTCAAAATTAACAATTAAACTTCATTAATCGATAAATTATCAATTTAACTACTAATGTGGACAGCTAAGATACATATGTATATATAATTATTGTATGTGGTAATGTCAGTGTTGCTTTCTACCATGCACAATTAAAAATGTCACTGAACGTTTGCTGTTTAATTGTAACAATGAGCTCTCAAAGCAAACCAACAATTACTAAAAACACACACAAAAACTGATTTTGCACTTTGGACTAGTATATAAAATTTCTATCATGCCTGGTAGTCAAGGCACATCTTATTTACTGCACGAATAGAAGAGGATGACAGCAATACATACTCCAATTAACAAACCAATGAGAATAAATATTCAAATGGACATTTGTCTGTCCAAAATGGCCATAAAGGGCATAAGTAGCCTAAATGAAAATTACATGCACAGCTGCACTACTTCCTGAACTTAAGCCAGCTCCTTGTTTCCTGTCTGCCATTATTGGCCAAATTGATTAATTCAGGTGTGCCTGACCTCAGTAGTCACAGCAACAACAATCAGACACACCTGAATTAATCAATTTGGCCAATAATGGCAGACAGGAAACAAAGAGCTGGCTTAAGTTCAGGAAGTAGTGCAGCTGTGCATAAAGCCTGTTACAGTCAGAGATACAGAGATAACCATTAAGGCCAATCAGCTTTCATTATATAATGTGTCATGAGATCTGCTGGTTGGTCAATATAAAGGATCTCAAAGCAAGAGAAATTGAAAAGCTGCGGAGTTTCTCGCAAAGATAAGATAATGTCTATGGAGCTCCATGTACGCATACATGGTAAATGCATAAATGGTCATTTGTTGATTTTATGTGTTGTGTTGATTGAAAGAATAATGTGCCATTAATTATCGAGAATATAGGAGGTTATCATCTGTGTATGGGAGCATATCAACAAATAGCTAACGTTATATTAAAAACATCAAACCCAATTTACATATTCAATTTGTGCACACAAATTACCACTGATATTCATTTATGCTTAGATTCAATAGCATTATATTGCAGATTCTAATCTGAGTAATGCAATTATGTAATAAAATTCCAATATCCAACCCCTGAATAAAAAGCCGTCTACTCACCATCACTCGCCGACTCGCTACAAATCGCCAGATAACTTTGCACTCAGTGTCTCAGCGAACGCTCTATGATGTCACAATAGCGCGAGGCGCTCAAGCATATCAAGAATGTGCGAGTGGTGGGAAATCTGTCCTGTTGAGTTAGATTAAAACTGAATATGCAATACAAATAGAAAGAATAACTAAATGTGTTTAATTTATGATTGTCCATAAACGTAAAAGAAGCTCTAGAAGCCCAGCTGACGTTTAGCCTATGACATTTTCTATTTTATTTTCAGGTTCTTTACTAAAGAATTCTAACAGCTTCTTATTCCTTTGATAAGTTGCATAATTATTATCTCTAGTTTTCAAATGTATTTCTGTGGTTTGCATGTGTTTACCTTTAAGAGACTGTTTTCAGATTGATTTATTATTATGAATGTTTTCATCCAAATGTTTGTTGCAAATGTTTTGGGTTGTATAATAAGCATTGCTTTAATACAATATATTATTGTAGCCGGAGAAGGATGTGTGTGTGATTGGTTAAGCAAATTCGCGTCTTTGCGTAGGCTACATTTGTAGATAGATAGGCTGATACATTTTCCTAATAGACTCTTTTAGATTTGATATGAAACTAAAGCAAAACGGTGAAAATAATCATGTTGATGACAAAGTGTAGTTTGAAAAAATGTGTAGCCTAATTTAAGTTCTACTCGTCAGTGCTGTTTTAGTGTTTCTAATGCTGAGTCTGTCTATCTCTCCTCCTAATCTCCTCCATTTAAAATATACCGTACAGAATTCAAATGGGTCCGTTATGTTTTATGGGATGCGCCGACTTCACTCACTCCACTGGAATGCCATTCGCCATATAAAATAGTATTTGTGCGACAAGTGAGTCCAATTTCAGCCGCAGCTTCAGTGTCTGTTTAATGTGAATTTGATTTGACAGAAAAAAGACTCTTAAGTATTGAACGCTTATCTTCTGAATGTGAATTTTGACATTGTTATTATGGAACACACTAAAGGTGATGATACACGGGGCAACTTGAATGTTGCCGTCAACGGACAACCACATGAGACACAGCTGGGCCCCAGTGTCAGATTATTCATGTTGCTACTTTGCTTGTTTTGCTTAGCTCTTGTGCTTTATAATCTAGTTTGAGTTCTCTTGTTTGAGAATTTTATTTTTAGTTATTTTCTTTAGTGATTCTTTTCCATGCAAGTGAAAGTCTTGCCTCTCTTTAGCTACTCCAGTTTTTACCTTAGTTTTTTGTTGTTGTTTTTTTCCCCATTAGTTTGCTTTTTATATATGTATGTCTCTACTTTGTGTTTCTCTAGTCATTGATGTTATCAGTTTAGTTTTGGTTATCTTGATTGTTGCTTTATCTTGTCTGTCTTGTCTTGAGTCGAGCCTTATGTGTTCCTGCCCTGGTAAAACACGATATAAATAAAACGATATAAATAAAAGAGGTAAAAATGATAAATACTGTTCGTTTTCTCACACAAACCGCTCGTTTCGTGTCTTAGGCCATCAATGTGTACTTGCATTTACGAGTCATTAAATCATGTTTAATTTGGACTTCTCTGTGCATGCTTTTTGGTGGACCCCCTTAGCCTCCAGTGTATGACTGATAGACAACAACAGTTTGACTGAAAAATGTCAAAATTGAAAATACTGCGGAAACAAAGACACCTACATCTTGGATGCCCTTGAGGTAAGCTAAAACATATCAAAAATTATTTTCAAAGTAAACTATCCCTTTAAAGGGTCTTATCTAGCGAAACGATTGGTCATTTAAAAAACAATACGAAAATTTAAGTTTTTTTTTAAGCACACCTCGCCTTGCTCTGTTCTGTGATGCACGTTTGTGACTCTCCTGTTCAAACTTGTTCATCAAAATGAACTAATCTTTTTTCGAGATTTAGTTCAAATGACCGATCGTTTCGCTAGATAAGACCCTTATTCATCGTCTAGTGTCTTTAAAGCCCATTGAAGCTGCACTGAAACTGTCTTTTGGACCTTGAACCGTTTGGTTCCCAATGAAGTCCATTAAATGGAGAAAATCCTGGAATGTTTTCATCAAAAACCTTAATTTCTTTTCGACAGAAGAAAGAAAGACATGGACATCTTGGATGACATGGGGGTGAGTAACTTATCAGCAAAAGTTTTTTTTTTTTAAAGTGAACTCCTTTAAGGCTAACATATTCATACTAAAAGCCAAAAACTTAACATTTTGATAGATACTTTAAGCTTTTTAGCATAACCACCATTAAAATTTCTTACTTCATTATTTTTATATAATAATTATGACTAATTATATAATAATATAGTTTATCACATAATTATGTTTTTTTTTTCAAATGTCATGATGATACCAGCGTGATTTATGTATTTTTTATTATGTAGCGGAAATTGATTTTTATACTATTTATCTAGGAAGCACTATAACACTCAAAATGCCTATGTTTTGCGTCGTTTATGGTTGCTCAAATTGATCAAACCACAAGGTGTTTTTATCGTCTGCCAAAAGTTGTTGTTCATAAGGGGAGAAAATACAAGAAATTGACAGAAAAACACCGGGAAAAATGCCTTGCAAACCTACGTCTGCGGTCGGGAGGAGCCGAATGGGAAAATGCCTGTGTGTATGTGTGTGTGCAGTGATCACTTCGTCAAATCTGTGAGTTAATACATTATTTATGTGGCTTATAATTACATTATTTAGGTGTTTAAATACACTTATGTGGCTGTTTGTGTAACATACCAGTTTCCGAACTTATGTCAATGTAAGAGTTGCTGATATACAGCCTCGATGGCAGGCAAATCTCTCAATTCAGTTGAAAATCGGTCCTCTTCATAACGTAAGGATCACGTCCAACATATGTTTCGATTTTCTGTTTATATATTTCTCTTATTTAGCGTCTAAGTACAGTACGGATTTTCCTCCATCTCGTCCATTGTGCTCTTCACTCCTCCTCCATCTGAATTTCGCGCGTCAACACAATCACGTGACTGCAAACCAATTTTATTTTGTAAATTTCCCATCCATGAATGCAAGTTTACAAAAGGCAAACCTCTTTTTATGGTGCTTGGAGATTAAAATGTATGTAGATGTGATGTCAAAATCTAAAAAATAGTAAAGCAATTAAAGTGATTAATATGCTTTTTTTTATTTTCACATAATATAAAATATAAAATACAATGAATGGTGAAGTCTGTAAAGTAGATTTTCTGTATTTAAATTGCCTTATTTGCCTATAATTTGTAAACTAATGCTTATGTACCCTCTCATCTTTTTATTTTAGTTTTATTATTGTTTCTTGTTGAGGCATGTGAATTATTTGTTTGCTATATGACATATGACACTGTACATGCTATGTTGTTGACAATAAAGCATAAAAATTGTTAGTAGCTTTATTTTGATTTCCGACCCGCTTATGACTAGAGCCCTCTAGCGACTGCATTAGTTCACTGCGTCTCAGCAGCGGTGGAAAGGTCTGTGCGTCCTTCATGCGCATCCCTTCAGCACTAAACGACCCTCTTAAAATAACCTTTCCACTGAATTAATCTCACGAATTTAGCCTCATTGTTTTTATAATATGAAGAGCTTCTTTCGGTATTGGAAAGAAATGTGAAAATCCTTCAAATGATTTTGCTGAACCGGTGGATGACGAGATCATGATGAGGTCAGTATAGAGGAGGGGTGCTGACGTCGCCATCAGTGTCTCTCTTCACAGCGCTCAAGAAGAAAGCCTCTGTTCAACAGCACTTTAAAATAGTGGAGAATGGCGTTTTCATATCGACTGTCTTCGCCTGTATATGCCTCATCTCTGAATGCGGGTGTGTGTGTGTTTGTGGCTTAAGGGAGGGGTCCTGTGGGATGGAGCAGAGTTTCATGCAGTCCGCGATGGCTATGGGTCCACAGTCCAAGAAAGGCTTCTCCAGAAGCATCGCCGTGGAAAGAAAAAACCTGATCACGGTCTGTAGGTGAGTGGCAAACCTTCAGAACTCACGAATTAGTAGCCTAATTTATTTGCAATGTTTATGGCCTTACGCGGAGTCATGCGATCCGAACAAACGCAATTTTCTGAATTTGTTACCAAATTAATTTACTAATTGTGAAACGGGTTTATAGAGAGGCTTGCTGACAACAAAGGTGAACGTTTCACCATCAAACCAAAGAAATATGTAGAATTTGGAGATGAGGACAGACTTTACTGAGGTCTGTATCGCTTAGGTCTTTGGGCCTTTAAGGTCTTTAAGTTCTGTAGACATGGTTTTACTAGTCTGTCTGAATATATTTAATTCCAAGGGCAGGTTATACTATCAAATGTCTGTGAACACGAACATTATTTTTTTGAAACCGGTCATGGCACGCGATGTGATTTACAGTATGTCTGTTCCCCGGATGATGTCGTCGCTATGACGACAACCTTCCTCCCGCAAGGGCATCAGAGCTGCTCGGAGTCTGCTGTGCTGGACAGATTTATCGAATTGAAGAATTTAACGTTTTGGGTCCACTTAAACTATTAGTTCGCCCAAAAATAAAAAAATAAATAAATAAATTATCTCATAATTGACTGACCCTCAAGTCATCTTAGGTGAATATATGACTTTCGTCTTTCAGCCAAACACAATCATAGTTATGTCAAAAAATATTCTGGCTCTTCCAAGCTTTATTAGGAGTGAATAGAAACCTAAACTGCATCCATCCATCATACAAATCCATACAGCTCCAGAGAGTTTGATAAAGGCCTTCTGAAGCGAAGTGAAGCGTTTTTCTAAGAAAAAATATCCATATAACTTTATAAACTAGAAACACTGGCTTCCGTATGTGAGTCGAGTTCTGGAGTGATCGACCTCCCGGCGCATTTCATATTGACGAACGTGGAATTGCAGAAGAAAACATCGGCCATGAAATAGAAGTATAATATGAGAATTTGTAAAGAGAAATGTCAGAGGAGCTTGAGTTTTTTGCCCCGAAGACCCGCAAGGAATCTACTCTCAACTAAGCTTACGCTATCTCCTACCCCTACATCCTATTTCATACGCCAGAACTAACTCTCTTGTGAACGCAGATGTTACCGAAAACTAGTGTTTACAGTTTATACAGTTTTATTCATGGATATTTTCCCCCTTAACCCACATTTAAACCTAACCATACAGCCAAACCTGTCCCTTACCTTACCTGTATCCCACCTTAGCAAAAGAGTTTTGCATACATGAACAGAATAAGTACATTGTACATAACAATTATTATTGTGATTTAAATGTTCTTAACACTAAGAACAACATTTTTCAATAGCACTTTATTTTACAGTCCTGTTCCGAATGTACATATATATAAGGCTACTTGTTGTAGCAATTACAATAACTGGATTATTACTAAGTACTAACCCTGAACCTATCCCTAAACCTGTAGTTACCTTACCAGTACCTTATTTGGTACACTGTGAGTACACGTACTGTAAAATAATGTAATACATTTTTCTTTGAAGAACTGACAGGTTCATTAGCAAACCCAAAATTAACAAATTTTGCAATACAATACAACATGAACACTATACAGTTAAGTACAGTGTACCTAACAATTACTTTTTTGACATTGATATATAGTTAAGACACCTAATAAAAAGTGGGACCAAGGTTTTTCCTTCCAGTCTCTGGCTGTCAGGCCATACTCTGCCTTTTGTACTGTTGTGGAGGGCTGTACTGAAAGAAACATTGTTGTGATCAGAACAATTGATGGTGATGTCACTGCTGTTTTTGGCATTGACAGGAATAACTCATCACTTCCATGTAGGACTATATAATCTTAAAATGAAATTAAATGTAATGTAAAATGCTCGGTATATCTCACTAAAATTATGGAATCCGATTACAAACAATTAAATGAATTCAATACAATTACAAATTAATTATTTAGGTTAATGGTCTATGAAGATGGTTCCCTCTACATTTTTTTTTCAGTATTACATGCTCCATAACCCAGGGTAAAAGCGGATGCAACCCACTTTCAGATGTGTGGCTACATTTATTAACCCTGATTTGATTCTAAAATCCAAATTGAATATATTTTACCTAATAATTTTCAGCAAGAACACAGTTGAAATTTGCTGGAAAACAGGCGTTGAGTTGTCTCATTGCAATTGGTGGGGCATCTGAAGTCTCCTTGAGAGGCTGGAGACAAACTGGAACTGACGAACGCCATTTACCTCGGGACTAGCGTCCCGAGATAACAGCAGAAAAGCAGATGGGAAATAATTAGCATAGCTGCTGTTATAATATATTAATGCATTTGATCTGATCTCAACAGTAGTATAAAAGCTACGCATTATGTGAATGTTTGGCTAAAGAGTTAACAATATGACAAAATACTACCATCATTTACTGGCTCTACAGTAGAACGCTATATTATATGCTATGTATCTGTTCTATACATTCAAAAAAAAAAAAAAAAACACAGCAGTTATATACATGACCTAGGCCTTTCTGTGGAGAAAGTACAGTAAGTAATTAAGTAGAAAATTGTTAGTCATTTATCAGAAAGATTCATTTAGTACATTGATCCAAACAACTTACTCATCATATGATCATTGGCTACTACCTCACCATTGCTTCTCACAACAGGTTTTTAATGCCTAGACTATATAGGGTTTTGTAAGATACAAAATGCATATATAAGATATATATCTTTTTATTTTAAGTATTGAATTTATTAGTGTTAGCAAATATTGTGGATAAATACTGTGGTAATGCTTTACCTATAGACTGCCTAAGTTGTGACACCTTTTTTTATTATCTCTTTTGAAAAAGAAGTGCCCATAATTGCATTTAGTGTGCACTTCAAGTGTACTTCAAATCTTAAAACTATTTAAAAAAAACCTGAACTTGCAGATGCTTGGTACCAGACGTAATCATATCAATGAAACAAACACAAACAAACGAGAAACTGAACAAAATATGTGTAAAACCCACCCCAAACAGAATTATACCAGATTACCCGTAACATCTTACACCCTACAAGGAGGTGTGGCCTCGCGCCTTAGAGTAAACAAGCAAATACAAAAAAGTTCAACAGAGGAGGGAGGGGGCTTAGGAGGTGGGCGCAGGGCAGGCGCACGGGACAAACATAAGAGCCAGGTAAGAGCAATCAGCAGGAGAGTCAAGGGAGGAGACGATGGAGGCTGAAACCAGGGAGGGCCGTAATCCCAGAATGAAAGACCACAGCAGAGTTGAGGGAGGGAGGAGCCATTCTGGAGACTGTAGAGATGGGACCAGGGGGCGAATGACCAAGATGAGGTCGATGGTGATGGAGACCCAGACAAAGCCGAAAAGCAGAAGAGTCCGGGCCACACTGAAGGTCTTAGCTGCGGGGAGGATCGGACGAGGTGCTTTAAATTAAGAAATTGTATAAAAAATTACTTTTCCGAAACAGAAAAGACATACATTTCCTCAGAGGTAAGAGCAGCAAAGCTCATTGTCAGTCGTTGTCATGGAGAAATCCTGTAAAAACTCATTGCTTCCGTATCGGGTATGTATCGGGTTCATGAAGGGTTGTTCCCTTTCAAAGGGGAATATTTCAACCCCTTGGCCCTTGTAACTCTGTTTTAAGGGCCAAGGATTACAAGGGGTGAAATGGGATTGAGCCTAAGTAGCCAACGATACAGACAACACATATTTAAAATTGATGAAATAAGAAAGATATTTATTGGATGCAAATAAAATCAACCAGAAAAGCAAAAAACACAGTGAATCAGTGTAGGTATTGAAACATAATGGAAACCAGAGAAATCATTCCCAATTTGAGTGCTATTCTAGGCAATTTTGTTGTATAAATACTAGTGTGAACAAAAAGGAAAAAAATGCACTTCAAATAGTCAAAAAGTGTGGATTTTTTGACACTTCATGCACTCAACTGTCCCAATTTTCCTTGTGTTGCTGAGGGGCAATCCGACTATGATGTTGGATGACAAAATAACCTGAAGTGCATTGTATTGTTTGTGTTTTGTGTGGCAGGTTTTCTGTAAAGACACTGTTAGAGAAGTACACAGCAGAGCCCATTGATGACTCATCTGAGGAGTTCATTAACTTTGCTGCTATTCTGGAACACATCCTCAGCCACCGCTTTAAAGGCAAGACAGTGCATACAAAATCACTAGCACACTTACTTTTGAACCCTAATATGAACATTAAGGGTGTATTTAAGTGATGTGAATGGAACCATGTCTCTTGCAGGCTCTGGCAGTTGGTTTGATGGTCAGCGCAGTTTCTGGGACTTCATCCGTCTGGCCTGCAGTAAAGTTCCCAATAACTGCATAAGCAGCATTGAGAACATGGAGAACATCAACTCCTCACGAGCAAAGGTGGGCATGCAAAATAGTTATAGTAGGGTAAATAAATACCTGTTTTTTTGTGCCACTGTAATGGTAAGATGGTAATGGTACTTTAAAGTGGTAGTTCACCCAAAAATTAAAATTGCGTCATCCTTTACTCCTCCTCGAGTCATTCCAAATCTCTATTACCTTCTTTCTTTTGTGGAACATAAAAGATGACATTTTGAGAAATGTACATACAATGGAAGTCAAGTGTAACCAAAACTATTTACCAACTGGTTACCAACATTCTTCAAAATACCTTTTTTATTTTCCACAGAAGAAGGAAAGTCATACAGGAATGACATTAGTGTTAATAAAACTTTGGAAAACTGTTATTGAATACTCCTACACAAGAGTACAGGTGAATGTTTTATATTCATAAACACTTATACACTCAACTTATTTTAATAAATGCGTTCATTAATGTTTCTGCATGTTTGATATGATTTGTATGATGAAGCTTGCAGTGATTTGTGATTCATCCGTGCCTCTAGGGCAGAGCATGGCTACGGGTTGCACTAATGGAGAAACGTCTGTCTGAATACATCGCCACAGCTTTGCGAGATAGTCGCACCACAAGGTCAGACTTAAAGAGAAAACTCAATATTAATCATACCACCCATATGATCCATTATTGTTACTCCCAGGCATCAATACATATATCCAGTTTTAAAATAACAATTTAGACAGCCATTAAAAACATTAAACTAGTGAATGAAGAAAATGATGCATCTATAATGTGATGTGTGTGTTTATGTATTGCATATGTGTGTTTGTCTGCAGGAGGTTCTTCGATGAAGGTGCCATAATGTTGCGAGAAGAAGCAACTGTTCTGACTGGAATGCTCATTGGACTCGGAGCGATTGACTTCAGGTAAGAGGATGGATATTGGCAGTGGTAATAAACTGAGGAATGCAAAACACAAAAAATAATCTCAGCATTCCAACTGAAGTACAACCTTATGATTTGGAAAGTTTTAGGCAGCAACCACCACGCCAATGTAAAGCGTACATGTAAAGGAGTAGTTCACATTTTAAAAAACTTTTGCTGATACTTTACTCACCCCCATGTCATCCAAGATGTCCATGTCATTCTTTCTTTAATCGAAAAGAAATTAAGGTTTTTGATGAAAACATTCCAGGATTTTTCTCCATATAATGGACTTCAATGGGGTCTAAACGGTTCAAGGTCCAAAAGACAGTTTCAGTGCAAACTGTTCAAAGGGCTTTAAACAATTCCAGACGATGAATAAGGGTCTTATCTAGCGAACCGATCGCTCATTTAAAAAAAATAAAAAGTAAAAATTTTCTAAGCTCAAATGCTCGCCTTGCTCTGTTCTGTGACGCGCGTTCGTGATTCTCCTGTTCGAACTCGTTTATCAAAATGAACAAATCTTTTTTCGTGTCATTTGGTTCATTCAAATGAACGAGTTGACTCTGGAAAAGATTCGTTCATTTTGATGAACGAGTGCGAACAGGAGAATCACGAACGCGCGTCACAGAACAGAGCAAGGCGAGCATTTGAGCTTAGAAAACGTAAACTTTGTTGTTTTTTTTTAAATGAGTGATCTTTTTTTTAATGAGTGATCGTTTCGCTTGATAAGACTCTCATTCATCATCTGGAATCGTTTAAAGCCCTTTGAACGGTTTGCACTGAAACTGTCTTTTGGACCTTGAACTGTTTGGTTTCCATTGAAGTCCATTATATGGAGAAAATCCTGGAATGTTTTCATCAAAAACCTTAATTTCTTTTCGACTGAGGAAAGAATGACATGGACATCTTGGATGACATGGGGGTGAGTAAATTATCAGCAAAAGTTTTTTTTTTTAAGTGAACTACTCCATTAATGCTGGTTCTGTAACTGTGCTTGAATGTTATGCAGTGAAATCAATGTTATGTAATCTTTGTTGATCTGTCTTTGTTGTCAGCTTCTGTTTGAAAGGGGAGGCTCTGGATGGGAAGTCTGAGGCTGTTATTGACTTCACTCCTTATCTGAAATTCACACAAAGGTGAAGAACTTTTATATTCTACAGTACAACTCAGTTTCATGCTGGGAATGGTGAGGGAGAGATGCTTAGATTTTATTTATATCACCCGGCTGCACAATCATATTTTAATGGTGAGCACGATTTCTGCTTCTCTCGATAAATTAAGCCTAATCTTCAGCAATATTGGCCTCCTGGTCTTTGCATTGGTAGCAAGCCTCCACAAGCTTTCATTGCATCTTGTGGTATTTGCTGTGACTAAGGGTGTGTTCACACTTGGTATGTTCTCAGACGGTCAAAATACCATCATATATATGCTACGTATACTCAACCAGCGCATTTATCCCAGCACAGAGCATTGGTTTGGATGTTTGAGAAGATTCAATATAGGCAATACGTCATAAAAGCTGACCAATCTGTTTGTGAACATATCCTTTTGCCTTTAGGGTCGGTATATTTAGGTTCGGTGATAAAAATTGCAATCTGAAAGCCAAGCGGACCATGACTGATAAATTATTGTTTCTGTTTTTTGGTCCGGACCAAACGAACGAAGCATACCGAAACGAACTATAAGTGTACACACACCCTTTCTCAGTAAAATAGAACTTTTTTTATCATTGCTTTGAATTTCATTAAAATAATGACAGTGTTTTATTTTGGTTGGGTAGAAGTTTCCTCCTCTTCCAAAATATTTTTTTTTTAGTTTTTGCCTCTGTTTGGGAGATGTCATCCAGTTTTAAATGGAGACTACAAACATGGAGGTTCATCAGATTTTCCATCACGGTTTTCATATTTTATCATAAAAAATACACAAAACATTGGGTGATTCTTCAACTATGGTACTCTTTGAGCTAGACAGTTTCAGAAAATAAAAACATTTCTACAGTTTTTTAGTATCAGTTGGTTTCTCAATCTGTCTAGAAACCTTCCCTTAAGTTGGGTGCAATGATTTGTATTGAATAATATATATATATATATATATATATATATATATATATTGGCATTTTTATCTGACAGCCCAAGAAAACGCCCAAGTTCTCTTATTTACCAACAATATTGTAGCAATAATAAATAATAAAATATTTCTTACTACCTTAACTTAATTAATTGTATGTTTTTTTGTTTTTACATTAACATTTTAGTATTATAGCCCAAAATAATTTGCTGTTTAGCACGAACAATGTCATTTCCACCACAACCTGTCTTTACCACCACAAAGAACACCGTGGTGGAAATGACATTTCTCCCCTTTTCCTCTAAAATATCATGCTATGTTAGCCTGTTAATATTAGTTTTACAGTTAGCATTAAATATACACAAATTACACATTATTAAATTTATTTAATCCAGTTATTTTTACGTCCATGTGAAATATGAGCCGTTTGGAAATGACAGCCAATAAACATATTCTCAGTTTTATTCATATTTACCTTGATTTTTTTTCTTTTCGTTACCCCCTAAAGAGGTCACCCTTTCCCCCAGCTGTGTGTTCACTGTGGAGTTTCTATTGCTATGGTTACTAAGTATTCAAACCTAAAACAATGATCCCAGGATTCTATTTTGTGCAGTGTGGTGGAAATGACAGTGAACCCAAGGGACAAGGGTTCTACTTATGAAAAATATAAGAAAATATGAATAAATATTGCAATATATAATATGTATAATTGGAATAGACATTATTTTATCATTTGTACTTAAAATCTACATTATTTAAATATTTAATTTAGAATTAAGCAAGGTTGAAGGTGCAAAGTCTGGCTTAGGGACAGGGGGAAAACAGTAAAAATCATGCATAAAAGGCCTCATATTATATAATAAAAAAATAATTGAGCCATGATATTATTTTATAAGTTCCCCTTAGGGTGAAGTTAGTCTGACAAAAACAAAAAAGAAGAAATGTTTTTTTTTTTAGATTTATTATTTCATCCAGGGACAAGAAAAGTACCATAGTTAAAGATTCACCCTAAAATGAAATTATATACTGTACAATATTAACTTAAAAATGCTTTGATAAGGCTGATTTTGGAAAATGTTAGAACAACTATTTTCTAAAATAAATCTATAGAGTTCGGTCAGATGTGAATTCATTGACTGTTTAGACAGATTTAGTGAGTCATTTGTCGACTGATTCTAACTTCTACTGATTCATTTGTCGACTGATTCAGATTCGATGACAAATCTTGAAACTTTTCATTAAAAAGTAGCTTTTAATTAATTACTTAATTAATTATTAAGTAGCTTTTAACAACATTAATTAATTAATGTTGTGTTGACAATTTCACAATTTCACCTTGCCACTGTCGCCTTGTCGGCTTTTGGCTTGCTTAGTTGGGGACATTTAATATTCAACAATATTATTGATCAGTGTTGTAATATTTTCATGTTATCGCTGTATTGTAAAAAACGCTACACTGTAAAAAATGATTTTTTGGTTAAGTAAATACTAGTGAAAAAACCCAATGTAATTTACTTGAAAAAGTTAGTTCAGGCAAGAATTTAAAAAACTAAGTAAATTCCATATCAGTACTTATTTCAAGCAAGTATAAATGAAAGTGTAATATCAACTCAATAAAATTAAGTAAAAATTACTCAACTTTTCTGATACTGGGGTTCCCATTATGCACTGGACCTTGAATAATTAATGAGGTTCATTTTTCACTGGTTTCTAGCTGTATTTACACTGTTTTATCATTGATTTTTGTTTTCAGTATTAGTAAATTACCATTTTGTGACATTTCGAGTAAATTTTTTGCTTAAAATGACACATTCAAACACAAAAACGATCCATCAAATGTTACCACCATTGTGTATTGTCTACCAAGTATTGAGGTGTTTGCATTCACATAAGTCTTAAAGTCTGACATGATGTATATATAAATTACTTAGATGATCTAAGTAAAGAACATACATTAAAGACTAATAAAATTCAAGATAATTGTTTTAGTGAAGTGTAATACAAAGGCAAAGGAAATCGATATTAATCAACCTTTTACAAGCCGAGTTAAAATTACTTATTTTTTGTAAAGTTTACTTAATTCCATATTCCAAGTAAATTTAACTTAAAGATTTCTAATTAAAGCTACTGATAAATATGTTTAGGTTTTTACTTGGCAAATCTTTGTAAATTTACTAGCATTTTCTGAGTGAGATCGTTTGGCAAGGTTTTTTCAAGTAAATCCTACTCCAAATTTTTTACAGTGTATATAAATAAATGTGACTTTATATATATATATATATATATATATATATATACATACAGTATATATTAATTATGACAATTGTCAATGTATGACATGGTCATTTTTGTTGGCTGCCAATGTTTTTATAGCTCATCGGCTCAACAATATCGTTTCTCTGGGGCATTATAGTTGTGTTGTGGGCATTTAGAGTGATTTTAAAACTATATCTTTATTGTTATCATTCTTTAGTGCAACTCCTCTGTTCCCGTGACAATGAGATTTTGTTTTTTGTTCAGTTATGATTATCTTAGTGACGATGAGGACGGTCAGAGCGTGGACAGCAGTAACAGTGATGACAGCGTTGATCATCCTTACATCCCTCTGGTCACCGATGAGGAAAGCTGGAGGAACAAGTGCCGCAAAATGGAGCAGAGATTCAAGATCGTCAATGCGCAAAAGGTTAAACACACACTTACATGATTTCCTATAGACCTTATGCACCAGAAAAACAAGGGCGCCGCCATCTTTAGAATATTGTCTTTGAACTTCCGGTTTTGCGCTCTCTCTGTATATCTCTGTCCAGGAGTAATTCGCTTTGAAGTGGATTGACTTAATCTGAAGTTAACGAAAGTTATCATCAGGGTTGTAATGTTTAAAGCAGGTGTCTTAAGAAATCGGGAAGATTTTAAAACGAGCCGTTCATTCATAAATAGGCAAGATCGCTGTGAAAATACAGATTGGAAGACAAAAGACAACGAGCGCAGTGCTGAAAATGCAGCGGGGATACATAAGGTCTATAGTGAGTAAGTAACACTTTAAATCAATGTTTTATGTGCTAAAGTGTGTGTGTTATTTGTGTTTAGGGGTACCTTGAGGAGCTGGTGAGGCTGCGGGAATCTCAGCTGAAGAATGTGGAGATGGAGAACAAGAAACTAACAGCTGGACTTGAAGAACTGCAACTACAGAGTCAGAAGGAGAAGAGAGAGCTGGAGAACATCATACTAGAGCTGCAGGAACAACTGTGAGAGCAACATACAGTACACACACCTCTGATTTTCAAGACATGGGATGTTTATGGAGTTATTTTGGATGAATTGGTTCAGACATAATCACCTGTTTTTGTCAGACATTTGCTTTATGAAAGAAAACAAACCTGTTTTCTTTCATTTGCTTTATCAATAATTGAATATGAATCAACACTGTCAGATACATAAACATGTACAGTCAAAATAAATATGTATAAACATTGACACATCTTACATTCATAATGACGAATGAATGAATTTACGAGACAGAATGGTGTCAGACAGCTTTATTTTTTCAGCTTTATTTATATTTTGAAAATAATAATCACATTTTGGCACATAACATATGTAGCCATTTTGTTTTTCTTGTATTTCTAGCTACTTAAAATTCCTGGAATTATCTAACAGTACCAAAAAATGATTTACTATTTGCGTGACATTCGTGTTGACATGATGATTGTGTCATGAAATAGGACTATAATTATTTTTTAAACAATAAATAA
This sequence comes from Pimephales promelas, assembly GCF_988280905.1. Lineage (NCBI taxonomy): Eukaryota > Metazoa > Chordata > Actinopteri > Cypriniformes > Leuciscidae > Pimephales > Pimephales promelas. Next base: position 5,612,454 of record NC_142785.1, on the reverse strand, counting down.
ATTATCATGTCAACTAAAATCAGTAGAGTATTTAAGACACATATTATGATATTAAGTTTATTGTATATATTTATCTGTATGATGTATTAAATTATGATCTCAGAACAGGTGATTTTAAGGGTTGTGAGAGATGATTTAATGCAACAATTGCAATTGTAAATAAAATTAAATGGCAGGTTTTGCATTTAGCACATTTTAGTGTTTATCTCTGATTCATTTCAAAGTGGAAATGTTTCTATTTTAACCCTCAGGTGCTCTTCGTTTCGGAGTCACACTTGTTATCTTCCCGGTCAAAAGTGACCGGACACCTAAAAATGAAACTTTCTCCATCCCAGTAAAACCAATGCAATTTATTTTTGTTCTATAATATTTATTCTTTTTAATTTAGTATTTTGAGACAGTTTGATTGAATTTATTAATATTTATGCAATATTTATGGTTTATTTTTGCCATGGAAAAGTATATATATTTTTCTAAATATATATAATTTTTTTAAAAAAATTATGAATGCAGTATTTTAGTATACTATAGAGTCTTGGCCTTCAGAAAAAAAATATTTTTTGAAGAAAATTAGCACCATCTAGTTACAGTATAGAGAAAAAGCGTAGAATCATGGTGTAATCACTAGCCTTCGTTTCGGAGTCACACTTGTTATCTTCCCGGTCAAAAGTGACCGGACACCTAAAAATGAAACTTTCTCCATCCCAGTAAAACCAATGCAATTTATTTTTGTTCAGTTATATTTTTTCTTTTTAATTTTGTATTTTGAGCCAATTTGATGTTACTTATTAATATTTATGCAATATTTATGGTCCATTTTTGCCATTGAAAATAATACAAACTTTTTTTATATATACATTTTTTATTTTTTATTTTTTTTAGCAGTATTTTAGGTTAAAATAGAGACTAGGCCTTTCAAAAAATTTTTTGAAGGCAGATTAGCGCCATCTGGTAAGAGTATGGAGAGAAAGCGTAGAACCATGTTGTAACCACTAGATGAAATGTACAGTTCTCTATGGAGAGGCATGTGAATTCCCCAGCTGTTCATGGACACGTTTACTTTTTTTTTTTTTTGTTATAGGTGGATTTCAACATATATTTAAACAATCTCAAAGACTATTTCTTATCAAGTTTTAGATTTTTAGTGATTTAAAGTGTTAGTTTTTGCATTATGATTACAGTCAAACCTAAACATTGTGTTAGAAAGAGAATGCTAGGAAGCAAATATTATACACATTTTTTTTTATTCTGAATTTGTACAAAAAACAAACAAAAAAAAACAATGCAATTCATTCAATTATAACAATTTATGTAAAATAATATTTAATGAGCATGTCTATTTGTGTCACTGAACCGTAACAAATATATAGGTGTGTGTTTATTTGTGCGCGTGTGCGTCTGTTTGTGAGTGTGGGTGAGTGTCAATATCACAATCTTGATGTTTTAGAGTGTCACCCCTTCATTGTTGAGCACTTTTTTTACTGCATCATGGCCAATTTGTAGATTGCAAATTGTAGTTTGAAGTTGTAGATTGTTGTTTTTGTCAATTTCCCATTCATTTCCTATGGTCGGTCATGTTTGACAGAAGAGCAGAAGTGTATCTCATTTTTTTACGACCACTTAAAGTGCTCGAATCATGACCTCAATTTTTTTGTGTGTTCACATACATGTTGCCATAAAAGTCACGAAGTTTCGTAATTTTCTGATGAAGCAGTGATTTTTTAGAAATTCAAAACAGATTTTTTAATCACAATTTATTGGTGTTTTTGTGTATAAAAGTGTGTGTGTGTGTGTGTGTGTGTGTGTGTGTGTGGGTGGGTATGTCTGTTTTGCACTCTTGATGTTTTAGAGTGTCACCCCTTCAATGCTGAGCACTTTTTTTCTGCATCGTGGCCGATTTGTAGACTGTACACACAAAAATTCTCAAAGTTTTTGTGTTTTTGTCAATTTCCCATTCATTTCCTATGGTCGGTCATTTTTGACCGAAGAGCACAAGTGTGACTATTTTTTTTACGACCACTTAGCATGCTCGGATCATGACCTCAATTTTTTTGTGTGTTCACATACCCAATGGAATAAAAGTCACCAAGTTTCGTAACATTCCGATGAAGCAGTGATTTTTAACATTTCAATACATAAATTTTTTCGGTCAGAAATGACCGAAGAGCACCTGAGGGTTAAAAATGATTGCAAACAAAAAATACAGTGGGACATACTCTCATAGACTCTCAAGAATCGGTGACACACACACATCACATTGTTTACTCACTAAGTCCATAATATGTTTTTGTCTTTAACTGTATTGCAGGACAAGTCTGACTCCAGGTGAATCACATCCTCTTTCTAAAGATTTGTCAATCCCTCTTGTTAACCAGTGGCCATCACTCCACAAATACAACAACCAGGAGGACAGGAAATTGTACAGCAGGTGATAGGAGGCTTTCTTTCATACATTGTAGCAGCTTACTCAAAATCCCAGTCATTAAAGGTGCAATGTGTAAAAAAGTTGAGTATCTATTAACAGAAATGCAATATGACATCCACATGTTTTCAGTGGTGTATAAATAACTTCCTTAATAAACCATAATGTTGTATTACCTCAGAATGAGACATTTATATCCACAACCGCGGGAACCCCCTTCAATGAAGGTCGACATATTGTGACGTCATGTTTCTACCGTAGCCGAACGCGAGCAAACAGAGCGTGTCTCGTCGCGGCCTTGAAAGAGAAGCAGCAGAAACCTAGAATTTGCTATGTGGGGATAAATGTGCTTGTTACGTTCGTGAGACAACGGATTAGTACTCTTGTCATTGACCGTAAAACAGTATGTTACAGGAATCACCAACCCGCCGATAGCGGTCGACGATTCGATCTTGGAAGCATTTTAATTCGATCGCGAAGAGTTTTCAAAATCAGAGAAAAAAGCCTATTATGTGTAGTAAATGGTGTCTATGGGATGCGGTGGTGTGCGCGGTAAAAATTACATGATTGTAACAGCGCGGGCCACCACATCCTTTGGGCTCATGCGGACACGTCGAGTTTAAACAATGCTTTATGCTTTAACCAGCTCAGCCACAGTAACAGCTCATATTAGCCAGCTAAACTTTTACTACCCTGTTAGAAAAAATATAAAGTTGCATAGTTTCATGTGGTTCTCTCTCGCTGTATTATGGTTTTGCTATGTGGGGAGAAATGTGCTGGTTATGTTTGTGAGACAATCAGCTGATTAGTATTATTATATTATATATTATGACCCTTGATTCTCACCTGACTATGGCTTTGTAAACTTTATCCATGATGTGGTTTATAATGGACTGTGGTACAGAAACAGTGACAATGTTACACACTCTTGGCTTACTCTGGCTATTCTGGAGATGTTTGTCCCGTTTTAGCCACCGTAGCTTCTTCGAAAGGGAGGGGTGAGCACTGGGCTGAACCCAACCGAACCGCTAGGTGTCGTTAAAAATTACACACTGCACCTTTAACCAACTGGCTTTGTGAATTGAGTTTGTGTTGCTTAAAAGATACTGTATCTAGAATGCAGACAAAGATTTAACAGCAGATACACTTATGCTGTGGGTCTGTTATTGCCTTTAGGGGTAGTTTCCCCAGCCCGGATCCACATATAAACTTAACCACAGATTCTCAGAGGACGGAAAGGAAACGAAATGGAAAAGCCTGGTGCACAGCAGGTACACATTAAATGTTGGCATGAAGTTGCAATAGTATCTTCACTATTGTAAATCTGGGTGAAATAAATCAGTAAATCAATGAATTTGATTTTGGCCAACAGGAATTTCAGATCATTGTGGTCTGCTATTGCTGTGATCTCATGTGAGTGACAGGCTGTCCCGCAAGAGGGAGGGGAAGTCATTTTGATTAAAGGTTAAGAGGGCACAGAAATAAAATTTAAAAAAACGATGCGCAGATTGTTCACGGATAAAAATTGATAAACACTGCAATATAAATACTGCAATTCTTAAACATTAAGAATTGTCTAATTGATTTCATGGTGACTTTAAGGTGTCAGCTTTGTTCTGACCTTGTATTCTTGTCCAAGCCGGTTGTGGTGGTTGTTCAGCTAAGCTACTAGCTGTAAGATGTATAAGCAGGTTTTTGGCAAGTTTCTCTCAAAGTTATGTTCAAGTATTCTTCCAGTAAATTAATAAAATGTTTGTTCAGTTATCTGGTCTTTAACCCTTATGCTGCATTAGGGACATTTTTGGTCTTTTGCAGTTTAATTTCTTTGACCATTTTGGCTGTTTTAATGCAAATGGTATGAAATTTGGCAAAATTGTGACTTTTTGGATACATGTAAAAAATGTGATCCCATTTTGCTAAATATGTATAACACACACTGTGTAGATCAAATAGTAACACTCAGCACCATAAAGACCAAAAATGGCCCATTGAAACCCATTAAAACGTTGTTTAAATCTGAGGCTGTCAGTAATACATTAAAACATGATTTTTGCACAAACATCCTTTCATTTTGAAGCAAAAGCATTAAATTTGCATTATATAGTGTATTCCACCAGATGACGTCACTACATATTTATTCCCTATGGGTGGAAATGCACCTTATTTTAGGCAATAGGCAATGCTTAATAGGTGGCCATTTTTGGTCTCTAACGCGCTAAGTGGGATTTTTTTGCAAAGTGGGACTGTGATAATCCAAATCTAAAGTTTTCTCTTTGCATTTAGTTTATTGAAAATAATTGAATTTTTGTGTTTTTTCCTCTTATACAAATCGATGGTTTCGCAAACAAAACTGGTAATTAAAGGGTTAAAATCCTGAAATTGAATACATTTTTGGTAGTTATGATGAGGACTGATGCTGGTTAAAAGATTTAACTTGGTAAAAGTGGAAAATAATAATAATATATAATATTTTAGGCAATGTTTAATATGTGGCCATTTTTGGTCACTCAACGGTGTTAAAAATCTAATGCAGCACAAGGGTTAATAAATGTTCTGAAAATGTTAGCACAAAAAAATAATAATACATCGGTCATGGAATGTTTTTTTTTCTGAAACGTTTAACCTTTTTTTAAATGTTACTGATTGTTTCAGAATGTTCAGAGAATATTCAACAGTAATGTTCCCATAATGTTTACAATATCTAATGTTCCGTTAACATTCTCATAACTGAGAAAAAAAAAAAAAAACATTTTAAGTGCATTTTTTAAAAACTGGACGTTTGGAAGGCTCGGTAAACATTCAGAAATAACGTTTTAAAAATTGAATGGCAGTGTTAGCAAAAATCATTAGAACATATTTTTGTTAGCTGGGAATAAACAAGCTAACATGCACTACAATCTATATCTCTGATTCAATTTAAATATGTATACATTCTATATATTTTAGCGTGACAACAATCAAGTATTGTTTTTGAAGAGTGCACTTGCATAAAGGGAACCTGCGATTAATCAAGCGTCAAATAAAACAAAACAATGTGGAACAAAAAACATAGAAAGAAAAATAGGTAAGTTTCCCGTCTCGATAGTCCAGCTGGACAAATTTCTAAACCTGCTTTATCAAGCCAAAGACCTGCTAGAAACCGGCTTCTATGTTCCGAAGTACAGCTTCCACCTTAAAGTCACCATGAAATTAATTTAAAGTGTCTATTATAAAAGATTCATTCAATAAAATCATTATTTTTAAATTCATGTGACCTCATAATTTTAAAGAAAATAACCTCCCTCCCTCCCAACAACTCTTTTATGATAACTCAAAGAATCCCTCCTTCCAGCGACCGGTCAGTCAAATGAGATCACAGCAATTAGCAAACTCCAACTCCAATTTCTCATGGACAAGTCCTGCCCCAAGTTTCTTCTAATTTAATTAGCCTTTTCAATATAATATACATCACAATATGGATAAAAAGGCATTTGCAAGCAATGTTTCATACCAACTTTAAAGGCATACTTAACCCCCCAAAAAATGTCTTTGTAAACTTGTTTGATTTCTTCTTCTGTGGAACAGAAAATAATATATTTTGATCAATGTCACAGTGTTGTGGTTTTTCTCGGATTGTAACCAAAATGGCTTAGTTACCAACATTTGTCTAAAGGTCTTTTTTTGTGTGTGTCATCCAAAAGTAAGGTAGTCATACATGTTTGGAATGATGATGACAGCAATTTCATTTTTGGTTGAACTATCCCTATAAGCTTGTCAGCCTTGGATTTTCCAACAGGAAATGCTAATATTGGTGTTCAACAATAATCTCCATTTTCATTTCAGAAAATGACTACACTCCCTCTATGTTAGGTCTGTGTGGTTCTCTGTCGTCTTTACCCAGCTGTAAGTCCCTGCCAAGCCTGAGGTCGACAGAGTGCCTGGTGAACATCAGTGCAGAGCCCAGTCCTGCTCTGACCCCCAGCTAGGGACCAGCAAATGAGACCAATGTCACAAGCAGAGAGAATCTGCACTGTCAGCTAAGACATCCAAAGATATAAAGGCTCGGATACAGCCCGAGTAAACCATGTTACCCCAATTCCCACAGAAGTATCATCCTGTTTCCCCTTGAAGAGATATAGCTATACCACTGTAGTTATGGTGAGATTTTTCAAATGTGGGTATCTCTGAATGTCTTTGCTGTTCAGGTCTTTCTCCTGACTTGTTGTGGTAACCAGTGAAGGCAAACTGTGGACTATGCACTGACTGACTTGTGACCTGCCTGAATTGTCACAACAAGAGGCCAACACAGCTTTCCCACTTTCTGTTGCCCTTTAAAATCATAAACTTACAAAACACTTACAAACAAAATCAAATGGACACTTACTGTCAGATATTAACCACGAATGGTGTGCGAAAGAAAGCATATTATAGTTACAAAGTAGTATTTTGACATTATCGTCAATTTTGTTTCATTCTCACATTTCAGCCATCTAAACATCACTTGTCTGCCAAATAACATTCAAAAACTGATTACAAGATGATGTGTATGTCTTACTTTACAGCCTACTGTTAAAGTGGTAATAAAATGAAAGACTTTTCCGGAATAGCTGCCTTATTCCTCTTTTCTTGCCTCTTGAAATAAGTTTGAGCATCCTGCACATGATGGCAGTGTACTATTGCTGAATGACTGACGGTGAGTGACATGAACAATTGGACCAGTATATATCTGCATACTGTTGTATTGTACTGTATGTTTGACATCTATTTGTCATCTGTTGTTGCATAATGTGTAGATCACTGTCATTTTTGGTATATTAGCTACATCAATTTTAATTGCATTGGCAAAAAAACTGATAAGCTAGATCTCCCTCGTCCATTGTCAGTGTAATTGAAAGCATTTGTTTGAGAATGTGTGTGCGCGTTGTGTTAGACGGCTGTTCACCTTCAATTAGAATGAAATAAATTAGTTTTTTTTCCCATTCATTGCATATTCCGTTGTTTAAAGAGCCATTGAAAATATGCTGTTTGTCACTTAAAATCGCAATAAAACTGCCTTTTTTTGTCCTAATGTTTTCCATTGAGTCATAGTTGTTCACTCTGTCTTTATTGTTTTTCTCTTCTGTCCCACTTGACAGTTTTGCTCCCTCAAACAAACATGAAAAACCAACTTCAGTGGCATTTTTAGTGTTTCTGAGTGTGCTGTATTTAGTTTGTGGGTGTAAAAACTAATGAGTGGAACAATGAGAGAAACTGGTTAATTTACACTGTTAGATTAATTATTATTTCACAAGGAAAAACAAACCTGAGTAGGAAACAAGAATGCGTAAGAATGTTGACTCTATGGGAACACTTCTACGTAACCTGTCTGACGTACGTGCAAAGTAACACCATTTTTATTGGCAGATGACGTCGTATGACATGAGACATTAGACATCATCATAAGACACTGAAGCATGCAGGATGTATGGCAATGAGACAGCGTCTCGTTCGCTACGCAGGGAACCGGGTTACAGTCGTAACCAGAGACATTTCCTTTTGAGGAAACTCAACACTGCTTTGGAATATTAGCCGCTTTCCGACCGGAGGGACTTTTGCAGTTCCTAGAACCTAATGTTCCTATAACCCTTTTTTCTCGTGTTCCGACCGGACTAAATTGGGGTTTTTTTAGTTCCTCAGACCGTAGTTCCTATAACTCGTTCAGTACCTAGTCTAGAGCGAGGACTTTTTTAGTTCCCTTTCCCTAGGTCTACGTTGATTGGTTCATGGCTCTGGTTCAACTTATAAGTCATGCCCACTGTCAACACGGAACTTGTAGCGCGCTGTCTGCCATACGCTGTGTGTTTTTGCAAAACATTAAAACGAGGATTAAGACAAACATAACGCATTCAACCAGCTAATTGCTAATGCTAGCTAAACTTACCCGTCATTTTGTTTGCCTCCTGCGCTCTGCTCTTTTATCTTCTTCCATCATATTACTAAATATCATATTACGCTAGAGCCTTCGTCTTCTGTGTTTCTCTGTACAGAACTCGAGCATAATCTTTAAACGCCGCCGTTCGCTCTCCGTTATTAAGGTCCCGGCAAGGCAGAACAGGAACATTGCAATAGCCTCCTCCATGCTGGTTTGTTGTTGTTGTATGTGGCCGCAAGACCGTCGCCGTGCTTGCGTTACCCCTCCTACCAGTTCCTATAGCCACTTGGCCAGGTTTGGGGGAGAGTAGTTCTTAGAACTGTTTAGAAGTGGACAGTTCCTATAACTAAGTTCCTGTATCTACTTGGTCAGAAAGCGGCTATTGATGCTATGGGAACTATATGCACTACGAGAGACCTTCCGCAGACAACAGGATGTCTACTCTCTGATTCAGTTTCCAGGGATGTAGACTGCCCTCACCAAGATCAGCTTGCCCTGGGGCCAAAACAGGATCTGGCGCGAACGGATTTGGAACGAGGCGTGAAAATACACAACTACCGACGTGTTGTCTGATCTGACAAGAACATGGTAGCCACTGAGATCTTGGAGGAAGTGTTTCAAAGCCAGAAATACAGACAATGGGCTTTATGCCCAGCTGCACTACTTCCTGAACTTCAGACAGCTCCTTGTTTCCTGTCTGCCATTATTGGTCAAATTGATTAATTCAGGTGTGCTTGACCTCAGTAGTCATGGCAACAATGAATCAGACACACCTGAATTAATCAATTTGGCCAATAATGGCAGACAGGAAACAAGGAGCTGGCTGAAGTTCAGGAAGTAGTGCAGCTGGGCATAAAGCCCATTTAAGTGCCATAAAGATGGCCCGGGACCCCTAGCCGAGCGACCATCTAGGAATGCACTACCAACAGAGGAATCTGTTGTTAGCGTTTTGCGATGACATAATGGCCCCAACACTGGACCATGGACCATGAACCAAGGTCTCTTTTACATTACAAAGGTACTTAAGCATTTGCATGCATGTAACCCTAATTAAACAAAATTGCTTGCCCCTTGGGGAAAACCCCTTGGTCTTGGCCAGTGGTCTCATGTACAGTACATAAGGGGGTGGTGATGGCACAGTGGATAAGACACATGTCTTTGGTGTGAGAGACCTGGGTTCAAATCCACTGCCAGACACCAATGTGTCCTTGAGCAAGACACTTAACCCCTAGTTGCTCCAGAGGCGTGCGACCTCTGACGTATTCAGTATAGCAGGTTGGACAAAAAAACTGAAACACCTGGTTTTACTACGCAATAATTTGTTAGAATGGTGAGGGCCTCATTTTGCATCCAAATACAGCACCAATTGACAGATAGAAGTCCTTCACAGTATATGATGCTGGTGGACTCGCTCCTCCAAAACACCTCAATAATATTCAGATCTGGTGACTGTCAGACCATGGGAGATGTTCAACGTCACTTTCATCTTCATCAAACCCTTCTGTCACAAGTCTTGCTGTGTGTGTTGGTGCATGATCATGCTGATACACGGTTTGAGCATCAGGTGCTCATGATCCTCCAGAAGGGTTTGGTAGTCCTCGGCAGTGTCGTGTCCATCAAATACAATCAGGATTGTCATGATATTGGAGCTCAAACCATCACTGATCCACCCGTGCTTCACTCTGAAGATTGGCCGCCAGGCATATAGATGTGAAACCTCCAACATTGGCCAGTGTTTCAGTTTCATTGTCCAACCCCTGTAAATCAAATGAATAAATGTAAATAAGGCCCAAAGGAAAGACGTTGGATGCAGCAGCCATGATGATGACTGTATTATTGACTGCACCTCAAAACATCGGAGGAGACGGGGTTAGCAGACCGATTTCCTGAAAGCATTGAAAACAATTGGGCACACTGTGGAGTGGTGTGGACTTATCCCCCTCGAGAAGACGTGCCCTCAAAGCTCTGTGTGCCTTGCCCTTGGCATCGGGACTTTTTGCCAGCAGCCTTCCGAGTGAAAATGACTGTCCTCAGATCTGCCCACTCCCTGGAAGACTGCAGCTGAGACCGTTGTCTCGACCTCACGACTCTCTGAAAGGGAGCTTAAGCAGCAACGCTCTCTTTTTGCATTTTGCTCCGCCCAGGCTGATGTTGGGAAACAGCCACGGGGCAGGGAATAAACAGAGAATGTCGGCAACTGATTTTTTGCTTCCTGAAACCTCTCAACAATGGTACTACTGGGGTCACAGAAGTGAGTGAGCCAGAGTGAGCAATTTGGGTGTCCAAATAAAAAGCTTTATCCCTTTCTTTATTGGCCAATAGGTTGAGACACAAGTGCCTCTAGGTGGCCGAGGGAGTCGGTCATCAAATGGCTTAGGGAGCGGGTCATCTGCTTATTGGTGATAGCCAAATCTGTGGCCCACCGGAGTTGTTTTACAGCCTTTGGGCCAATTCCCTCACCTGCATTCAGGTCTTTAAGGTCAGCCTGGTTTGTCTGTAACTCCACCATGGTGTCCAGACAAGTACCAGCCTTACCTGCCGTAGCAGAGGCTTTGCAATGCCCACCAACACAGATGTAGGCCCACAGGGTTTGTGAACAGGGTTGGAGCCTTCAGAGACAGTGCCTATTCAGTGGAGAGATAGTTAGCTAACGTCTACTTAAATTTAAGCATTGCCCCATACCCATGCAATAGTTGGACAAAGCAGGAGTGTAAACACAAGCCGAGTATGGTTTTAATCAGTATCTCGACACCTCAGTGTGGAGATCTGTAAAAAATGGAAGGAGGTTGTGCTCTACCAAAGAGGAAGTACTCATCCAGTTTACTTTTCGTGTACACGTCCTGGTCGCCGGCTGACCAATCAAGGGATGGTATTTCCTTGGCAGGGTTGATATTGTCCCCACCAATTTTGAACTTGGACGCGCGCTTTAATCCGCTGTGGAGACTCTATTGAAATCACAAAGTAAAATGCACACAAACCGTGTCCTTGCTTGATATACAACCACTGATAAACATAATCGGTTTTAATAAGAGAGAGAAAAAAACAAAAAACTACGAGTGCGGATTAGAACCCAGAACCTCTGACATGCTTCACAAAAGTTCTGTCATTGGACCATTAAAGTGCATGCTTGTAATTGTTGGATTTATGTATTTCTTCACATGAAAATTCTCAAAACAACGACACATTAGATCTCATTAAACGACAAATTAAACACAAGGTACTATTTAAAACGATTGCTGGACATCTGTATGTTATTGAACATGCATGTAGGTACATCTGATTTATGATTTAGCATTGTGTTAGCGCCACAAAACCCCACATGTCCCTATCTCGGACGCTAACTTATCTGAGACGATTGCTAACTGTTGCAGTGTCACTGCCCACAAACATTGATGCTAAATAGTGCTAACTACATGAAATAGTAGTGGAATGTCACTTACCGGAAAAAAATGGAGCGAAGTACTCCCACAGTGTCCGTTAGCATAGCAACCGATATTTGAATACAAAGGATCAGAAAGGATACAGAGGTGGTATGATGTGTTGTGCACCACTTCCGGGTAGGCTTCATTTTTCAGATTAGAATGTTGCTTCTTGGGCAGAACCCGTCTCAAGGTCCTCTGCCAACTGCATTTGTGAACCCAATGATTTGAGCCGCTGTGCTACAATGGGGTGCTCGAGCTTGGGCTTCCTCCTCAGAGAAAAGAGACCAACATGAGCGGAGCACGTGCTTGTGTATTTATCTGTGTTTCAATTGTGGTTTGTTGGTCTTTGTTGTTGGTTGATGTTCCTTGTTCCAGTCCTGAGCTCCATGTCCTGTCGATTACCCTGGATTACCTGTTTGTTGTTTTAAATTAGTGCTGCATTTGGATTCTTTCACTCCCAAAGACGGGTGATTTATGAAAAAGGCAAACTATTTCACATATCCTGAAGACACAGCTGAATGTCTAATTTTATAGTCATGTTATAGCCTTTTATACTACGCATACTATCCGTCCTAAATAGCATTCAAAAATAGAATTAGTACATCCCAAATCGTAGTATGTTGAAATGAGTGTTTCAAAGATACCCGGATAGTCTACCATATGCGGTCAGAATCCGAAGTGTAGATCAATGCACACTCTAACGGCTGATATTGCCCACAAAACATTGCGCGGTGGACGAGGATTCGGTTAGAACTACAAACATGAGTAAAAAGTGTAAAAAAAAAAACAAAAACTACAGACGGAGGACGCGCGAGTCCCGCGCTGGTCCCGCGGCTGAGGTTTAGATAAAGAGCTTTGAGTGATTAATTATCAGTATCTAAACTGACGAAAATTAATTTATTCAATTCATATATTGGGTTCACAAAAAGAGTACATACTTTTAGGGCGTAGTATAAGTAAGCCAATTGGGACACAGCAACAGTCACGCCTTTTAAGTGTGCCATTTCATGTCACATGACTGCCATCAGCCAATAGAATTAGCATGATTTCACACATGCTTCAGAGACTGGTCATGCGAAGCGTTCCCATAGCGTCAATATTCAATGTTTTAAAGTGAGCCCAATGTTTCTTTTTACAATTACAATTACAATATTTATTTAAACAACCAAGGCTGACTGACCAAAGTGCCGTACAGGACAGAAAAAACAAAATAATAATAAAAACTACAAATAGAGGAAAACACAACAATAGGTAAACAATAATTACCAAAATTAAGCAGTATTAAAGGCCAAAGAAAATAAATATGTCTTTAAAGAAGATTTGAAGGAGGAAACAGACGAGGCTATAGCCTCAATTATAACCACCATTCGATACTTTTGTCATGTACAACTCATATAAGACTTTTACAGTATTCATATATGACACAAAAATCCCCTATAAGTTGTATTTGTGATATTTAGTATGAAAGTGGCCATAATCGGTCTGATTTTTGTGTAGGACATGTATTGGTCTTACATGAAACACATAAGGTAATTCTGGCCAATTAAGTAAGAAAGATATATGGTTGCTGTATATAAACCATGCTGTTTTTTTTCATATAACACAGCGTAAAAAATAATATATAAATAGTAAACTATAAGTATGATGTTAAGTTCACTGAAAGAAAACTTACAAGTACACTTCTAGTATAAAAACTATTAAACTAGTAGTTTAGTATACTTAAAAGTGTACTTTCATAAACTAAAAATCCAGGCTAGAAGTATATAACTAGTAAACTAGAAGTATATCTATAAGTTCACTTGTAGTATAACTGCAGTACAAAATAAAACTTTGAAGTAAACTAGTTGTGAACTCAAAGTTTACCACTCTTACACTTTAAGTATACTTAAAAGTATACTTTTATATACTAAAAAGTGGGCCAATTTAGTCCCAAGAAGTATTAAATTAGTATACTTACAAGTATGCTACTAGTACTATGATCTTAGTATACTTAGTATGTACAGTATACTTGGGAAAAATACTTGTACCTTACTTAAGTTTACTTAGTTAAATAAACTTGAAGTATACTTTATTTTGGTAAGGGTAATCTAACGTGGAGAGGTAGACTGTTCCAAAGTTTAGAGCCTGCAGTTGCGAAGGCGCGATCACCTCGCTTTTTAAGTCTAGATCTATACTATGCACGATGAGTAGACATTGATCGCTTGTTATTTTATTACTTCAAAACAACACTGTAATAACACTGATACAGCTGTACCAGTACCTACAACTATTGCTTACCTAACCCTAATCCTAAAGCTAAAAAAAAACACACACTGGCACAGTGACAGTGAACAAATTCAATGTGTGTTTTAAATATCGTAAAAAAAAAATTAATAATAACGAAACGCATTATGTGGCGGCCAGTGTTGATTCTGTGCATAGATATGGATTTTGTGGCCCATCGCCACAAATTAGTCTGTGTGTGGTGGGAAACACTGGACTGTTACCCATAGACGTCCATGTTACCATGCTCTCAGTGTTTGATTATTAATGCCTGTGCATCACGCAAGTTGGAAAAGGTTAAGTTCAGCCTCGATTTTGTATCGTCATTAGTAGTGTTAAAAGTTGTAAAGAGTACCAAATTGAACAAAACATTAACTGCAAAATTTGAACTTCTAACGGTATTCTTGGTATGGCAAAATCGATATCATGGTACACCATAATACGGGAAGTCACTTTGATACCAGTATAGCGCCCACCCCTACTGGGTGGTTGATACAAACTCAGATAAACGCATAACATCCTGGTGTCTCATATGCATGAAACACATAATTCTTATCTATTTCAAACCTGTTCCTCAACCAGATGTCACTCTTTATTATTACAACATGGCTTGTATTTAACGATGACCCAGGGGTCAAACCAAGAACAAATGTCAATAATGGCTTGAATTTAAGGTCTCCACGACCCAGGGGTCAAACCAAGAACAAGTGTCAATTATGGGTCAAAGGTCAGCATCATTTGTTCACTGTGGATTGACCAAAAAAGATGTCTAAATGCAAAATGGGGACCAAAATGGTTCAAAATATGCTTACCAAAAAGATGTGACACTTGATTAATTTGCAGCAGTGTGAAGCTAAAGAATGACTTTTGATCTTCAAAATAAATCAATTCTAAGAGAAAGACAAAGAGTAAAGGAAAAGCCTTACAATGCACAATTTTCCTCTTGTGAACATGATCTAAAAGTCTCTCAGTATTCATATTCCTAAAATTATCCGCAGTTCTAAAATATGAACATTTAATGTAAACCACAGATAACAAAATACCATTTATTTAAAAAAAAAAGACAATAAAAGCATACTTTTCAAACCCCAAAAAATGTCAAAAAACAAGTTAGTGTACAAACCACAGAACAGCTCTTCTGCAAAAATGGGCATGTTCATGAAGTGTTATCTCACACAAGCTCCACCCTATGCAAACCACCACTGCCTATCCACCCTATGCAAACCACCCCTGATTGCACTCCCTGCTCTTCAGACATTGGGAGGAAGGTTATCTTCAACAATACATGCTGAAGACAGGGACAGGACTGATACACCCTTGGAAGAAATGCCACTTCTAAACATACAGTAGATGTGAAAAAAATGTAAAGCAGTTTAATTATTTAAATGAATGTTTTCCTCACAATTCAATGTAATAGTTTCCAAAACAATTATACAATATTATTGCCAAATGCACTGAACAGAATAGACTATATCAGACAACAAAGAAATAATTTAAAGGAATAGTTCACCTGAAATTAACAATTTGCTATAGTTTTTTATGAAGTCATTTGATTCTGAAATCAAATTTTGTATGCACTCAACTATACTTTAAAATCAATGAAAGCTTGTTTCCACCACGGAATATAAAATATAAAAAGGTAATTGCGACTTTATCTCACAGTTAATGACTTTTTCCGCAAGTGGAGTTTAATTCTCACAATTCAGACTTTATTATTCACAATTGCGGGTTTACATCTCGCAATTCAGAGAAAAAAGAAATTCTGACTTTTTTTTCCCTCAGAATTGTGAGATATTAACTTTCAATTGCAAGAAAAAAAAGTCCAATTTGTGAGATAAAATGTCCCAATTACTTTTTCGTCGTTTTTTGTCCCAAGTCAATGGAGTCGGACAAAAACTACGATAAAACCTACTGGAAAGGATCTTTTGCGACGATTTTGTGTGAACGTATCATTGAACACAGAACACCCCAGACCACTAGGATGAGTATCACGTCTTTGTAAACTAAAGTTTAATGCGTTTTAGGAAGGATTGTTCCAGTACACCTATGCAAACATTGTGGGGGTGGGGGGTGCAACCACAGAAACCGAAAATTCTCGGGACAGCAAAGTGTCCAAATTTTGATCTTGTGTCCAAATTTAAATCTTAAAATGTAAAATGTGTCCAAATTTTAATCTTAACCATTCTATTTCATCAGAAACAATCTTAAAACAGGGCTTTAAGCGTAAAATACCGAGCTTGTCCTTTAAGGGATCGAAACTGGCCGGCCCAAAAGTTATGAAAGACGTTGTTAAAATAGTCCGAGTGACTAGAGTGGCTCAATCTTAAGTTTATCAAGCTTCCAGGTTGTACGTCTAGACCCCCCCCCGATTGCCTCATAGACAGTAAAAGATTGCGTGCGAGCTTCTCTTCCAGTCTATACAGTAATGTCTCTATTGTGTGACAGAATGTCCCATGGTCATGACGCAATCTTTAGCCTATTTTTACAAAAACGGCTTCTACGGGGCTGTAACGTAAGATACAAAGTAATGGAGTGTTTGATACATTGTCGTGTTTATTTAGAAATAAATAATGGACAAATTAAGTCTTTGCACGCCTCAGATGTAAAGTTATTTGCTGTCAAAGTAACGCCAAAATGAATGGGAGTCAATGGGATGCTAACAGCAGGTGAAGTTCTGCTACAATGGCGGCTCCCGCGAGGCTTCAACTCCCGGCTGATGGATTACCCCCTTGGTTCCACTATGTGAAATCGGCCCACAGACAGAAGAAAGTGAATAGTTGAACAAAGTTGTTAATTTTTTTTTTTCACACAAAAGTAGGCTATTCTCATCGCTTGATAAACTTAAGGTTGAGCTACTTTGAACTATTAACGACTTCTTTCATAACTTTTGTTCCGGCCAGTTTGGATCCCAAGAAGCCTATGGAGGAGTGATTCAGCTCTCAGATTGAATCAAAAATATTTTAATTTGTGTTCCAAATATGAACAGAAGTCTTACGGGGTTGGAACAATATGAGGGTGAGTAATCACTGACAGAATTCTCATTTTGAGATGAACTAACACTTTAAAATGGTGTATTTCTGGATGGCCATTTCTTTTAGCCAATCAAAAGGCGAATTCTGAAGGTATCCGCCCACTTCCTAAACTGAATGGAAGAGCCAGAGAGCGTTTCGAGTTCGGTTCACTCAGTTCAGTCAGTCGGTGTTTGTTGAGCAGCCGAGTAACTTACTCTCAACTCGTTTACTTATACGAATAAGTAAGCATATCTTGTAGTCATCTGTCTAGTTAAGAAACTAGATGTTTGCACGCGTCGTCTTCTATGCAGTTTTGTAATGTAACCACACAGACGAAAAGAAGCGTATGACGCCAGAGTGTTTGTGGAGAAATGAAGATGTCCAGGAGCGGATCAGGTCTCCAACCTCTTAAAGCTACTGTTCCCTTCACACTGCACAAAGCAGCTGGAGCTGCCGTCACAAATACCACTTCAGGTGAAGTATATAACACACATCAGTGACTATCACACTTGATCTGAGCCACTTAATGTCCTTGAAGATTAACAGGAAATGATTGAGTTTGAAAACACATTATTATTATTTGAATTTTTTTTTTTAATGTGCTTTAAACTATCTAAACCCATACATAAATTGTTTTATTATGCTTATTTGAGCATTAAACTGTTTTGGGCTTTAAAGCTTGAAATAAAGTTGAAATATTTTGATGAAAACAAGTAAAAGTATTTTATGAAGCAACGCATTTTTATGATATTTGGAGAAGAATAAAGAATAAATATTTTCGATATTTCTCTAATCAAATAGTACAACACTGGTGACACTGATCATATAAACTCCTTTGTACTAAATGTCACATTTTCTTGCTTCCAGTGAAGCACAAGATGCTTTTTGAAACATCTCAAGTCATGGTGGAGCTACAGTGATATCTCCATTAAAGCAAAAGACAGACTAAATCCTAAGACATTGTGATTGTGAAATTCAGGTTACTCTTTACAGCTCAAATGAGAGATTCCATTGTATGTAATATATAAAGTATAATATATATTTTCATATCCAGTAATTCAATAATTTAAATGATCTATTCTAGACCAGTGAATACTGAAGTTTAATACAAAAGAGGATATAGGAGGAAACTTGCAATACACACATTTATAAGAACAAGATGTTTAAAAGCCATGTTTCCTCATTGAAGTGAATAGATAACTGCTAACCACTGGTTTTCTATCCATGCAATACATCAGGTGTTTTGTCTAAAAAACGTTTTATTCAATACACAAGCTTTCTTGATTCCTCAGGTGATTGGACCAAAGCCGAGTGGTGTTTGCAGACTCGGATCCGACGCACACTATCCTTGGATGCGATTGTGGGGCCGTACTTGCCCAAAGTGGGTGAAAAACACATTCCCAGCAGACACGGCAGGGAGGATAAATCCACACAGGTGAATTGTGTCAATGGATGAATCATATGGGCCTGATTCAAATTATAATCTGAGTCCATAATAAATTCTTATTTATCATATCACCGGCTCAGCCATTAGTGATATTCTGTGAAGTGTGAGATATAAAAATAAAGAGGGTTTTTATCAATGATGCCATAGAAGAACCATTTTTGGTACCCCAAAGAACCTTTCAGAAAGGTCAAGTGAGCATAGTGTCAAATCTAAAGAACCTTTTTCCACTATAAAGAAAAAAAAAACCCTTTTGTGGTATGGAAAGGTTTATTGGAATTCACCATAGATTCCAATAAAGAACCAAAATGAAGAATTGTATTGATTCTAGATTTAAAAAAAAATGTTTAAAGGTTCCATTTGATTGGAAGGTAGACAGTGGTATTCCAAATGCCATGGTACATGAAAATGATATTGTCCCCATATATAGACCTAGTGCATTCACTTTTTAGGCCCTGTTTACACCTGGTAGTAAGATGCGTTTTGGTTGATCGGAACTAAATACTGGTGTAAACGGGGTCTAAAAGGTTTTGAGCTTGTCCACTTTAGACCACTTCCAGAGGTAGTCAAAAGCGCATTCGACTGGATTGCTTTCGTAGTGTAGACGCTCATTTGGTAGAATGCGTTCGAACAGCCACAAAATGCGTAAACATTATGGAAAGCCCTAGCCAGACAGGATTTAAATTTTGTCTGCTGGAGACCCAAGTTTGGTTTGAAGATGAAAAACGTACCAAGCACAATGTTCTCTCACCATTTCTGATTTCTAACACACACTCACAGCGTTTGGTGTGGTCTTGTCTATCAGAGCAGTAACGAATAGGGTTGGGTATCGTTTGAATTTGAACAATTCTGATTCCGATTCCGATTCCTTGTTTCGATTCCGGTTCCCAACGATTCTCAATTCCGATTCTTTTAAGAGGCAGGGTCAAAAAAGTTTAGCTAACCTTGCTAACCAACAGCCTTTCTGAAAGAAATAATCCTTTCTGAAGGAAATACTCCTGTAAAAATACTCCTTTTGTCATAAATTTTGCATTTTGCCAAGATTTCGTTATTTTTAGAAAAGTGAAGCCACACTTTGGATCGCCAACGTAAGGTCCTCATGTTCGAATCGCGCGGTTATGCCAACACTTCCGGTAGACGCTTCTTCATTGGTGTTGTTCAGTGATTTCTTCTTCCGGTCGGCGGACTGTGAATATCGAAACTATGAATCGAAATTTTAACTTTTGAACGATTCCGGGAAAAACGAAAAGTTAGTCCCGGTTCCAATCGATACTCGATTCTCGATACCCAACCCTAGTAACGAAAGACCCTTCCCTTGAAGAAATCAGGACAGAAGTTGTTGAAAGTGGACAAAAGAGATGGATTACCAGGAAATACCAGGTGTAAACACACAGGAATGTGTCTCCCTCGTTTACTTGCAATCCAACTAAAACACATCTTAATACCAGGACTGGCGTAAACAGGGCCTGCCTTAGAATCAACATCAGTTTCAGGTGCCCTGATCGCAAGTGGATAAGTTTACCAACAGTGTGTGTCAGCTGACTCACCTGAGACTTATGTTAATAAGGCAAAACTTTATTTTACGACCCGCAAACAACTGTGTAAGTACACCAAAATTACGGTGTGCGTTTCTGTATTTATAGCGTACTTTCGTGTAGATATAAGGGAACAATATGTTAAGTTTTGGGTAATAAAGAGGTAACAAGCAGTTGCAAATAACTTCGTAAGTAAACCGAAATAACTGTGTATGTTTCTGTAATTATAGTGTACCTCCGTGTAAGTATAAGGGAACAATATGTTAAGTTTTTGGTAATAAAGGGGTAATAAGCAGATATACTACCAAATTATTAATAATGTAATTATTTTAAAACTAACAGGTACCTATATTCCGGACAAAAATTGTACGTCAAAAAAAATATGTTCTTGTGCCATTTTACTGGGTAATTTTGACATCTGTGGGTTGAAAATTAAACATTGGCTATATAAACTGTATATACATATATATCACAGTATGATAAGAAATTAATTTATTGGCTTTTCTTACTTGATATGGTAAGTCAACCCACAGATGTCAAAATTACTCTATAAAATAAATAATTTGCTTGTATATCTGCTTGTTACCCCTATTACCCAAAATAAAGTGGACCAAGTGGACGCTATAATTACAGAAACGATACACCATCATTTTGTTGTACTTACACAGTTGTTTGCGGGTCGTAAAATAAAGTGTTAAGTTAACGTTAATAACAGTGCAAACAGAGCCATGCAGTACCATGGTAAATACCAGAGGTCCATTGTATTTTCCAACACCATCAGTGTAACGTGGTGTGCACCAACTAGGCTATTACATCACAGCCTGTGATTTACTGCAATCACTATGAACTTTAACCCTCAGCTCAGCTGTGAAGGGAAGTGAGCACATAAGCGTTTTATTTTTACGTATCATCTATTTTCTGTTCCTTATAATATAAGCCAAAATATCATGATTCTTTTTATATTGTTGACTTAAGTACACACTGAAATTATGAGTTAGGCTCTCTAAGGTAAATGTTCTTTGCTTGTGATGCTAACTCAATTAATTAAGTTAATAACTCAATTTCTGATTGTACTACAGTTCACCTGAAAATGAGAATTGTTTATTTTACTTAACCTAAGTCAAAATTTAACGAATCATTTGTTGAAAATCCTTATTGATTTGTTAGGGGGATGTGGTGGCTTGTTCCAAAATCGTTCATCCATGAAACAACACATTTAGTGTTATGTTCACAAAGCTGTTTTTCCATTGGATGAAATCATGCAGGACAGATACGCAGATTGTTTCTTTTGCAGTGTGATGTCCATCTGCATGTAACGGTTTATCAAAAAATAAAAAATAAAAACTTTTTTGATTGGATTTTGCGATGTGGGCTTTGCACTCATAAGTGGAAGCAGATGAACACAAGCCTGCAGAGGGAGGGTTTAAGTGGACTAAACGATTGGAGAAGTCCTGCAAACATGTACGTCAGCAGCCATTTCCACCGGAAGATCCAGTTATGACATTTTGATTAAACATTATGAGGTCAAAAAACAAACAAACAAACAAATAATCATTCCCAATAAGATCTATAACATACAATTATAAAATAGATGGGGTGAATTCTGAATTTTCATGTCATGCCAACTTTAAAATTAGAGCCCGACTGATAAAGGATTTTGAAGACCGATACAAATATTTGTTGGTTTTAAAATCCGATATTCCGATATACCGGCCGACATTTTTTTTCCAGAAACGTGCAACAAAACATTAACAGATTTCCCTAACATTAGTTATTTGTAGTTATTTATGAGTTTTAACTAAAATAATATGATAATGCATTTTAAAAAGAAACTTGTTTCTTTTATTGTCACACAGAACAGACTGATGATAGTGGCTTTAGCTAGCTTTGTGGTTAGCTAGTCTCTGATGAGCCATAATTTAGCAATGGATAACGTAATACTACCAATTGTAAAACATACATTTTCAATATAACAGGCCAAGGAGAGATGATGCGTCTCATTGCTATAACTGTCACGCGCTATTAAAGAAATACTTCAGTCACATTGTCAAAAGTTAAAAGGACAGTCAGTCAACTACACTGTAACAACGTAACGTAACTATTATTAGCTAATTCCGCTTCACTCTCGGCTTATTTACCAGCAACAAAACTGGACATGATAGTCACAAATTTTGTCATGCTTATTTAAGAACTGATGGCGATGTTCGAGTGTTGCCAACAGGGACGATGTAGAGTGCCCTCTGGTGGACAAACTATACAACTCCAACACTCATGACATGGTTCAAACGTATTTCGTCCATTTTTATTTTATTTTTGAAATACTCATTTATCGGCCATTATAACTGCCGATACCGATAGTTTGGAAAATGACTAATATCGGCCGATAATATCGGCCTGCCGATATATCGGTCTGGCTCTACCAAAAATGCAACACAACACAATTGCTGTCTAAGCAAAATAAAATGTTTAAAGTGTAGTTTTATGTATTTATGTTGGCTGTTATTTTTGTAAAAGACACCACATGGATGGTTATCTGGAGCTGACACAAGAGCTGTTGGATTTCACAAACGCTCTGCATCATGGGGAAATTCAGAACATCTCCTGGATGGACGGGACATGTGTGCAGGTTCTTCGGTAAGTCATACATCGCAGTAAACATGCCACTTCAATTCTGTTATGGAAATTGTTTGAAACTATAGAAAGTTCATGTGTGTTGACTAGGGCTGGGCAAAAAAATCGATTTTTCGATTAATCGTTTTTTAAAATGTGTTCGATTCAAAATCGATTCTCAACGGCCGGAATCGATTTTTTCCATATAAAGGGCTCGCGGACGCGGTGCTGCATCTTCTCGTCTCTCTGCACTAATCAAGCGCCAAGCGCTGCAGCTGTCGATACACACACGCGTTCAGGAGTCGGGACATGGCGGAATATTCACTTAACAATCGAGCCAGCATTGCATCGTAACCTATGATCGTAACTAACGTTTATCATTTTCACGTCTTTTTGAGTTTTACAAGCAATGTTAAACCATCCCGTGCTCGCGCACTCTCAGAGATGTCTTTCACTGCGTGCACAGTAACGTTACAGCCTAAATCTGCCTCACAAACAGCTCGCCAGAAACAAAAGTTTTATCCCTGGATTATATCACTTTAACAGTTAAAACACGCGACATTATGTCAAAACTCTGGTCTTGGTGAGTAACCTCCTAAAGACAGTCGGTAATGTCTTAAATTAGCATTAAACGCGTGTGACAGAAAGTTAATGAAACAGTAATGGATTCGCGCACTAGTTCTTAAAGTGAACGCAGCCATTTGTGTCAGTCATTAATTCTGTTGTCATAACAACAGAATATAGTATTAATTGTAAGCAATCAGAATTAATAGCCTTTGTATTTAATTCAGTCTGGACTAAAAAGACTATCCAGTGTTATTTTACATTGGATTACTTTATTCAGTTTCTGTAGTATTTCTGACATACTCAAAAAACTACCACAAAATGGCTCTTAATTTGTGTCTTTATTCTATTGTATTTATTTGTGCTACTTTTTTCAATTTAATTCAAAGATTGAAATCAAGCTTCCATACAGAAACTCTTAAAACAAAAATAAACAAAAAAATTACATTACCATTTAGGTAAGATCAATGTAAAAAAAAAAGTCTAAATATTTATATATTTATTTATCTATATCTATCTTAAACATAAAATAACATGATACTGTTTGATCAAGCTGTGCGACTGTTCTGACTTTTTTTGCATATTGCATCAAAATCCTGTTTATTCTCTGTATGCATTTAGTGTACCTAAAATAAAAAGAGTTTTATATACAGGTTTATGGCTCTTAATTTCCTTGTATTAATTAACCACTAGTAAACTTATGTCCACTGTTCTTTTTTATAAATATAGGATTTGTATTACATCTTCATTATAGTCGAATCGAGAATCAAATCAGGAATCGAAATCGGAAATTGAATCGAAATCGAATCGAACTGAGAGCTTGTGAATCGAAATCGAATCGAAATTGAAATGTGAATCGATACCCAGCCCTAGTGTCGACTCATGGAAAATGTATTACTTTCTATCACACTACATCGGTCTGTATATGTCAGTGAGAAAATGTCTTCTGTTTTTCTGCTCTCTTTTTTTTTTTTGTTCTTACACTGTTTTTGTTTCTAAGTTTTCCAAGCTGAAACAACAACTGCAACAGAAGCAAAGGTCAGGTTTTCCAGTATGCAACCAAGAGAAACCGCACAACCAACATCAGGTACTAACACACACGCAATCATTCTCTCTTTCTCGCTGTTCTATGCTCCCTGGTTCCTCATCCACAATCCTCATTTCTCTTTTCAACCTGAACATAAGATTAAACTGCGTTTTTTGGAATTATACTTAATTCAAATAGTAGCAGATACATCTCAGTGTATTGTACATTATAAAACAGTAGAAGATAGGGTAGCTCCGATTTAACCAAGATCACCAAATTTAAAATACAAATCCAGTGAGTGAATACCAGAATACCAGGAAGAGGGAGTTGGTTGGCAAGGGCTTTTAGCTCTGCATGTAGCACCACATCCAGTGGTACCCTTTATTAAATATACCCATTAGGCACTTATTTCCACTTTTCGAATATTTACTTCATTATTATTTTGAATAAACATCTCTCTGAGCTGATATGCGTTAAAAAAATGGAGAAGAGTGGGATTGGAAAAGGTGGATTCAAACTCTTGTCGGTCGCAGCAAAAGCTAAATTCACTATTCTTACTCATGCAACTGTTTGTTATCAAACAGGTTTCTTTTGTAAATTTTCTCTGTCTTGATCATACAGTTGTGGGTTAAGTTAGTGTAAATAGCCTCTGTCAACAAGGCAGGCTATTTGCACTTAGTGTTTTATTAAATGTTGGCTAGTCTCTTGTAGACAGACCTCCAGGGGGGTGTCTGCAAGTGAATTGGAACGAGTAACCCCTTTTTATCATATCTAAAACCCAATTCGACGTGCCTGGAATGGCTTCCCAAGCCTCCACTCGAAGGAAACGCTTGGGAAACGGGTAGCGCTTGCTGGGTGGAAGCCCTGTTTAAACTTGGGATCTGTTTTCTGCTGGGGCTGAGTGGGTGTGGAAGCCGGCTTGGCGTGCTGCTGAGTCAACATCGATTTAGGATAACTTGAAGCAGCCGAGGAACTTGCTGCAACTCTTTGACAGAATATGGTGCGTCACCAGCGATGTCTTCTGTGCTGCCATATTTTTTTTGCGTGACTGTGATGTTGAATCTATAAAAGGACGCCGGATCATAACAGCGTCAGCTTCTATTCTTCGGCAAGCGTTCTGTGTTACTGTGTGTCTTATTTGGTGTTGTATTGTCTGTCATATATATATATATCTATATCTATGGTGACCATGGAGAAACAATATAGACAGTGGGAATGCCTCTGGCCCGCTCTATTTGAGCGAGGGTAACACACTTGCTTTGTGTTGTTTGTCTGGGAGTAAGCAGCGCTTAAATGCGCTGACCAAATGCCACAGTTATCAATGTTGGTTGATAACGTTGAGACGGCCTTGGCCCACATTGGTTTTCAGTGAACGCAAATCGCAGTGTCCGCGTGAAAATATTGCTGCCCTGTCGTAGGGCTGTCGCGGTTATGGAATTTCCCTTGCGGTAATGTTGAGTGGCTCAATAGCACGATATGCGGTATTACCGCCATTTATTTATTTAATTTATGTATTTGTTGCTATATAAATAAAGTTTACGATGTGGACAAAAACGAGGACATTTTCAGTAACCGATGTAACCGAAACTAAACAGCGTCTACAGTATATGCGCATTGAAAGACTTTCACTCAGCGCGCATATTGTTATGACAACGGACTTTGAGCGAGTCATTGAACCGTTCATTCAACGAACACGTTTAAAAAAGCTGATTCTTTAAAAGAGATGTAAAGAAACAAGATGTTAGGCTAATTATTTTTAACTTTGAGGTTCAACTTTTCAAGGCTCAGCTGAGCAGCAATGCGTCGCATGGGCAACGCTGAAGCTGATGCTTCACTTATTAGAGACTAATATAGCATTGATTCAATGCGTGACTCGCTGATTTTATTTCACCGCGGCTTCCTTGTGCTGTGGGATGCTGACCAGCGCTGCTGCTGACGCGCATTTATGGGAAAATACCCGTGAAGAGAACGTTAATGATGATGTGACAAATATTCCCTTTGACAAGCTTTTCACGACTTCAAAGACAGATGCAGGTAATTGCACGCGTTCTGCCGATCTCTCTCATTCACTGTCTGTGTGAAGCCTGTATGCTACACATCACCATGATAAACAGTCTTGTTATCATTATGAACTTGTTTAACATTCAATACACATGCATTAAGTTCAAAACAAGAAGGGTATAGCCTTATATAAAAAAAAAAACGTGAATATCGCGGTTACTGCGGTTACGTGCAATCCTCTGCGGTTGACTTGTCAGAAGCGCGGTACTACAATATTGCGGTTACCGTGACAGCCCTACCCTGTCGAGTCCCTTCCTCTCAGGAGCCCTGTAGAAAAATGAAATCGGTTAGTTCCTGCCAGTCAATTGCTTCAGGTCACTGAAATCCCAAATATAACGTCTTTCTTGAGAGACTGGTCCCCCTAGTAGATTATCTAGACATTTGGAAAGGTCTTGAGTATCGTCCACCAAAGTTCAGTTGGGTTGTTCACACACTGGTCAGCCCCGAGCAGGGTTAGGTTATGGAACAAGAAGTTTAGTCCCTCTTAGTAAAGGAAGCCATAGAGCAGGTTCCTCCTCAAGAGAGGGAAGCCAATGTTCTACAGCCAGTACTGAAGGATGTCCCAAGAAGGATGGGGGGTTTCGTCCTATAATAGATTTCAGGTTATTAAACCGATCTCGGCGTAGATGCAGGTTCAAAATGCTAACTATACCCATTATCGTGAGTCAGATCAGGTCCGAGGACTGGTCTAAAAGATTCTTACTTCCACATATCCATCCTTCCCCAACACTTAGTTTCTAAGGTTCACTTTTGGGGGATATGCGTATCAATACAGAGGTCTTTCATTTGTCCTAGCACTGTCACCACGCACCTTCACGGAATGCACGAATGCTGCCCTTGCATTCTCAACCTCAACTACATTGATGACTGGTTCAATCTGACTCAGTCAGAGGAGATGTTGTTCTGAATCATTTAAGGTGCTTGGGATTAAGATTCAATGTCAATACTTTGGGTCACCTAAGAAGGGTTCCCCTGCTTCAAAGCAAACTATCAGCAGATGGAGTGTAGAAACTATTTCTTTAGCTTACGAGGCACGCAGCTTGCCTTCGCCTCTTCTGGTACAACTTCATCTATAGCTCTACTAGCAGGAGTTTCCCTTCAAGAGTACTGTGATGCTGCAGGCTACACCGGGCTGGAGCAAGTTGGATCTGCTACACTTGTGCTTTGGGTCACCTAAACTATGCCCGATGCCCTCTACACCAGCTACACAAGATCTATCGTCTTGAGGGTGCCAGATTGCTTCACAGCAGGGCATATATCTCTCAGTGTGGCACAGTGGGCATTTCGTTCCCCAATGTGTCGATTCTCGATAAGGCACGAGTTCCCTCGAAAGGGAACGTCTGGGGTTGCGACTTCTCTCGCTCCTGAGAACGACTTGCAATCAGAAGCTGATGCTGTTATGATCCGGCATCCTTTTATAGCTTCCGCATCACATCACATACTGCCACACCAATCAAGATTGGACGAGTTCCTTACAGGCCTCAGACACATCGCTCTGAAGGCGTTCCCCAATGTGTCGATTCTCGACACAGCGTCTCGTTCTGTAACCTGAGGCATTTTTTCACCATCTTTCAAGAAATATATATTTTTTTGTCCTTGGTCCAGTTTGGTTTAGATTTCTTGTTTACAATAACCTACAGTAAAGTTGCTTAGCACACAGGACTAGGTCACCTTTCGTGCTTCAAGGCTGCAAAAAATCTGTGATTCTAATCACCAAACAGGCAGAGTGGCATTGATTTGTGAGTTCAGAGCTGGACAAGTGTAATGTAATTTTATGAAAGACTATGCGAGTGGCGCGGCAGGATTTTGAGCATCCCCGGGTGTCGTAGCTGGACTCGAATTTTAGGACGCTCTGTCATTCGTCAGATCATCTTTAATAATTTCCATAACTCAAATATTGTAATACAACTGTATAGTTTAGTAAATGTTAAACTTGTTTAAAAGTCAGTGGTCCATTATGTTCTGTTTATTGTGTGAGATTTAGTAACTGTAGCAAACCGCTTCTCCATTGCCGTGTTTTGCCAGAAACGATCACAAAATACTTAGTATAAACACTTAGGTAAGAGTGACGTTTGTTGCAAAGCTCTTAAAAAAGTCCCTTGCCTCAGGGATTTTTCCCCCACAGGGATACCTTTGAGTCATACCACTTAAGAGGTTTCATGCAACCGGGCACTGGACTTCACCATTTCATTGATTGGCCAAGGTCTGCCCAAAAGTCTGACCGGCACGTGAAAATATAACGTAGATGTCCTTACAATTACAATGTATTTTAAATGTGGATGTATTTTAAAAAGACTATGCTGTGAAATTCACATACTTCTGAAAATCCAGCATTTAGTTGATCCTGATAAGTGCTCATTGTCACAGTTGTATAAACACGATGGCTTTCTACTTTTATGAGGAGGCCATAAATGCTTTGTTTCCAGGCTGATTATGTACACACACATCTCCAGGAAATCATGTAGAATTCAAGAATCAGATGACGACTTCCAATTTTGTGTCCCTTATGCATCAGGGTAGGGTTGCACCAGCCGTTCTTAAAGGATTAGTTCACTTTTGAAAAAACTTTTGCTGATAATTTACTCACCCCCATGTCATCCAAGATGTCCATGTCTTTCTTTCCTCAGTCGAAAAGAAATTTAGGTTTTTGATGAAAAACATTCCAGGATTTTTCTCCATATAATGGACTTCAATGGGAACCGGATGGTTCAAGGTCCAAAAGACAGTTAATAACTGTTTCAGATGCAGCTTCAAATGTCTTTAAACGATATCAGACGATGAATAAGGGTCTTATCATGCGAAATGATCGGTTATTTCAAAGCTTATTCCAAAAATGTAACTTTTCTAAGGACAAATGCTAGCCTTGCTATATTCTGTGACGTTTGTAACGTCACGTAATACGTAATTACGTTCAAAAGGTCACGGGCGACGTAGCCGGAAGTACAGAATCAAAATCGTCCGACATCTTTGTTTTACCTTCTAATTCCTTTTTTGTAAACGGCGTTTGAGTTAGTTTTCACGTTCAACCTATGCGTTCAACTTGTAAACACTCTGACTCTGTACTTCTGGCTACGTCGCCCGTGACCTTTTGAACGTAATTACGTACTACGTGACGTTGCAAACGCGCCTCACAGAATGGAGAAAGGCTAGCATTTGTCCTTAGAAAAGTTACATTTTTGGAATAAGTTTTGAAATAACCGATCGTTTCGCATGATAAGACCCTTATTCATCGTCTGGTGTCGTTTAAAGACATTTGAAGCTGCATCTGAAACTGTTATTAACACTATCATTTGAACCTGAACCATCCGGTTCCCATTGAAGTCCATTATATGGAGAAAAATCCTGTAATGTTTTCATCAAAAACCTAAATTTCTTTTCGACTGAGTAAAGAAAGACATGGACATCTTGGATGACATGGGGGTGAGTAAATTATCAGCAAAAGTTTTTTCAAAAGTGAACTAATCCTTTAAGTTCTTTCTTAAATTGTAACGTAAAGTCCACACTAGAGGCTTAGTAGCTACTAGCTAGTTTGTAACTAACTCTTTACTTTATTCCGTTGCACCATTTGTTCGTAAGGTAGAACGTATCTAGTAAGTCGTAAACTCTCCGTAAAGTAATGCGTAGTCGCATAATATGACATTTAGCCTCGATGAACCAATAGCAGCCTTCAAATGCGTGAGCAGAAGTTGTGTGGAAATGTTGTGAATTTCAGTTTATCCTTCATTCTTACTTCTTTTACTTCATGTTACTAACGGTAAAAATAAGTTTCCATTTAATACGATACTTGATCATGAATAACATAAGTGTTTTTATATATAAATAACATTCAGAAACTGTATTTGAAATGAAATTAATAAGCATCAATGAATAAATATTGATACAAAAAACAAGAAATTATGTTTATTGATTATGACCAAGGCGGTAATCCATCGACCGGAAGTTGAAGCCTCGCGGGAGCTGCCATCTTGTAGCAGAACATCACTTGCGTTAGCATTCCCATTGACTCACATTCATTTTGGCGTCACTTTGACAGCGAATAACTTTACATCTGAGGCGTTTGAAGACCCCATTTGGCCTTTATTTATTTCTAAACAAACACAACAATGTATAAAATGCTCCATTACCTTGTAGCTTATGTTATGAAGCAGTTTTAGTGAAAGTAGGCTAATGATTGCGTCAAAACCCACGCGACTCTCCGTCGCACTGATTACCGTATGGACAGGAGAAGAAGCTCACGCGCAATCGGGAAACGTGGAGGCAAAATGACAAAATAATTAATCAGAATACCTAGCAAAAGTGTCTCCTTCTCCTAGCTCATGGACAGCTCCAATTCACACTCTCCGCCTCTGCAAGTTTCGGAAGGGAATGATTCAGATTTCTCATGCCACAGCACTAGAAGACAGACGGGTTGCTCACGTCACATCTAAGCTCTGTTTGAGTCTGTGCATCAGGGACGGAAGTGCTAAAAAAATCGCCAAAAACGGGCTTCAATCGTCTCAATGGAGTTCCAATGAGATCGCTCTGTCCATTTCTTTTACTGTCTATGATTATGACGGATATTTGACATGCACAACATTTACCGATGCACACAGTGGCGCTGTTTAGGACGGGTTCATGTTAAAGAGCTGCTAACAAAGTTATCTTTTCACATAATGTTCTCTCTCTTAAAATGTAAGCGAGTGTAAATGTCAGCATTGTCATATATGTGTAAAGAATTGAAGTCTGTCAGGTAAAAGAAGAGCTTATTGATTAGGGCTGTCAAACGATTAATCGCGATTAATCGCATCCAAAATAAAAGTTTGTGTTTACATAATATATGTGGGTACACTGTGTATAATTATTTTATATATATAAATACACACAGATGCTTGTATATATTTAAGAAATATTTTAATGTATATACTGTATATAGATTTATTACGGTATGCAAATATAAATATTTAATATATAAATAATATTTTTTCGTAAATATAGATTTCATTAAATATACATAATATACATATATATACAAAATAATTATACACAGTGCACCCACATATATTATGTAAACACAAACTTTTATTTTGGATGCGATTAATCGCGATTAATTGTTTGACAGCCCTATTATTGATGCAGTTCATCTATCTGATATTTTATTCCAACCGTTACTCCTGATCGGAGGCTGCTGTAAATATTTAGTTGGAACGTAGAGTTATGTTTAAACTAAGTTTAATGGTGCAACGGAAAAATATTTAGTAGTGCGTAAGTTGTAACTTAGTGCCCATTTATACGTCAAAACTAGGCTAAGTTGTAACTTGTTGTAACGGTTGGTTCAACCGGCCCTTGACGTTTGGTCCATGTGAGTGGCTGAGCCTAAGGGCCAATCCCAATTCTAACCCTTACCCCTTCCCTTTCCCCTAGCCCTACCCCTTCGCCTTCCCCTCGACCCTTGAAACAGAGTGGCAATGCGTAGGGGTGAAAATATTCCCCTAAGAAATGGGACACCACTACGCCTCCGTTAAACGTCATTATAAAGTCGTCGCTAGCGCCTACGTCACAGGAGATGCGCCGATGTTTATCACAACTTCCAAGATCCCGTCGACAGCTGCAGTTATCTCAGTCGCGTGGGTTACAGCTATTTTCTTGCATCTTGTGAAGTTCGCAGGAAACAACGGAGACGACGAAAATATGTTGCGGGACTATCGTTAGCAATTGTAGCGATTTTTTTTTTTTTTACAAACGTTTCTGTAAAGAAACTGACCGTAAATATGAACACAATATTGAGTGTAATATAAAGCAAATCATTATTTGTCGTTGCAATACTTATTAAAGCCACAAATACTTAAATTTATGGGTCTCTTTTGTCGCTTGGGCAGCCAGCCCTGGGTTAGCAGTGACACTTCTCATACCCCTTCGTTTGAAGTGTGCTCCCGAAAAATCTTCGTTTGAAGGGCTATCTGGCCCTTCACCCTAGCCCTCCCCCTCCAACCAAAAGAGAATTGGGACAGCCCTACCCCTTCACGTGGACGCGCAAAACGGAGGGGAAGGGGAAAGTGAAGGGGTAAGGGGTAGAATTGGGATTGGCCCTAAATGTTGCTTGCATTGCTTGCTTGCTTGCAAGGTGGGACCCCAGTCATATCCAAGGATCATACCATAGAGACACTGTTTTTTTTTTTTTTTACTTAGTTAGCAACCACCCGGAACTCCTAACAAAGCAATATGCTAACAGCCACTTACAACATCTTAGCAAAATGGCAACACCCTAGCAACCACCCACAACACTCTAGAATAGTCACAGTGAGTTTTGCACAGGCAAACAGCCTTTACATTTTATTTAAAAGATGTAAACATTACTTATTATCTGTATTATTTATCTAGCGTTTTTTTGCGTGAAAATCTATGTGATTGCATTTTACGAATCACTGTGCTATGACACATTTTTGCATATGAAATTATAATAAGATCCTCTTTGTATTGTAGTTCAGGGGGCTCATTATTGGCTGTACCAAAGCTCATCAAATTGAAATGAGTTTAGTGGTCTGTGGGTGAAGCCTTGAAATTCACCCAAGTGATATATTCTGACACATGTACACAAATGTTAGAGGAAGTGTGGAGGATTGCAAAATGTAACAGGAAGAGTGGTTGTCAAAAGCTGTTCTGCTTTAATGCTGGCCTGCTGCGAACAATTTACACAATACAGGGTTATTCATTTCAGATTTTTATTTCATTTTGTATTATGGTTCCTAATTCCAGTTTAGTTTTAGTTGGAAATGAAGGTGTTTTTCTGTCTATTGTCATTGTTAGTTTTTATCCAATCACTACATGTTGTAGCACCACATTGAAGGTCATCCTTCTGCCACATGACACGCACAGCACTTTATTAGATTGGTACTGTACTACAAGTTTTATTAAACACATGTACAACAATGAAGGAGACTATAGTACTCATTGACAATGAAGTGAGATATAAATATTGTCATCTTTATTTATATAGCACCTTATACAATACACATTGTTTCAAAGTTGCTTTAAAGTGATAACAGGAGAATTATTCAGAGATTCAAACAGTTCAATTTGGCTGTACACTTGTACAGCAGCTCTAAAATAAAAGGTTCATTTTTCAGCTGAAGTCAGTCCAGTGTTGATACAGTTCTGTGGTAAAGATCATCAATTATTAAATTAGTTAATTTCATCTTTGTAACATCCATCATTCATCTTCAGGGCATTAATGATTCAACTCTATAAAGTGGATCCACTCAGGAACACACTGAAGAACAACTAGTTGCTAAT
Organism: Pimephales promelas; assembly: GCF_988280905.1. NCBI lineage: Eukaryota > Metazoa > Chordata > Actinopteri > Cypriniformes > Leuciscidae > Pimephales > Pimephales promelas. The sequence continues at coordinate 5,578,937 of NC_142785.1, read as the reverse complement.
AGACAGACAGACAGACACACACACACATCACACACATACGCTCTTGCATATAAATAAACATTAAAAAAAATTCCCTTTGTTTTGGCTAACATCTTAAACTGTGAGCATGAAATTTGTTATATCTGTGGAAATTTTCATCATTCTCTTGAGTTTCAAGGTGTATTGCATGTCTTTTAAAGTCTGTTTGTTGTTCACCTACAATTTGGGGATAGAAATTTAGGAAACAAAGAAAAACTCTGGCCACTGACCGTAGAAAGGATAAAAAATATTATTAGCTCAAAAAGCTCAAAATAAAACCAATAGATAAAAGTTGCCTTGTAATCATACTAGTACAAATATGTGTGCGTTTCCTGTCTTCTCAGGCATCGGCTGCATCATTGACTCGACTGCCGTCACGTCTGCAACACAGTGAAGAGAGACTAGATCAGGAGCTGGAGAAAGTCTTCATACATTATTCACCTGTTGACCACAGTGGAGTAAGTTTCTTAACACTAAACACTGTTTGAACTGATTATGAAGGCTGATGTCATGCTAATTTGCATATTATTTAAACTTGATAACCGAGCCCAAATGCTCAGTTTTTTTTTTTTTTTTTACAAACCTGCACAACTGGGAACGTATGTAACTGTATTTGTGTTTTTCTTTTTTTTTTAGCTATATGAGGTTCCTGATGGCCACAGGGCTCCTGTTCCACACCTGAGCTCCAGGAGTGGGTTTCAGATCGAGTCTTCTTGTGTATCGTCCCAGTCCTCTTTATCTTCATTCACATCTTGCACTCCACAGCGCCCTTTAGATCTTGATACTGGTAGGTCTCTTTTTTTCTAAACTCTCACTGTATGTAATGGTGGACAGACGCCCCTGTTTCCGGAGACAATCCTGGTTTTTGGTGTCCTGTCCCCGACTAAATCTATCCAAAACATTCCTCAAATACACAACAAAAAGCTTGATTACCAGAGCAATTTTGTAGTGATTATTTTCACCAACAGAGGGCTGCAAGCTACACTGATTAAAGTGAAACTGTTTTACTTTTTGTACAGTATGTACTGTATACCAGGGATTGAACAGGGTGTGTTTGTTTCACACACAATTTTAGACATTTCCAAAAAAGCACAGCAACCACAGTGCAGTAATCCCCACACACATCTTAACTATATCACATGGGTAGAAGTATATGAAAGCCTTTTTCTGCCACTGAATAAAAAAAAAATTATAATAATTGTGACTTTTTATCACACAATTGCAAAATAATTGTGACATTTTATCACACAGTTGCGTATTATAAAGTCAGAATTGCAAGATATATAGTCAGAATTGTGAGATATATAGTCAGAATTGCGAGATATAAAGTCAGAATTGTGATATAAAGTCAGAATTTCGTGATATAAAGTCAGAATTGCGTGATATAAAGTAAGAATTGAGAGATATAAAGTCAGAATTGCGTGTTATAAAGTCAGAATTGCGAGATATAAAGTCAGAATTGTGTGATATAAAGTCAGAATTGCGTGATATAAAGTCAGAATTGCGAGATATAAAGTAAGAATTGCGTGATATAAAGTCAGAATTGTGTGATATAAAGTCAGAATTGCGTGATATAAAGTCAGAATTGTGTGATATAAAGTAAGAATTGCGTGATATAAAGTCAGAATTGTGTGATATAAAGTCAGAATTGCGAGATATAAAGTAAGAATTGAGTGATATAAAGTCAGAATTGTGTGATATAAAGTCAGAATTGTGTGATATAAAGTAAGAATTGCGTGATATAAAGTCAGAATTGTGTGATATAAAGTCAGAATTGCGTGATATAAAGTCAGAATTGTGTGATATAAAGTCAGAATTGTGTGATATAAAGTAAGAATTGCGTGATATAAAGTCAGAATTGCGAGATATAAAGTCAGAATTGCGTGATATAAAATCAGAATTGAGAGATATAAAGTCAGAATTGTGTGATATAAAGTCAGAATTGTGTGATATAAAGTCAGAATTGAGAGATATAAAGTAAGAATTGCGAGATATAAAGTCAGAATTGTGTTATATAAAATCAGAATTGTGTGATATAAAGTCAGAATTGCGAGATATAAAGTCAGAATAGCGAGATATATAAAGCCAGAATTGTGTGATATAAAGTCAGAATTGCGAGATATAAACAATAACTAAACAATTATACTTGTATCAATTACATTTACTGGAATAACATTGCTCAATAAGTCTAAAATGGAAAATAATAAGCCTAATTAGGGCTTATTAAAATGGTAAATACAATAATGCAATATATAGTATAATATGGTAAAGATCCATTTCCAAAAGCACAAACATTAAAGAAAAAAGTTGTAATATCCATAAATGGTTCTTAAAAGGCACTTTTATAAAATAAGATCTATTATTATTATTATAATGTAATTTCTATAACATTATTATTAAGTTGCCTATACAAATCCTAACCTTTAAAATTTTAACCTTTAATATTATAGTAATGTACCAAATTGATATTATTCAAACCAGATAAATAATTATAAAGATAGAATGATAGTATAGGAACTGACAACTAATAAAAACATAATTTTTTTTGTTTATAAACAACTACTATGTATTCTTTTCTGATTTGAACTGACTGACCCTGCTCTGTCCTGCTCAGTTGGGGAGGTGAACTCATGTATCCTGATGTTGTCCTCATCACCACGGCCTAATAACAGCTACTGCTTCCAGAGAGATCCGCCAGAGGGCTGTGAGAGAGTCCGAGTGTGTGAAGAGAACGTGTAAGTAGGCATACCATGACAGGGTGTTGCTATGTGGTTGCTGAGGTGTTCTGAGTGGTCACTGCATTTTGCTTATTCCTATCCTCTAATTCAGCCCACCGTGCTTGGATGAGGTGTGTGTATCCTCTTGCCCCGACCCCAATAAAGTGAACTTCACCACACACACAGGCTCAGCCTTCTACCCTGTCAATCTCCCGAAGCCCCTCCTTCCTCCAGTGGACTTCCTGATCTGCAGCCTCTCCGTTTCTCCAGGGTCCTGCTGGGTGGGACAGTGATGACTTAATAAGAAGAAGTGACTGTATCTTTAAAAACACTTGTAACGTTGTACTTGCTTCAGCATCCTTACTATTAAAAATAATATTTTTCATTGTTTAGCAGTGAAAAATGTATACTTTTTATTTTCCAATTTAAAAAGAGATTGATATTCAAGTAAATTAAATTTAAATTTCTTTAACGAGATGGCAGACAGGATAGATTTATGGTTTAATAATAGGCGGTTTTGTAAAAAAAAAAAAAAAAGGCTGTCCTTTGAATATTGAACATGGAAGAATGAGTAGATGTGTTTGTTATATAAAGACAAATGGTACTATTAAGGCAATGCTTGTATTTTAAGTCAGTATTTTACCACCCAATTTTTTATATTTTTTCCTTAGCTTTATTTAGTTACAGTTAATGAAAAGATTGGAAGAGGGTATTGTGGGTGGATTTCAGTAGGTATGTTCATGTCATTGGATTTAAGGTGAATTCCGGTCATATTTACATTCACCCTTTACATTTGTGCTTTTTACAAAAGTATATATTTTTTTAGTTTAAGAAATGTTAAAATTGTGTACCTTGAACATATAAATGTTAGTTTTATACTTGTGTAGGTGAATCTGGATATGAATGTAAGCTCAGTTGAGTGGTCTGTACTGTTTGCACATAAGTGTTTGCTAAACATAAGCTATTTGACTGCAAAGTATTACTTTATTCAATGTGCTCATTTAATGCACAATTTTTGTTGATGTTTTATGGATATATATAAATGGATGATAGTTTACGATCTCTTTGACAGACAGCTCTCAGATTTAATTAAAAATATCTGAATTTATGTTCTGAAGATCTTATTGTCTTATTGGTTTGGAACGACGTGAGGGTGAGTAAATGGAAAGAATTCTTTTTTGGGTGAACTTTAAACCCTTTAAATTAGGAAATTTGGTTTAAATAGCTTTTATAAACAAGCCTTTAGGAAAAAAACATACTGTGTGCATTTTGAGACAAAATGCCACTGACATATTTTAATATAGTTTCAGTTCAAACAGCCTAAACATGCATTTTAGTGGGGGGCTGAACTTAAAGGACTAGTGCACTATAAAAAAAACTTTAGCTGATAATTTACCCACCCTCATGTCATCCAAGATGTCCATGTCATTCTTTCTTCAGACGGTTCCAAACAAACGGTTCAAGGTCCAAAAGATAGTTTCAGTGCAGCTTCAAAGGGCAAATCCTTGCCTTGCTCTGTTCTGTGATGTGCGTTCGGGACTCTACAATTCGAACTCGTTCATCAAAATGAACAAATCTTTTTACAAGTCATGACTCGAAGGGTCCTAGATAGATAAGACCCTTATTCATCGCCTGGTGTCATTTAAAGCCCTTTGATGCTGCAATGAAACTCTCATTTGGACCTTGAACTGTTTGCTCCCCAAATGAAATCCATTATATAAAGAAAATCCTGGAATGTTTTCATCAAAAACCTTAATTTCTTTTCGGCTGAAGAAAGAAAGACGTGGACATCTTGGATGACATGGCCCATGGGGGTGAGTAAATTATCAGCAAAAGTTTCTTAAAAGTGAACTCCTTTAAGCCTTGTCTGTGAAACTGGGCAATGTTTTAAAAAAAATAACGTGACCAGTTTGTAGAATTTCACATGAGGATCCAAAGAAACGAAATGTAAGCTATTGCAGAAGTCTTGGCCAAATATTTGACTTTTATTCACCAGTATCTAATAGACCTCGATATTTTTGTCTGACTACGACAGTACAGTGCCTAGTTTTGATTTTTTTTTGATAAGGACGATGAATATATCTCCATATCTCGCTCCCGATGTGTGAATAAGACTCAATGGAGTAATGTGTTATCATGGGCGCCCTCTGTCGGCTGTCGCCAGAACGGAACACAACACACTCCGAGCAACTGCACAAGCTCTTCCACAGCGCATTTATATCAGGCATCCCTTCACACTCCACTTACGCGCCTACATAGATGAGTGTACGACGAACGCCTTTTTAAATCCTGCTGTATAGAAATATTTTTTGGATTTTGACATGCTGAATACCGTACTGAAACAACTGAAAAGCCACCCGGCTGTAAGTACTTCAAAATTGATACTGATGATGCTCATGTCTGTTAATGATGAGAATTCAGGCGTCACGTTTGCTGATACATCCTCTGCTCGAGGGATGATGCACTTCATTTAAATAGGCTGTTTGGTAAGGTGTCGGATGTCATGATGGAGAGTGTGTTGGCACTTATCAAATATATTTCTGTCTATATACCGTGTGCTCGTGAATTCCCCATATAACAGCAGTGCCTGAGCACGTACGCCCGGTGTAGGTCGCGGTATCTGTCATATATGGCTGTTCAGCAGCTGTCAAGGGCATTGAGGTTAAATCAGCTTTGCCTCTTTTATTCATTTAGCATTAAAGCTTCCTATCGAGTCTTACAAGATTTAAGCGTGAAAATTAGGACAGAACATTAGCCTGTGTGAAGGAATTCTAATGTGGCAACATTTTCTAGACATTTTCTTGTACAGTAGCCTATAGTCTGCAGTTCAGGATTTAATATACTTACATGTACATCAGAATCAATATGCAAACCCTTGTTCTAATTCCCTCAGAGAACGTCAGTGTCTCAAAACCTAGTGAGCTGCCTTATTCTAGGAAACAGGCCTAAACCCAGGGTTTAATCTGATAACAGGGTTGACATTTATAGGCAGCATAATATTTATAGGCAGGTCATTGGTTGTTCAGCTGGACTGTTGACCAGCTTAGTCATTTTTCCGTCATTTATTTATAATTCTTTCTTTCTTTAAAGTTGATTCCTCTCTTTATTTTCATCGGTGGTGGAGCGACCATGTCTATGCTTTACCTGGGCCGCCTCGCTCTGAAGAACCCCGACTGCTCGTGAGTAACCTTTTCATTCAGTACCTTGTCAAACATATGGAGAAGTGACTGAAATCTGTCAACAGATGGGATCGCAAGAACAACCCAGAGCCATGGAATAAACTTGGACCAAATGACCAGTACAAGGTGAAAGCAACATTTACGTAGACCACTTGTTTTTGCCCATTTATGATTATGCAGCTTTTTATATTTAGTTATTATAGTAACCTTCCAGATAGTCTCATGATGGTTGTAATCTGTACTTTTTTGTTAGTGTATTAATATTTAATAATATAAATGAACCAATTTGTCCCCTCCCACAGCTCTTCTCTGTCAACATGGACTACTCTAAACTGGAGAAGGACAGGCCTGACTTCTGAGCAAAGTGAATCAGCTGGGTGTGTTAAACGCTGCACTTCCTGCCTCGGAGGTCTATTTAACATGACATCAGACGCTAGAATGTGAATCACCATTTAAAATCTTTAAAGAAACGTCTGAAAGTGAGGACATACACATAAGCTATAAGATCTGAGTGTATATCTTTAGTCAGAAACAATATTTTCTTTACAGATACACTTATTGACACCTGAATGCGACATCAAATCTGTAACAATATCATCTATAGTTATCTTCCTGTTATCCAAATAAACAAGACAGACAGCAATAAAAGAAGCGTGTGTGTGTCAAGTATGAGGAAAACAGAATATACAGTAGTATACAATAATATACAGTAGGCTATAAAAGCCATTATGTGTATTGAAAGTCCCCAAATCTAACACTCAATAGATGGCGCCATTTACTCAAAAACGACTTTGGTGAGAGACTTAAAAGGATACTCCACCCAAAAATGAAAATTTTGTCATAATTTATTCACCCTCAAGCTGTTGCAAACATCTATGAGTTTCTTTCATCTGCTGAACACAAAGGAAGGTATTTTGAAGAACGATTGGAACTTTGGCTCCATTGACTTCCATAGTATTTATTTCTTTTTTCTACTATGGAAGTCAATGGTGCCAAATAACTGTTTGGTTCCAGTCGTTCTTCAAATCTTGCTTTGTGTTCAGCAGAAGAAAGAAACTCATAGAGGTTTGCAACAACTTGACAGTGAGTAAATGATCATTTTTGGGTGGAGTATCCTTTTAAAGAGATAGTACACCCAAAAATGACAATTCTGTCATAATTTATCCTTCTCACCTGTGAGTCGTTCCAAACCTGTATTAATGTATTTCCTCCAACGAACACAAAAGAAGATATTTTGAAGAATGTCAGTAACCCCATCCATCCATCCATCCATCCATCCATCCATCCATCCATCCATCCATCCATCGCTCTATGAGTAAGAGTGTGATGCTTAACGAATAATGAATGTTGAACAACAATAATTTGGGTCCGTCTGTGATCTTTGTCACGAAAGGGGTTAAATTATTGTTTTTGGTGATCCAGTTCGTTAGGTAGCGCTGAAACAGAAAATTAGGGTCCTGAAACTGCGGCCCTAAAACTGCAGCCTCCGGTAGTGCAGGAATACCCTTCTCTTTCATTTAGTTACAGTAAAGATCTAATGTGGAACACCATTTTGCAATACCACTTTTTTCTGAAAGGTGGCGATATTTACAAATAAAAATACAGTACATAAATATACAAAACTGAAGCTGTGTATAATAATGTTAATGTTCGATTAAATCAGCATTTAAATGTACAGTAACAAAGAAAAATGGTAAAGGTTGTGTTTGTTTTAATATGATTATTTCAGTGAGGCTATTTGCCTATAATTCGATGGCTTTTAATTTTTAAAACAAGTTTTTTAAAAACTATCTAGCTTAGGTGTAAACTACCAAACTAAACAAATCATTCAGGTTTTCGATGCAAAGTTGTATTTTGCTTCCGAATCCTGAGGTGTATTATTACATGCGTCTCTTGCTTGAAAGAGTCTGGCCGTGTAAACTTACTCTATTAAGTTTCTCTCCATTGTTAAAAACATAAAGAGCTCCCCAAACATTCTTCTCTTTGAGCTGAGCGAAGTCCTGATCTTCCCTGTTAGAAGCTGCTAACGTGACAGAAATGGGTCTTAATCTTGGCCATGAAAACAGACATTACACTCTCATAACAGATCTATTACCCAAGAGGCCCTGTAGAATAGGTTTATAAGTGGGTGTGGGAACTTTGAGGTTTCTGTGAGGTTGGAGAGTGTTTCCAGTAGGTGATGACTGGAAATTGCAATTACTGAGATGAACAAATAGTTCTTTATAAACTGAATCCACCAGTAGCCATATTTATTAAAGCAATCTGTTCATATTGATAAGAACTACAGTATGTTTTGGGATGATCATGCAGGTTTCGTAATCCTTGTTTTCTCTCAGTTGACTTGAGAAACTATTTTTCCATTCTAGATTCGAGGCTTGTTTGGATAAAGATCCAGTTTTCATCCGTTGCAAAGGCTCTAAGATTTCACCACATCCCCATTCTGCTCCTGTAGGGAGTTGGTCAGTGAGCTGATGATAAAACTGGGAAACCAATATTGTGTGGGACGGAGGTCTGGGATTATGTCCTGAGCTCTTTATTGAAGGAAAAACATGGCCAGGATTGATATGTTTATTGTGACAAGCACCCAGAGGATTCATCAGTGTCGTCCTGGAAACAGACGAGGAACGCGCGCATGTCCTCGTCACGGGCTTATCGGCGCCGGCCGCGCTCCATCAAGCAAACAGCTACATAAGCCACATGGACTGTGTCAAATGGAGAGAGATTTCTGCACGAGACAGAACGTTAATGCCTGTTCTCTATCTTTCTCCAGAAAGCAGCAGTTGGCCACTCAGCTTCCTCCGTCTGAGTCGCTGCACTACAAGGAAGAGGCAATGCACTTCACCAAGTTTTTCTTTGTTCTTTTTTCTTCATGTTGTAAATAAATCCACTCTTGGGCACTTTGCATGAGCTCCCCTTGTCGTGTGATTCTTCACCCCATGACATTTGGTGGAGAATGTGGCCAAGTGAATGAAAAAAGCACAAACAAGCTCTTGCTCTCATTGTTTTTTTGGTTTTTTTTTAGATTTTTTTTTTTCCCTCCCTCTCCTGATTCTGCCATAGGTGAGTGATCCAACCCCAACAGTGAAGAATTTCTCAACCGGCTCACCGAGGTTAGTATCCGCCAGCAACGAATAGTTGAGCATCTCGCCACCAGCCAAGATGAGAGCGAGAGGGAATTTGCAGCAATGCACGTCCCACTGCCAGACCACCGAACTCAAGCTGCCAAGTTGAGAACGAAGATGACCCCCCACGATGACCTAGAAGCGTACCTACAGATGTTTGAAGTCACAGCCACCACTGAAGGTTGGCAGCGTGAGGATTGGGCACAGGTATTGGCCCCTCTCCTAACTGGTGAAAAGCACATACTTTTCTCTCCCCGCCGCCACCGCCCAGTGATAAAGGCGAAGTAAAGCGGGAAATTCTGGCCCGCCTGGGTTTGTCTCCAGTATGTGCTGCTCAATACTTCTTTGATTGGGAGTATAAGCCCCGTCAACCGGCCCATCCCCAGGCCTCTGAACTCATGCGGTTCATGCAGCATTGGCTGCTGGAGGGGGTCCAACAGGCAGTTAAGTGGCAGAACGTGTTGTCATCAACTGTCTGCTTCGTGCTCTTCCCCGTTCACACCGACAGGCGGTCGGGATGAGAAACCCAACCACCATCCTGGAACTTGTTGAAGCCATCAAACTGGCAAACGCTGCCCAACAGCGAGAGGCTGGGGAGTGAGCGCCGCCTTTTGTTCAAAGGCTGACCCTCGAGCAACGCACGCTAAGAGCACTCAGGGACAAGTAGACAGACCAGCGGTTCCCTCACCGCGGGACGAGCCCATGTTCACGGCCTCCTGCTCGAACTTGTCTCGCTGGCTGCATTGTTCATAACAATCTACCAGTTGGAGTCCCTGAAGCCGATGTTAGGGTCAACGAGAAGCCGGTTTGGGTCATCCTGGATTCTGGTAGTGTGGTAAGCCTGGTCCACTCGAACAATCTGTCCCCCTGATCAGAGTCTTCCGCCTTTCTCCCTATAACCTGTGTCCACGGGGATACCCAACTTGTAGAGTGACTATCTCAGCTGGACCGGGCTGATGGAGGTAGGAGTGACTGTTGGCCGCTTTGACGCTGCCTGCCAGCAGTAGAAGGAGCCGCCAAAGACCGAGGCTGACTTGGGGACCTCGTCAGCGCCCCGTCCTCCTGGCCTCGGACAACCCCTCCCAAAATCCTTTTTATGATGTGTTCCAACTGGTGACACGAGGGGACTCATTCACCAAGGAACAACGTGGGGATGACAGGCTGAAACACTGTTGGACCCAAGTCCACGTCATCGAGGGCAAAGAAGCTTAGCCTGGCCCCCATCCTTTCCCACACGTCATTGTCCAGAATGGCCTGCTCTATTGTGTCACTCAGCGAAGGAGAGAGGAGAAAGCGGTGTTAGTCGTGCCATGCACAAGTACAGAGACCCTGTCCCTTGGCGGGACATCTGCTTCCACCTGGCCAGACTTGAAGGCCAAAGTAAAGCACTTCTGCCAGGCTTGCCCGAACTGTCAGGTGACATCACCGAGGACTCCACCCCCCACTCCGTTGATTTTTCTGCCAATAATCGAGGTTCCCTTCAAGCGCATCGGGATGGACCTTGTGGGGCCACTGCCTAAGTCTGCCCGGGGACATGAACTCATCCAGGCCACTGCCAAAGCATCCAGCCCGGAGATCGGGTAAAGGTCCAAGTCCCCAACACTTTCTGCAAATTCCTGGCCACATGGCAGTGCCCCTACATGGTGGTAGAAAGAATTGGACCAGTTACCTACCGTGTGCGGCAGCCGGGAAGGAGATGAGCCGAGCAGCTGTACCATGTCAACCTCCTAAAAAATGGGTTAGGACTAGAGACCAGCTCGCCGCCCTCGCCACCTCTGACCCTGTGGTGGTAGATGTCCCTGTCTTTCAGCTGCCCAGAAGAGGGAGCTGCAACACCTAATTGATCAATTCTCTGACTTGTTCTCTTCTCTTTCTGGGCAAACCACCGTCCTGCAGCATGACATCCGCACACCTCCAGGAGTCATCGTCAGGCAGCTACCCTACCGTGTCCCTGAGGCCCGTTGGCAGGCTATTGAGGAGGAAGTACAAAAAATATTAAAAAAAAAGTTAGAGGTGATCACAAGGTCCAGCCCGATTGTGATGGTCCCAAAACCTGACGGCAGCCTCCGCTTTTGCAATGACTTCCGCCGCCTAAACGAGGGTTCTGAATTTAATGGTTACCCCATGCCTAGGGTCGATGAGCTACTGGACCGGTTGGGAAGGGCCTGGTACATCTCAACACTGGATCTTACCAAGGGCTACTGGCAGGTACCGCTCTCTGAAAACACAAAGCCTAAAACTGCTTTTTCCACCTCTACCAGCCACTGGCAGTACCAGACCCCACCCTTTGGCCTTCATGGGACACCGACCACATTCCAGAGAATGATGGACATCTTACTACGGCCCCACCAGGCCTACGCTGCCGCCTACATCGATGACGTTGTGGTCCACTCCGAAACCTGGGAAGACCACCTAGACCATCTGCGAAGGGTGCTGTCAGAACTCTGGAAGGCTGGGCTCACCGCTAACCCATGAAAATGCCACCTCGTGCTCTTCAACGCAAAGTACCTGGGTTTCTAGGTCGGTAGGGGTCTCATCTGACCGCAAGAGAAAAACGTAGAGGTGATCCACTCAGCCCCAAGACCCGAAACAAGACCCCCTCTGACAGACCTGACTAGAAAGGGACAGCCGGAGAAGGTTCACTAGACGCCAGAAAAGGAGGAAGCATTCCGAAACATTAAGACGGCCCTCACCTCGGAACCGGTACTCCGAGCACTGGACTCTAGCTGCCCCTTCCTGTTAGAGACAGATGGTACTTTGCATGAGCCCCCCTTGTCGTATGATTCTTCACCCCATGACATTATGTAGAGGGTTCATTGCAGATGGTGTAAGCTTTCTGTAAGTATGAGGTAATGTGTTAAAAGGATATTTCCCAAAAGGACAGCCCCCAAAATTCTTTCTAACTAGCTGATGGATTTGCATTTGCATGACCCTTGTTGCACTCTTTAAAGGGCCATGACAAGAAAAATATAATTTTCCTGGATCCTGGAGCATTTATTTAACCAAGCTCCAAAACTGACAGGCAAATACATTTGCATTTGACTTCCTCAAAAAATATTTATCATCATCATAGACTTATTTTGACTTTCAGTTGTTTAAAGTTTCGATATTATTTCCCTTGTGACGTATATCTGAAATGGCTTCTCAAACAAGGAAAAAAATTGGACCGGGACTTGATTTTGCCCAACAAAAATGCATTGGATCGTTGGATATATTGCTGTGATCTCATGTCAGTGCCCCATACTTTAAAGTCACCTAAATTGACATTTCTAATTTTTTATAGAACATTGCATACTTATTTAAAATTAATTATCAGTGTGCATCATTGTTTTAAAAATTCATGTGACCTATCAAAACAACTCTTGCAGCGAAATAGTGTGTAGTATGAGCATTACATAGGCCTACATTCGCCAATCGCCATGTTGTCATTATCATGTGACCAACCAGCACTAAACTTTGACATTCAACATAATACAATGTCATATATCACTATTTTCCAGAGACACAAAATTAGATCAATTCCCCTCAAACCAGTTTCAGCCCTCAAACTCTCACAAATGTTGATTTTCAGGTAAATATCTTCTTTTCTCTTCTTTACTTGACGTGAGGATGGGACAACATGTGACCACAGCATTTTTTATTGTTTGAAAAGCCGCTTCATTCAGATATACGCCTTAATAAGGAACAAAGACTATTGCTAACTTCATCCGTTTCATGCCAATTTTAATCAGGGATGGGTCAACGTAGGTCCCGGAGTGCCGCTGTCCTGCAGAGTTTAACTCCAACCCTAATCAAACACACCTGAACAAGCTAATCAATGCCTTCAGGATTACTAAAGCTACAGGCAGGGGAGTTTTTATTTATTTATCAGGGTTGTAGTCAAACTCTGCAGGACAGCTGCACTCCGGGGCCGAAACTGCCCATCCCGGGATACAAATGCCTTTTCAGTTTTTTGACATACTCCTGACAACAGGACAAATAAAAGAACTTTTGCTTTGTTAAAACAGCTTGTGCGCATCTACAGTACAGACTTTAGAAGGATCGCAGCAACAAGAACAAGTGGATGGTTTAACTTTAAGTGGTTATAATCTGGCAAGGGATTCAGAATTCAGGACAACTGATTACATTGAAGGATTACTGTATGTTTGTTCAGAGCATGTTTGCTTAGTGCAAATTATTTCATAAACATGGCACAGTGTAGGCTAATGGAGAGTCAACTGCATTGGCTATGACAGCAGCTGCATCACAAACCCTAAGTAAACAATTTCATGATGCATTGTCTGTAAATTATAGTTAGATGTTTTCAAAACACTTACTCGTACACTGGTCATAACAGTGTTTAAATATCTAAATAAATATTTAGAAAAAAAAAGATTTGTTCATTTTGAACGAGTTCGAACAGGAGTCACGAACGCGCATCACAGTACAGAGCAAGGCGACCATTTGAGCTTATAAAACTTAAACTTTGTTATTTATTTTTTAAATGAGTGATCGTTTCACTAGATAAGACCCTTATTCATCGTCTGGAATCGTTTAAAGCCCTTTGAACAGTTTGCAGTTTGTTTTGCAGTCTTTTGGACCTTGAACCGTTTGGTTACCAGTAAAGTGCATTATATGAAAAATCCTGGAATGTTTTCATCAAAAAATTTCTTTTGGACTGAAGAAAGAAAGACATGGACATCTTGGATGACATGGGGGTGAGTAAATTATCAGCAAGTTTTTTCAAACATATTATATCAAAAAAAGTGATGATACAGAGGTTTTTTTATTTCTAAGAACGAACTTAGAACTAATTTAACAAACTAATTTTTTCACTAAAACAGTTCCAAATTCCATAGAGTAGTTCTATTTAAAACTTCATAAAGATGTACCTCAATAAATTTGTCATATTTTTCACAGTAAAAAAGTGTTATTTTGTCTTCAAAGTAACCTTTCGTTTTGGGTTTGTGCTTCTCACAAATGCCACCATAATCTCATGATAATAAGTAACTATTTTACGTTTTTGTGGCTAACTCACATGAATTGAAATACCGTACATTTTTTAATTTAGCTAAAGTGTCCAAATACTTGGGTCTTCTGTAGATAAACACACACGTACCGAGAATTTTTGGTCAAGATTTACAGTCTTTCTCAAAATCTAGTACACAGATTTTCAGGCAGTCAACACCAATGTAGACTAAACTATGGATCACTCTCATTACTTTGATACAGAATGCATGAATCTGCCACCGATCATGCTCAGATTGACATATTTCAAATCTAGTTTTCTCAAACTCATCAAAGTACAAAAGATGTAAAATATTAAAGTGAGTTAGACAGTGATGTGCTTCATTTGGAAAGTCATTCTTATAGAATATTATGGACAAACTTTTATTTTCAGTCTCTTACCTGATGACCTGCCTTAATGCTGAGAAGATTTTTAATTTGTCCATTTCATCAGCATTTATTAACAGAAAAAGACATCACTTATGTAATGATTACATTGTAAGTACATATGACTGAAAAAGGAAGTAATGTTTGGATGAACCTGTAATTGGTTCATATGGAGCACTTTTTCATTCCATTATTACAGTCGCTGAGGTTTCATTTTCTATGAAAAATAAAACATTGATAATTACAGTACACAAGTAGCATGTGCTTGCATTTAACACAACAAAAAGCGAAAGATACCAAATAATGCAACATACCTTAAGTTAAAAAGATACTTGTGGCTACCAGTACCTACTGTTTTCGACTAGTGTGAATGTTTGCTACTGTATGTCATGGTAGAATGAGCTGTTGTATTAAGTATGATGTATCATATCTATGAAGTGTGTTAATTATCTTTAGGTATCATTTTTCACATTTTCACAATTCTGCCAATTTATAAACAGAATACTCCATGAACCAAGGTGTTCCAATGAACCACACATACACACACATGCACTATGTGCCCAAAATCAGCATTAACAATTTATCACAATTTTACACCTTTGAAAAAGCAACAGTCTCCAAACATTAGACTATGACAGGCATTCATCAAACCCACAGGCATGAAACACAAAAATGGCAGAGGATGAGATTTATGCACCTTTCAGAGTGATCAGTTCCCAAAGCCAGCTGGATTATTTTAAATAGAACATTGTGACTGGACCCTCGAGATGAACCGTAATATTTAAAGGCGCAGTATGTCATTTCTGTTATGTCCCTTCCCAAATTCGTGTCATCAACATAATATACTCTATAGCTCTGCCAATGACATCCACATGGTCAATTTTTTACAGTAAACTAAAATAGCTTTCTTGCTAGCTTGTATTAAACACATGAACATTATTTTTAATGCAGTAAAAAAATAAAAATAAAAGATTTGCGTCAGCTATGATGCTTTGGTCTGTCACACAGACAAGTGGGACTGCTCAACACAACTATTTAATGAAAAAAAAAAACATCGTTGTTGTTGTTGTTTTCATACTCAGCAATTTTGACTTTTCTGACCCTCCATTAAACCTTGCAACTAAAAATTTTACATTAAAAAAAAGTATAAATGTACTTACATAGAGCACTCGTGTCTCTTCAGAAGACAAGATTAAACCATTCGATTCATATGGAGTATGGAATATACAAAAAAATATCTTAATTTGGGTTTTTCAAAGATGAACAAAAGTCTTGGTTGGGAACAATATGAGTGTGAGTGATTTGAGTATAACTTTAAGTGTACAAATAGTTTTTGGGGTCACTGTTTGTGTTTCACTTTATGTTTTAAAGAAATATTGTACGAGTTCCTTGCCATATGGGTTCACTCTGCCCCTTGCTGTTTCCCTATCTATACAGTCACAGAGATAGTAAAGTATTCAAAGAAAAAAGTAGAACATGAAGAGGTCACCTAATGAACTAGGAGACATGAAAAGAATAATGCACAGTAGATGCACTTACTGTCTGACCCCTGATTTGTTCTGCCTTCATAAAATTCCATAAATATAAATCACACAGTATGCACACTTCTAAACTCTCTCTTAACCACTTACACGTGCGCACACTCACACCATGAAAACAGGCAAATAATTACTGAATTATCACTCAAGACGTTCAAAAGCACCTCCGATTCCAAGAGACCGCATACCTGTCGGAGAAATACGTTTTGTCCTGACATATGCCCTTGCTTTAAAGAATATCTTTAGATAACTGCGATTCACGGAAAACATGTATTATCATAATAATTCAAAACTCACAGTAATTATTTATTAATTATTTTCTTCTTATTATAATTTGACTTTTTGTTAATTAAAAAATGTCATAAAGATAAATTATTTTTCAATCAGATGAAATGTCACCAAAAACCAGGGTTGGAGATGAAGTACAGGGACATAGAAAATGTAAAATTTTCTGCGAAAATGCATACAGCTTTTAAAAAACCTTCACAGTCCAGACCGGTCCAGAAACTTTTTTAATGGAAAGTACACTTTTTCAATTTCAAAATTCAAAAGCAATTACAATTTAAAGAGGACCTATTATGCCCTTTTTCAAAAACTTCTATAAGATGTTCCCTATCAGTCAGTCACATTCAACGTTACGTCAGAACTCAACTGAGGAATTGGGATCACGCCTGATAGCACAATTGCACAACGTCTCCCATTTGGGACATTTACAACAGAAGACTTAATTTGCAAAAACAGATAACTATCAATCAAACTGCAGCTGGGTTAATAATAACTTAAGTTATTAATAAGTTAAGTTTATTCAAAGTATGTTTTATATATATATAGCCTATTAACCCCCTGAGCCCGACGGCATCGTCGACGACGTCACAGGCCACCTCGGATAAATGTTTACATAACTCGATGACAGATTTATCGATTTTCTTACCGTTTTTTCCAGCAGAAAGCTAACGAGCTAGCCATCACGGGGGTGTCTTTCGTGTCTTTCTAGCCTTTACAGAAGGTTTTCTATCCAGCCTGGAACTTGTGCTTCCTTTCAGATGTTTTCAGCAATGAATCCAAACGCTTTATGTCAAACTTTGATAATCTTGAGGTCCATAATTCATAAATATTCCGTCATTTTTGCCGCTAGCTCGATGCTAGCGGACATTCTGGATATCACGTGATGTTTTCACGTGATGTTTTTTGACCAATTACAGGCTGATCCGTCGTAAACATTGGTGTGCGTCATTACGCATGAACCAAGCGCTGATATAGTGTAGAGAGAGAGACTCACGGAGACGGGCGATTCACAGAGAAACACAGCGAAATGGACGTAAATAAAGCGCTGGTCTATTTTGGTGCATTGCAGGATGAAGGATTTTCAGGAGAACAGAGCTTTTTGACAGATGAGGAACTAGATTACCAGGATAGACCCAGCTAAAGTGCCATTTATTTATTTACTGTAAAAAAGTATTGTAGTAGTATAAATGTACTATAAAAGAATAAAAAGAACATAATAAATAAAAGAATAAATAAAATAGAAATGCAAAACCTGTGATGTGGCCCTCTGTGTGATTGCTGATTGGAACTGTTTTGAGGCTTGGCACCAGTGAATTTCATGAGGCCCCAAACGCCTGGACTTCTTTTGGAAAAATGTCAATAGTTTTTGTTCTGTACAAGTTATAATGTTTATTCCTGTGCTCCAGGACTCCAAAGACATGAAAAAACTATTTTCCAGAGGAAAATTGCTTAGCTTTTATTTATTTGTGTGTGATTTCAATAAATATTTGAGTGATTTCATTTCCGATTTATTTTTTCATTTGTCTTTATGGTCCCATAACTTATTTTACATTCAGGTGACATCAATGTAACACAAATATGCTGAAAGTTCAATTTGTCCTGATAAAAAAGAGCTGTGTCAATTGTCTGTGCACCAAAGGGTTGATGTTTTACAAGCTTTTTTAGTAAATGACACCAGACGGAACATTTATTGTAAAAATACCCTTAGGTCTCAGAGGGTTAAAAGTTTGTTTTTTACCAAAAGCAGCTCCAACAGTCATTTTTTTTTGGCAAAAGCAGTCAGATAACTCCCCATTTTATGTTTCAGAGTTAAACAAAACCAAATAATTGCTCTGATATCTAATAAAACACTTGGTCAATCTTTCTAACGTTAATCTCATTTGCTGACATAGCTGACCACTGTAACGTGCTGCTTTAGCAAGCTTCTGTAAAAAAGTTTCAGCTTTTATTTTCCTTTTACGCCCCGAAGAAGATATCACAGGTTCATCAAGTTTGTTGAAATTATTATCCAGCTTTGACGAAACTCCTCACAACTAGCGTGTTTTTTCCAAGTCAAGTCACATTTATTTATATAGCGCCTTTAATATAGATTGTTTCAAAGCCGTTTTACAGTGATAGGAAATTAATGTAACAGAGACAGTTTTGGCTTTACAGCAGCTCTAGAATAAAGTTATTGTCCAGCTAAAGTTAGCTTTGATTGATTCACTTCCGTCGTAACGATCATTAGTTATTAACTTAGGGGCGCTAACACGACACCGCTCTAACAGAAAACCCTCAATGTGATCTGGCCGCTCATTTGCACAAAACAGAGCCTGGTGGCTCGAGAACGCAAACCATGAAATAGGTTCCAAGGTAAAAGCCTTGAAAAATGTATAATACAGAATTTGTTATTGCTTCTGCGTAGCCACGTGAACCGGAACTATCCCGGCAAAGTTTTATCTGTACAGAGGTAAAGGTAAGGGAAGGAGGCCTTCAATGTCGTCATGTCCAGGCACAGGTCCTTCGTCAGATCCGGATACAGTCTGGATGTGGCGGACTGCAGTAAACCCAGGATAAACAGAGAGACTAATATTAGCATAGATGCCATCCTTCTTATGATGTAAGTACATCAGGATTTATAGGAAGTGTTCCCGGTTCCGGCTGACCTAATCTATGCAGCTTAATATTGAATTATAGAAGTCTAAAATGTGTTATGTGTATGCTAGGTCTATATTTGAATTGACGGAGTGTGTGCTTCTCGGACAATGTTAGGAAGACTGCTCCCAGTGTATCCATTATAAAGCTCATAATCACAGGACACAAGGCTGCTAACCACCTACAGATAGATGTCAAACCAATCACACTCAAGATAATGACTCAATAGTTTTCCTCCAGCTAAAAGATCTTTAAGCTCATGTTTCATACATTTTCCTTTTAAAACAGCTTTCATTTCTGAACAGACCACCAAAAAGGAATATGTGAGGCATTGTACTACATGCACGCTTACAAATGTGATTTTCTAATGACTTTCTTGAAGCTGAGAATGAATCATGCAATTTCAAAAAAGACAATAAAGTATATTTTTTTAAAAAGTACATACACACATTTTAGAGTACATTTTCTACCATGTTATTTGAAATTAAAAAGCCAATATCATATGAGTTAATACATTTCAAATGTACTAAAATTAGAACTTCATCATTACAAATGTGTAATTGCAAATATATTTAAATACATGACATAAAGTTTACTGTAACATGACAAAAGCAGTACCATATTTCAAAGCTAGAAGTAGGCCTTATTATAAAAAAAATTACATGTAAAGATGTACTTTAGTTCTAATTAGGAAGGTCAAAAAGGAACTTATATTATTATATACAGGATTACTTAGTATATTATTTTGAAGGAGATTATGTCGTAAGGTAAGAAAAAAAATTTAACTTAAGTATTTTTTTAGCTGAAAATAGATTTTTTTTTTCTGAGTGAGTGTCAAACACAATATCATCCAGCATACTTCCAGGGCTATAACTGCCATATAGATGAATAGAAACGCTCATGGACATATATTAGACTGAAACCACATGACTTGGTAGTTTTACAGGTTGTTAAGCTGCCTTCAAGTCATGAAGGAATTATCATATTTACGATAATATCATAATTGCCAGCGAGAAACTCTTTAAGTTGTGACTTAAGGGCGTCAAATAAAAAATCATTGCGCAAGAACATTTATATATCTCATTAGTATTCAGAGGTTAGTACAAGGTAGGCTCAATAAACAGAATTTTGTTTAATGTTGATTATCACATTCAGTTTCAACAGCCATAAGACATAAACAATACTCAGTTCTAAGTAAACGTGTGAAGTTTTCAAATTTAACAAAAAATTTTTTGCCATGACAATGCAATGCCTAAAACACTAAAATCACTGAATTTAATTCATTTACAGTTTTTACTGCTAAAATAATGTAAGTGCTTTTATAAGCTTCAAATGTTTGCTCTTTTTCCATCTGTTGATTGTGTTAACTTGAATTGAGCCCAGAATATTATTTTAATCATTAAAATGCTGACAGAGTATTTTAATATGCATCTAGGTTGTAAAAAGAAGTAATTTGGTTGTATTTTGTTTAAAGGGGTAGTTCACTTTTCAAAAAACTTTTGCTGATAATTTACTCACCCCCATGTCATCCAAGATATCCATGTCTTTCTTTCTTCAGTCGAAAAAGAAATTAAGGTTTTTGATGAAAACATTCCAGGATTTTAATCCATAAAATGGACTTCAGTGGTAACCAAATGGTTCAAGGTCCAAATGAGACTTTTAGAGCAACTTCAAAAGGCTTTAAATGATTCCAGACGATGAATAAGGGTCTTATCAAGCGAAATGATCGCTCATTTAAAAAATAAATAACAAAGTTTAAGTTTTATAAGCTAAAATAGTCGCCTTGCTCTCTTCTGTGACGCACGTTTGTGACTTTCCTGTTCGAACTCGTTCATCAAAATGAACGAATCTTTTTCCGAGTCATTTGGTTCATTCAACGAACGAAACAAACCAAATGACTCGGAAAAAGATTTGTTCATTTTGATGAACGAGTTCGAACAGGAGAGTCACGAACGTGCATTGCATAAGGCGCCCATTTGAGCTTATAAAACTTTTTTTTTTTTAAATGAGCGATCATTTCGCTTGATAAAACCCTTATTCATCGTCTGGAATCGTTTAAAGCCCTTTCCACAGTTTGTAGTTTGCACTGAAACTGTCTTTTGGACCTTGAAACGTTTGGTTCCCAGTAAAGTCCATTATATGGAGAAAAATCCTGGAATGTTTTCATCAAAAACCTTAATTTCTTTTCGACTGAAGAAAGAAAGACGTGGACATGTTGGATCACATGGGGGTGAGTAAATTATCAGCAAAAGTTTTTTTGAAAAGTGAACTACTCCTTTAAATCCTGAACATCTCTTCTTCATTCCTTAGCTTGTCCTTATACATTTCTCTGTCTTTCCACCTGCTGTTACAGGTAGGATGCACCCAGTCATACATTCAAAAAAAGTTATTTAGATAGAAAAATAAAATGAAGTAAAATGACGTCCAGCAAATCTTACTCTCATCCACACTGGCATCTTTCCTTTTGTAATTGCTTGAACAAGATCACCAGTCTCACCAGACACCAGACATGACATACAGTACATCTCACAAGATACAACAAAAGTCGCACATATTCAAGAGTCTCATGTGTCTGACATCCGCTCACATAACAGAAAAACTGAGCACAATGATTTTGCACACCCTCCTCTAATATTATTAACATGGTACAAAAATCGTCACGCCAAAACAAGGCCAACAGGCTACAGTCTTCCCTTACTGTACTCCACTATCCTTTATATCTCTGTCCTCTCTGTGGCTGAATCCCACTGGAGCACTGCAATGGTGTCGGGTTTAGTGACGGTATCGGTTATCAGGGATGGAGCGACATCAAAGCCGTGCTGTTAAAAGACAGAGATGAAATCAAGAGGGGAAAAGAAGAACCTGCCTCCATCCACTCCAATTCTCAAACACAGAGTGCAGTAAGGGACATGGCATTCATGGAAGAGAGACTGGAGATGATGAGCTTTCGTATTTAATTTAATATGCTATTTTGGAAAGTTTACATTTTGTTTCCAAAGTAAATGCAAACTTTTGTGAGAAACTTCTTGGTCAATGGCTGCGTTTTAAATTGACCCGTGTCAAAGGTCAAAACATTTCACCGTCAAGTCTCCATGATATTCTAGTCTTAATTGTAAGTCTATGGAATGTTTTTTTTAAACACATTTTATCATTCTTTGTGTGAATATTATTAGTATAATCACTTAAAACCATAGACTGTAAAAAAAAGGACTACGTGCCTCTGTAAGGATGATAAAATTGATGTAATACTGATACATTGAATGGGTTGATGCAAGTTAAAAGATACGTAATATTGTTCATAAAAAGTTAAAAATCTTTATTTTATATCTTAAGGTTAAAAAGTTAAAATGCTTAAGTCATTGCATTGCTGCACTGTGTGGTTAAGAAATATTTAATTTTAAGAAACATTAATTACTTTATAAAACAGGAGAGAGAAAATACGTAGCTATATGATCGGTAGATCAGTGATCCATTGCTTTGTGAGTAAAGGAGGCTAAAGAGCTTAATAGGATAAAAAGACAATATGTGTTTAAAATGCTGTCGTATTTAACTTCCATAACATTTTTGGGTAATGCTGTGTTTGCTTGTTTATATAAGTTTCATTTTCTTTTCTTTTACTGTAAATTTAAGTTCCTGTTTGTGATCGGAGGATCTGTTTACGATTGCTAATGCCTTGTTCAGCCTATGTACGGAACCTGTACGGAACGTGCTTACGTTCGTCCATTACAATATTTGACGTGACCGAAGACACATCGTGTCCTTGTCATGTTTTTCTATTTCCCTTTTAACAGGTAAGAAAGTGGGCTGTAATATGTTTAAACGATTATATATGTGTCTAATACCATAAGGAACGTGCAGGGAGTAAGTTGAGTGATTATAGTAATTATATATATGCACATTTAGCAGGCTAACCGTGAAGTGTTGCTCCAGTGTTGCCTGTATGCTAGCTATGTCACGTGGGCTGAGATTAATGCTGCGTTCCAGGCAGGTTTTTGAACACGTAAATCACGACTTCAAACCACGACTTACGACTCTGTAGCATTCCAGGTCATTCACGCCAAACTACCTAGATGTAAACAAACCAGCATGGCGGACCTTACGGGCTCACGCGCATTTGTAATAATTTCTAACGCTTACTCCTTGTTTATTTGTGGAAAAATGAGGAGGAAAAATAGCGCATGAGGCAAGATAAGCTGTTATACCTTTTATTTTACTTTGTTTGTATATTTGGAAATGTATTTGGTATTAATTTATCCTTGCACTCAATGGACTGAAAACTAGTTAACGTTATATTGTCCTAAAGTGTATCTCACCCAGTACCGCCTGCAGAAACACTGCATCAGTAGGGGCTGTCATGTAGTTTTTTTTTTTCATGATTAAAATAGGATTTATCATGCAGCCCTTATTTTTTTTATTTTATTTTTTTTTGCGAGTCAAACCTATTATATATATATATATATTTTAATGCTGAGAACAGGATACAGAATAAAACACAATACAAAGGAGAAAGCATACATCACATAATATCAATCAAAACAATAAAGGACAATAACAAAAATAAATAAAATAAAATAATAAAAAAAGAGTAGGGCAATAAAATCACTAAAAGGTTTCACATGAAGAGATTAAAGGCAGTGCAGATTCTAATAGTCCTTATGGCTTTCATATTAGTAGATGTTGAAATCACACTTAAATAATTTTCTATCTCTTTTAAGAAGACAGAGAAAAAAGGTTTACAGTTTGAAAATTTGCATTTGTGAATGTAAAATTTGCTTAAGAAAAGAATTAAATTAATAACAAAACAGATATTTGCATGTTTGGGTTCTGAGTCAAAATATCCAAATAAAATGTTTCTCATCTGTATTGAAAAGCCTGGCCAAATCTTACACTTGATAAATATATCAATATCCTTCCAAAACTTCTGAGTGTAGTGACATGACCAAAATAAGTGAACCACTGTTTCATCAGACTTCAAACAAAAAGAGCATGTTAGCTCAATGTCTGATTTAAATCTTTGTATAAATGTCTTAACAGGGTAGAACCTGTGTATGAGCTTGAAGGAAATTTCTTTCACTTTATTTGTGAGAAAGAATTTCTGCTGTAAAGACCAGATTTTTTTCCAATTAAGGTTAACAAACAAATTATTCCAAAAGGAAATAACAGGTGGGACAGAAATCAAATCCTTGACAAATAAAGATCTTATTTTATAGTTTTTTGCTTTCGACTCGGAGAAACAGATTTGACCAATAGGAGTATCACAGGGTTTAGGAAAGGGTGCAGTAGATACTCCGGAGGAGTGATTACAGTTTTTAAAAAGCATACATAAACCAGAAGGAATAGCGCCCATTACTGTGGCAAATTCTTTTGGGGTTATTGGTATTTGATATTCGGAGAGAAATTCTGCATATCTGAACAAAAGACCTTGCTTATCAAACAACTGCTCTACTAAAAATAAACCATTATTGAACCAACTGTCAAAAAACAGGGATTTATTCTTGAACAAGATGTTCTTATTGTTCCAAATATAACATCTTTGTGGCGAAAAGTTATGTTTATAAATTAGAGCCCAAGCTAAAAGAGCCTGACGATGAAAATTGGATAGTTTGATAGGGAGTTTGGAGATATCATAATTACACATTAACAGAAAATTAATGCCACCAAGTTGTGAGAAAACAAGTTGAGGAAAAACATTCCAAATAGAAGAAGGATTGGTTAGGTACTGATTCAGCCAATTAATTTTAAAGGTATTGTTGAGGGAGTCAAAGTCAATAAAATTCAGACCACCATTATTATAAGAGTTTAGAATGACTGATTTTCTCACATAATGGGGCTTATTTTTCCATAAGAATTTTATCAAAACCTCATTAATTAATTTAGAAGTGGGCTTATCCACAAAGAGAGACTGAGCTGCATAGGCCAAACGGGACAGACCCTCTGCCTTAGTGAGCAGTGTTCTGCCCTTTAAGGACAGATCCCTTTGCAGCCAGCAATTGCATCTTTTTTGAGTCTTAGAAATAATAGGTTTGAAGTTTGCTGAACATCTACATTCATCTTTAGTAATTTGTATACCTAGATATGTTACCCTATTTTTAACAGAAATATTCTCAATGGAGGTAAGAGAGCAGTTTTTAATGGGAAGCAATTCACATTTATTAAAATTTAAATTTAATCCAGAAGCTTTAGAGAAGGACTGAAGAATACTCAGAGCCATTGGAACCTGTGAAGAATCATTCAAGAATAAAGCTGTATCATCTGCTAACTGACTCATTTTTATTGTAGTGTTACCAATTGTTATACCGTTTAAAGAACTACTATTGACATGTACACTAAGGAATTGTGTTGCAATTAGGAAAAGGTAAGGGGAAACTGGACATCCTTGCCTAACCCCTCGTTTTAAAAAAAATCTAGGTGAAGTACCATAACTTAACTTAATTGAGCTGTTTCCGTTAACGTAAAGCATTCGGATCATTCTGCAAAAGGAGTCACCAAAGCCAATTTCTCGAAGAGCCTGAAATAAAAATGCGTGTTCTAATGTGTCAAAGGCTTTATAATAATCTAAAAAGAAAACGAAGCCATCATTGTCAATTAATTCTGAGTAGTCTATCATATCTAGTACTAGCCGTATATTATTAGAAATGTGCCTTTTTTGCATAAATCCTGATTGCGTTTCGTCAATTATAGAGTTCAAAACACATTTGAGTCTTTTTGCTAGGACTGCAGCAATTATTTTATAATCATTATTTAATAGTGTAATTGGACGCCAGTTGTCTATTAGGAGGGGATCTTTGTTTGATTTTGGTATAAGCGTTATTAATCCTTGACATAATGTGGCTGGAAGTGATACATTTTCTATACTTTCCTCATACATCTTCAATAAAAAAGGTGCTATACTATGATTAAATAGCTTGTAAAATTCTGAGCTGAGTCCATCTGTTCCGGGAGATTTGTTGGCTTTTAAACAGTTAATAGCTTCCTCTATTTCCTTCAATGTGAGAGGGGCGTCACAAAAGTGTTTATCTAACTCACTTAACTGGTTTATATTAGGTAATGATTTAAAGAAATCATCCAAATTTTGTTGGGAAAATTTAGAAGTATACAAATCACTGTAAAATTTGGCACAGAAATTTGCGATATTTTTAGGGTCATCACTAATATTACCATTGATCATTAGTTTTTGAATTTGGTTGTTTTTAGCTTGCTGTCTTTCCAATCTGAAAAAATATGCAACGTTTTGCTCACCCTCTTCAATCCATTTTCTGCGCGATCTGATAAATGCCCCTTCAGCTTTATGTTTATATATGTTGTCTAATTTGCACTGTAATTCATCCAATTCTGCTTTTTCACAGTCAAGTAAATCCTCCACATTTTTAGAGAGGAGATTGGTGATTTTGCATATAACTGAGTCTTCATCATTTTTTTTCTTTTTTGCCAAATTAGTACAAAATTTCCTAAGATATATGCCAATTTCATATTTAGCAAATTCCCAGTTGTTGCTTTAACTGTTTTCCTCTCTTGCTTTATTCCAATTTTTGTGAATTATCTTATTAATTTCATTTTCTACTTCACTATAAGATAAAATGGAGTTGTTAAGTTTCCAGTAAGAAGAGAATCTGGGCACATTATCAGATGCAAGAAAATGGGTACGAATGAAGATACTTTTGTGGTCAGAAAATGGCGATGGCAAAATGTCAGAAGAGGTATTGCATAATTCTTTAGAGATAAGCCACATGTCAATTCGGGACTGGTAAGACTGAGAGTTATTACTCCATGTGAACATCTTTTGAGAGGGATGTAACACTCTCCAACTATCGATCAAGGAAAATCTTTGCATAAACGTTTTCAAGTATAAACTAGTATTGTCAGGGAGTTTTGGAGGCCATCTGTCTAAGCTGCCATCTATGGCAACATTAAAATCTCCGCCAAAAATAAGCATGGAATTTGGATATTTAGTTAATAATGTTAACACAAGTTCCTCTAAACGACTAATAAAGTTTTCATTTTCTTTCTGCTGGTTATAGCCATGAACACAAACTAGAATACATGTCAAGTTTGAAATTTCAGTGACGAGACAGATATAACGCCCATCTATATCACTCACATTAAGTAACACCTTCCCTTTAAACTGATTTTTTAAGATGCACACACCGGCTGAATGTGTCGTACCATGAGCCATCCATATGTCTAGACCCCATTGAGACCTCCAGAAATTACAATCCTCTACAGTTGAGTGACATTCTTAGAGGAAACAAAAATCTGATTTGAATTGTTTGAGATATAAGAAAACAGGGGCTGTCATGTAGTTTTGTATATGTTCGCGGGCTATGTGACGTCAGAACTCGTAACTGGGAGTACATCGGTCTAGTACGAGTTCACGGGTGGGAAGTCACGGGTTTGACTGCCGCGGTATATGAACGCGGCATAAAAGCGTGGTGGTGATGTAAAAGTGCAGGCGCCGCCATTTTCTCTGTGTATTGTTTAATTATATCGTAGAAAAAAAAGGCTAAAAAAGGTGACTGCTTTTTTCTTTGCATGATTGTGTTTATGGGGTGCAATATAACATGTATTCGTGGTTTTTCTTTTTTTAAAAGTCTTATCTTTCATTAGGGACTTTAAACGTACAGTATGCGATTTTTGGCCACCAGGGGTCACTCGTTTAAAATAATAACAAAAGACGTACTTTGATGACGTCGGGAAAGAGCGTGGGCTCACGGGAGTTGTTGTCGCTGTCAATGACAACCAGCTCAGCTCATGACATGACATCATCGTTTCACAAAATATTCGGATATACGGCATCTCTCTGTAGATTTAGCTTGTCAAGAAGCTTTAAATGCAACCCCAATGTTTACCTGTGTCATGCTTCTCCTGTCCCAAACCCTTCTCGGGTCATATTTTTCAGGTACGTTTGAGCTTTAGCTAATGAGCTGGCTGTAGCAGCAGAACGTGCAGGCAAAGCGTAATCGTGGTCTATAAATTACAAATACATCCGGAAATGCTTCTCACCTTCATCCACCTTAGGTGAATGTAGCCTTGGCCTGGAGGGGTTGATGTCATCAGGCGGTACCAATCCTTCATTGGGTGTTTCGACCCTTATCCGCAACACCCTCCAGATTGTGGGTCGGCAGTGGTGGCCAGATCACTGCCCATCTTCCCCTCCAGGCTTCCAGCTCAACTCCTCCCTCCTGCTCCATAACCAGCAAGAGGCTCTTTCCGCTGCCTCCCCCATCCTACGAGCTGCTGCCTTCCTCTCTTTCCCTGTCATTCCAAGTGCTGTGAGCATTCTCCACACTGACTGGGCAGGGAATCCTCTACAGCCGACCTCGACCGGGAACAGCCAAGCCTGCCATCCTTTCTCCCTGCAGTCGTGCAGAATGTTTTGGTATTTGGCACTCTTCCTTTCAAAGGCCTGTTCACACCCCTCTTCCCATGGGACTGTAAGTTCTATGAGGATGATCTTCTTTCCCTCATCAGACCACAGTATCACATCCGGCCTCAGGGTTGTCTGGACAAACTGGGGGAACTGCAGCCTTCCTCCCAGGTCTTGTAGCAGATTGGTTCTTGTTGTTACTGTGGTTGGTGGCTTTCCCCCCTCCCTTACAAACTGGATTGATGTTGTCTTCCGAAGTGGTAGCCGTTTCTTTTTCCTCTCTTGCTCTAAGGTGTTGGTGAGTGTCATGAGCACTCTGTCATGGCGCCACCTGTACCTTCCCTGGGTGAGTGCTTTTTTACACCCGGACAGGATGTGTGCCATTGTGCCTCTCTCCCCACAAAGCTTGCACAATGGGTCCTCTCTCATACCCCACTTGTGCAAGTTTGTTGGGGTTGGCAGTGTGTCATACACTGATCTCAGCAGAAAAGAGATGCGGAACGGCTCCAGTCTCCATAGGTCCGCCCAGGTAATCTTCCTCTTGGGAAGCTCCCATTTGGTCCAGGCTCCTTGGGAAGCTAGGTCCACTGCCCTTGCCCTTCGTCCCTCCTCTTCCAGGTTCCGTACCTCCTCTTGAATCATGGCTCTTCTTTCACTAGTTCCTGCCTTCCTCCACAGTTGGAAATGGGAGGTTCCAAGACCCTGCCTTCCTGTGCATGGTGCTCCAATTATATCCCGTAGCTTCAATATACTTTCAGCTTGTGCAACAGATGAATCAGCTGCCCACTTGCGACCTGATCTTGTAATGACGCCTGCATGTCTGACTTGTTCATCTTGTGAGTCTCTGTATGTCATTACAATTCTGCACTTTGAAACTTTGAATTCCTCAACCACAGATGAGAGAGGAAGTTGGAGCTGCCCTGATCTTATATAGAGGCCTACTGCAGTAAAGCTTGGAGGGATTCCCAACCATTTTCGGAGGTGTTTATTGATCTTCCTCTCCATACCTTCGACGCATGTCATCGGGACCTCGTACACAGTCAACAACCACATGAGTCTTGGCAACAGACTCAATAACTATTATACAGACGATTCGACGAATATAAATATTAATATTACGTTACTTCAATGAATGACCTATTTTAGAACATTTTTCATATATAGAGCGCACCGGATTATAAAGCACATAAGATACTGCAGTCAAACGTTTGACTGGGTTTGCGTTATTCATCCACTATGTGCTAAAGGCTAAAGGGAATGTAGTGAGTGCGCGGCGCCGGAGGTGAGGCGTTTATTTAGTAAGCATGAGAGAGCTGAAGCGGGCACGTACATTCGCAGCCTGACTCATAAGAGTATTCAATGTGCGCGGCTCGCTAACAGCAACAGTTGGCTGATTTGAATGAGACGACCCGGTTACTGTGAACGGGGGCGCTTTATGCGCGAGCAGCACCGGGGACAGTGTGTCTGTTAAGAGTGAGCGCTCGTGAACGGGCACGTGATTTACACACATAAAAATACGTACTACTTTTTTTTCTTCGTCATTTTCTTTGCTTTATTGGCGGTAGTCCAGTGTTCCCCTTTGTGTTTGGCGGTTTCGCCAGGTTCCGCAAGGAAATTAGAGAAAATAGAGGAGTCAAAGGTTATATGACGCCATAGACGGGCGACGAAACGGAAATAAAGAAACGTCCCGTCACCCGTGTCTTCGAATTAAACTATTAATTTCTCCGTATTTGAAATTTGGTGGAAACTGTTGGGATAATGTAAGTACATATCTAACAGAAATATATAACATAGATACAGTTATTCTTGCTATTTTTAACCCTCACAGCCCGACGGCATCGTCGACGACGCCACACGTCACCTCCGATAAATGTTTACATAACTCGATGACATATTTATCGATTTTCTTACTGTTTTTTCCAGCAGAAAGCTAACGAGCTAGCCATCACGGGGGTGTCTGTGGTGTCTTTCTAGCCTTTACAGAAGGTTTTCTATCCAGCCTGGAACTTGTGCTTCCTTTCAGAGGATTTCAGCAATAAATCCAATGATTTATGTCCAACTTTGATACTCTTGAAGTCCATAATTCATAAATAATCCGTCATTTTTGCCGCTAGCTCGATGCTAGCGGCCATTCTGGATATCACGTGATGTTTTCACGTGATGGTTTTTGACCAATTACAGGCTGATCCGTTGTAAACATTGGTGTGCGTCATTACGCATGAACCAAGCGCTGATATAGTGTAGAGAGAGAGACTCACGGAGACGCGCGATTCACAGAGAAACACAGCGAAATGGACGTAAATAAAGCGCTGGTCTATTTTGGTGCATTGCAGGATGATGGATTTTCAGGAGAACAGAGCTTTTTGACAGATGAGGAACTAGATTACCAGGATAGACCCAGCTGAAGTGCCATTTATTTATTTACTGTAAAAAAGTATTATAGTAGTATAAATGTTATAAAAGTATAAAAAGAACATAATAAATAAAAGAATAAATAAAATAGAAATGCAAAACCTGTGATGTGGCCCTCTGTGTGATTGCTGATAGGAACTGTTTTGAGGCTTGGCACCAGTGAATTTCATGAGGCCCCAAACGCCTGGACTTCTTTTGGAAAAATGTCAATAGTTTTTGTTCTGTACAAGTTATAATGTTTATTCCTGTGCTCCAGGACTCCAAAGACATGAACAAACTATTTTCCAGAGGAAAATTGCTTAGCTTTTATTTATTTGTGTGTGATTTCAGTAAATATTTGAGTGATTCCATTTCCGATTTATTTTTTCATTTGTCTTTATGGTCCCATAACTTATTTTACATTCAGGTGACATCAATGTAACACAAATATGCTGAAAGTTCAATTTGTCCTGAAAAAAAAGAGGTGTGTCAATTGTCTGTGCACCAAAGGGTTGATATTTTACAAGCTTTTTTAGTAAATGACACCAGACGGAAATTTTTTTGTAAAAATACCCTTAGGTCTCAGAGGGTTAATGCAGAAAAAATACATATTGTGGCTTTAAGCAACAGCCTCTGGTGGAACGGCAACGGCATTCTGGCGTTCTATTGCGCATGCGCGACATTAACTGCTACTTCTTCTTGACGTTCTACTGTCTGTAACCGTCTACTACGGGAGAACAGCTGATTTGCCGTAGTCGTTACTACGTGACAGATTAAGACAGTTAATGTTATGTTTTAGGTTATGTGGCATTGAAATCGTTTCTGTATATCATTAAGTGCTAAAATCAACCCTTCTCTTTCTTTTTAAAATCACTTTCTTTTTGTATTTTGTCTGATGATTAAATTATTCCCTATGCTGTCCTCTTTACTGTTGCTTAGTGATTTTTGCGCTCTTTAGCTACGGCAGTTAACTGTTTATTTCCGGCTGCCGTCGGCGTTCTATCAGCAGCTGTTGCTTAAAGTCCCTATTAACTTCACCTTTATTGTCAGCTGCGCTCTCCTCTGCTCTGTGCCCTGAAACAAGGGGGTAATCCATCAGCCGGAAGCTGAAGCTGCCTCCGGGGGCCGCCATTGTAGCGTACTATCACCTGCTGTTAGCATCCCATTGACTTCCATTCATTTTGAATTTGAACGATTCCGATTCCTTGTTTCGATTCCGGTTCCTAACGATTCTCGATTCCGATTCTTTTAAGAGGCAGGGTCAAAAAAAGTTTAGCTAACCTTGCTAACCAATGGCCTTTCTGAAGGAAATAATCCTTTCTGAAGGAAATTTTTTCAAATTAATTTAGAAAAGTGAAGCCACACTTTGGATCGTCGACGTAAGGTACTCATGTTCGACTCGCGTGGTTATGCCAACACTTCTGGTAGACGCTTCTTCGTTGGTGTTGTTCAGCGGTTTCTTCTTCCGCTCGGAAACTAGGAATCGAAATTTTAACTTTTGAACGATTCCGGGAAAAACGAAAAGTTAGTCTCGGTTCCAATCGATACTCGATTCTCGATACCCAACCCTAATCGCAAACAGTAGACGATGATCCACACTTGAGGATTAACTTTTAAGCCACAACAACAGAATTAACCCACGACAGAACATTATGTTTCCAAGAGACATTATTTTTATCATTTATCAGGTATCAGGTTTTTTTTCCTGATACCGCTTTTGGCTTGCTTAGTTGGGGACACTTAATATTTAACAATATTATTGATCTGCCTGCATTGAGACCATGGGAACTGAACTGAGCTGGAGGATGACATCACTGTTTTCTCTAGAGCAGCTATAAGGATAAATTAATTTACTTTTTTACAACAGAAATTAACCATCACTGAACTCACTTAAGCTAGACTGTGCCGCTATTTTCTCTCTGAGCTCTGTATAAATTAAGGTTTTGATTTGACTTGTACCTTTCTTTCTTTGTCCTATTTTCAAATACGTTTTTGCTTCAAAAAGTTTTTAATATTGTGTTTTACCTCATAGGTTGATTTGATTCATGGTTGATTCATGATTGATTCATAGCTCTTAAAAGAAGACTTTTGAAAAAAAAAATACCTAGGAAAAATAGGAAAAAATGTATAGGAAAAATAATTCCGGAATCAAAGCTGCTGAAAAAGTAGGTGTGCACCGTTGCACTCTATTAGTATTAAAAGAGCATTATGACTGTCTCAGAAATGAGAATGTTGCTTTCAAGAGTAATTCTGACTGAGAAACAAAATCAGGTTAGTAATGACTGATCATTTCCTCCATAAATCTCTGTGAATCAGATCTAATTTCAATCCTTATTCGGAAAGAGGGAAGGAGGGTGGAGGCCAGAGAGCTAGGGAACTTTATTTGACCCTATAACAATCGGAAGAAAAACCATCTAATATATTTCTAGTTAAAGTGTTAAGCCTTTTTTTTAAAAAACAAAAGACAATGAATATTACATAGGTGGTACATTTCTTCCTATGACTCTGATACTATGGCTTTTAGAGCCTAAAGATATCTTTAGGCTGTAAAAGCCATAGTCAGACTCATAAAATTCATTGAGACAGTGTACAGTCTGGAAATAGATACATGCGGAACTCAATTTGTCTCTGAGGTCTTTACTGATATGCTCTTTACCCTTATCAAATGAAGCACAAACACCCACTGCAGTGCATTAGAATCTAATGACAAAATACATTTTTAATAAAAGACAAATTTGCTTCTTCTATTTTTCACAGCAATAAATCTGTCATTTATTTAGATGATACTTGTGTGTCAAATACACACCAGTCTTTGTTTTGTGGCATGGTAATTTCCTTTGCTCCTAGTTAGAGTTCTAGAATTAGGTGTCTGTCGTTCTCAGGAGTATAAGGTTCAACAATTAATCAGAAAAAGAAAAGGCACAAGATAACCTCCATGGAATATCTCCAGTGAAAGCTTGTGGTGTCACTTATGGAGATTGGGTTTTTGTAGGACAGTAAGAATGTGTAAAAATACATTTATCTACTCCAGCATGCTTAAATCTCCAGTCCGCAGTTTTTCCTCTTTGTCCCAATTGCAGTCATTTGTGGAATTATCAACTTTACGTGAGTTGTACCTCGACACGGCACAGCGGGGATGAATACAATGTTTTGAGGAGAATGTGCGGCTGTCAGTCATGGCGCGGTGTGGATACTGTTATTCAGTACATCACAGATTCTACTTTTTGGAAGTATGACCAACAAGGAGGGTTGTTGGGTCAAGTAGGGTTGTTGGAAGTAGCAACATGACATCATGACTTTTGCATAAACATATACGCAGTCTACATATGCACATATACATAGTCAGGTGGCGTGTTATCCACGCATTTTGTGCTATCCGCGTGTGTCCACGTGTATGCGTATATGTCTACGCCATTAACGTCCACGTGATTCCGCGTGTCCGAACACGCAGTCAAATCTCCAGTCATAAATGCCATTAACCCCAGTGACGGTTAAGTTTAGGGATGGGGTTGAGGTAAGTCATATCTTTTTTTTACCTAGGATGGTAAGGGAACAGTCATAAATGCCATTAACCCCAGTGACGGTTAGGTTTAGGGACGGGGTTGAGGTAAGTCATATATTTATATAACGTTAAGTCAACGGCGTTCATAAACACGCTGAAAGGCGATTATGCGTCTTGATAGCACGCCAAAAATGGAAATACGAATTGGCGTGTCATACACGCGCTACTTCATGAGATCAGTCTGGAAGTAGGGTTTTCACCCTAATGTCATCTGAACAAGTAAATAACATCCACGTTCCCTTTCAAGGGAACTTGCACTGCATTTGTAACAACACTTTGTGGAACCGAGATTTATCACGGGTGGGGACACACGTGTGTACTGCTTGAGTACCGCCGTGTACAACCGGTCAGGCTTGTGCTCCCCACGGCTTGAAAATTGTTGGCAATAGTGGAAATGGTTTAAATCATACTTATCTAACCGTTATCAGATTGTAGCAGCAAATGAAGAGATGTCTTATCGATCAAAAGTTCAGTATGGCATACCACAAGGCTCAGTATTTGGACCGCTGCTGTTCACTCTGTTCATGCTACCCTTTGGAGATATTATTAGGAAGCATGGCATTAGTTTTCACTGTTATGCTGATGATACTCAGCTGTATATTTCTTCACACCCTGACAAACCAATTCACAAAATTAACAGAATGCATAGCTGATATAAAAATCTGGATGAGTTATTTCCTACTAATTAATTCTGCTAAAATAGAGATTCTGATTATTGAACAAAAAAAACCTTCCTCACAAACTAACCTCGAATACTGTCTAACACATGATGGCTGCTCTGTCAAGTTTTTATCATTAGATATGAACCTGGGTGTGCTCTTTGATACCAATCTTTCATTTGAAATTGTAAAACCACATTTTTCCATCTTAAAAACATATCAAAATTAGGGCTGTCAAGCGATTAATCGCATCCAAAATAAAAGTTTGTGTTTGCATAATATATGTGGGTGCACTGTGTGTAATTATTTTAGATATAAATACACAAACATGCTTGTATATATTAATATTTTCATGTATATAGATTTATGTATAATTTATATTATATATAAATATTTTATAAATAAATACATTTTTTCTTAAATATACATGCATGTGTGTGTATTTATATATATATATATATATATATATATATACAAAATAATTATACACAGTGCACCCACTTATATCATGTAAACACAAACTTTTATTTTGAATGTGATTAATCGCGATTAATCGTTTAACAGCTCTGATCTAAATTACATCATATACTCTCAATGACAAATGTGTAACAGTATTATAGTCTTATATGTTATATTATAGTATTGTAGTGTGTATAACACAGTATAGTCTGTCACGTTTATTGCGAATCTAAATTCTGGCCATTGATAATACCTACAGTAGAATATCAAAATCGACTGCTGGCGGTACATCCTTTTTCTATTTAGCCTCCAAATTTTGGAACGGTCTTCCTAACATAGGGAAGCAGACACACTCTGTCAGTTCAAATCTAGACTAAAAACACATCTCTTTGACCTAGCACGTAACACATTATAGACTTCTATAGTTAGGCTGCATAGATTAGGTCAGCCGGAACCGGGAACACTTCCTATAAATCCTGATGTACTTGTTGCATAATAAGAAGGATGGCGTCTATGCTAATATTAGTCTCTCTGTTTAACGCAGTCCGCCGGATCCAGACCATATCCAGATCTGATGAAGGACCTGCGCCTGGACATGACGACATTGCAGTCCTGAAGTGTCAACTAGTCTCTCCCCTGTGAAGGCCTCTGTCACGTGGCTACGCGTAAGTGATACAAAATTCTGTATTATACATTTTTCAAGTCTTTTTCCTTGGAACCTATTTCATGGTTTGCTTTCTCGAGCCACCAGGCCCTGTTTTGTGCAAATGAGTGGCCGGATCACATTGAGGGTTTTCTGTTAGAACGGTGTAGTGTTAGCGGCCCCTAAGTTAATGACTGATGATCATTGCGACGGTCAGGGGTTAAAGTGGGTCGGAATGGTTCCGAACTGCGTCCCGGCACCTCAGATAAATTAATAAATAAGTAGATTAATTAATTTCAATGAATCTCACTGGTCCCGATATGGGCCGATCAACCGACCGACCAACCTCCCTTCCTGCCCTCTGAATATGAGCGAATACAAATGCGTGAAATGCACTCATGGTGGTTGAGTGCGGTAAGGTTCAACATGACATCGTGACTTTTGCGTAAACATACACGGCAATATCGAGTCAAGTGACGTGTTAGCTTGACGCATTTTGAGCTGTCCGCGTGTATGTCTACGCCATTAACGTCCGCGTCATTCCGCATGTCTGTAAAATGTCCGAGCAAAACAAAGCAGAATGTACATCTACATCTGGGGAGCTATGTTTTTTTTTTCCTAGGATGGTAGGGGAACAGTCATAAATGCCACTAACTCCAGTGACGGTTAGGTTTAGGGACAGGGTTGAGGTAAGTCATATATTTATATATACAGTAATAACGTTAAGTCAACGGCGTTCATAAATACGCTGAAAAGCGATTATGCGTCTTGATTGCACGCCAAAAATGGAAATGCGAATTGGCGTGTCATACACACGCCATTTCATGAGATCAGTCTGTAATGTTTGATATTTCGCCGGACATTTGGTTTCTCTTGCCACTCTTCTATAGGGTTGGCAGTATTACAAAGGTATCAATAGCAGGATCAGTTTTAACCTGCAGTATGTAACCATTGTACACTGTAAAAAATGTGTAAATAAATACTAGTGAAAAAACCCAATGTAATTTACTTGAAAAAGTTAGTTCAGGCAAGAATTTAAAAAACTAAGTATATTCCATATCAGTACTTATTTCAAGCGAGTATAAATGAAAGTGTAATATCAACTCAATAAAATTAAGTAAAAATTACTCAACTTTTCTGATACTGGGGTTCCCATCATGCACTGGACCTTGAATAATTAATGAGGTTCATTTTTCACTGGTTTCCAGCTGTATTTACACTGTTTTATCATTGATTTTTGTTTTCAGTATTAGTAAATTGCCATTTTGTGACATTTCGAGTAAATTTTTTGCTTAAAACGACACATTCAAACACAAAAACGATCCATCAAATGTTACCACCATTGTGTATTGTCTACCAAGTATTGAGGTGTTTGCATTCACATAAGGCTTAAAGTCTGACATGATGTATATATAAATTACTTAGATGATCTAAGTAAAGAAAATACTATAAATGACTAATAAAATTCAAGATAATTGTTTTAGTGAAGTGTAATACAAAGGCAAAGGAAATCGGTATTAATCAACCTTTTACAAGCCGATTTAAAAATTTTTGTAAAGTTTACTTAATTTCACATTCCAAGTAAATTTAACTTAAAGATTTCTAATTAAAGCTACTGATAAATATGTTTAGGTTTTTACTTGGCAAATCTTTGTAAATTTACTAGCATTTTCTGAGTGAGATCATTTAGCAAGGTTTTTTCAAGTAAATCCTTCTCCAAATGTTTTACAGTGTATATCAACATTAAATATTCGTTCAAAATCACCTACGTGCATTAATGCTTATCTCTGAGAATGCTTTAACTTGTTTCCACATCGCATGATGAGAATGTCTGCCAATTTCACCAACTGCGTTAAAATATTATTTAAAATTACTTTTCAAATTTCGAAGCTTGTACAAGGTTCCTTAAAAAGAAAGATGAAGATGATGGGAGAGCAGGTATTAGCAATTATATAATGACAAAAGTCTTTTGAATTTCACTGACTAAACAAAAATACTTCATTAGGTTCCTATCAAATGTGCCCTGATGCTGATTGTAAGTCTTATTTTTAGATTTTTATTTGTTTTTACAAACTGATCGATTACAGTAAAAGAGCAGATTATGTGAATGAGTGAGAGGCAGGTGTTCAAAAACAGGAAGCTCACTCCTTACAAACACTGATAAAAGTGCACATCCAGACCCAGTCCTGCTTGCTCTTTCTCTGTTCTGAGCTCATGTGAAGTCGAGAGCTGTCACAGGACACACACAGCCAGAGACTTCTTCTACAGACATCAATTCAGTTATCTAAAATGTAACTTGAATTAGTGTTTATGCATGCTTTCTGCTGTTGTCAGGAGTGGCATGACAGGACAAGCAAACAAGTTTCTACGGCTAATTCCTGGCAGCTTTAGTGCCCTAGTACATAAGACAATAAACTAAAACAGACTGAGCAGGAATATGAAAGCCCAGCATTCCATTAAACTAAACAACTTCCATCAAACTGTACAAACTATAATCGACCAATTCTATGAAAGTGCCTTTAATAATATGTTACTGATGCCAAAAGAAAAAAAGCTGTTTAAGCCCTGTCACACTTTTCTGTTGTTGTTGAAAGGTTTTGATTGTCAGTCAACTGGTTGAGTAGGTTTCTTGTGAGGGTGGAGTATAGTAAATACCAGAGAAAGGGGTTATGACAGATGTTTTAGGCCTGCTCAAGCCTGAGAGTTTTCATACCTTTCCATAGGGATCTAGGAATAACTCTTTGTTATTCATAAACTCTAGAAATAACAATAGGTTATCACCCTTGAGTAAAATTCTTTGACTCATATGTCATTTTGCCCTGTTGATCTGTTACATTACTAAAATGATATAATATATGATATGATATCTCATTCTTACTTTTCTTGCGATTGTGAGTTATAAACTTGGAACTGCAAGAAATAAAGTCAGAATTATGAGATCAAAAGTCTATTTTTTATATTTGTATTTTTCTTTGCAAAAACTATTTTCTATAGATGTTATAAGCATGATATTGAATTTCAACAATTTTGTTGAGTTATTGTGCAATGCAAAATGTTACATTTTGTATATTTTTAAATGTTATCAGTCAAACTCCAATCAAATCCCCAAAATTATCATCCTAAAACATCCTAAAGTTTTTTTTTTCTTTTCAAAAATGCTTTAAGTAGTTTCTGAGAAATTGCAGCATTTTTTGTTTTTCCTCCAGTTACCAAGAATCTATTCTAATCTATAAAAATCATTTAATCTTAAAATCAGGAAGGCTATAAAAAGAAATCTAAGTGCTTCCTCAGTTTCCTGACTGAAATGTAATTTTGAAATGGATGTCAAAGGAACTTACGGTGAAAGACTATAAAAATATATTAAACACTTCCTGATTGCAGCTTCCATTTTCTTAAATGTC
Source organism: Pimephales promelas (assembly GCF_988280905.1). NCBI lineage: Eukaryota > Metazoa > Chordata > Actinopteri > Cypriniformes > Leuciscidae > Pimephales > Pimephales promelas. The sequence goes on along the minus strand of NC_142785.1, from coordinate 5,539,592 downwards.
ATTAAGAACTGAGTCAAGAGGAACTTGAAGATGAGGAAAATCTCCAGCAGAGATTTATATAATAATAACTGCGGTCGGCACTGCTACCAGAATCTATGAAACACATGCTATCATTTGCCAAAGATTTCTGCACACATCTATATTATTACCATTACAGCTTTATTTTAAATGATTGACAAGTAAAGTTCAGTCATGGTTAGAATATTCCTCCCTCTTATTATTGAATCAATAAAGATTTTATGAGGCCAGATTTGTATCAAACACTGGTTGGAAGAGCAGGAAATCCAGAGGGTTAATGCACTATTAACCATTTTATTGTTTGGTCTGCAAACCACAGTCCTTTAATTGCACTTCAGAATCTTTTGGCTGTGCACATGCTGCATCAGGAGCCAAGGGATCCCGATTATTTCGCTCAATAGCAAAGAGAAGTACGAGCAAAAACGCACACACAAAAAAGACAAACACACATTCCTCTCCAATTTAGTAAATGCCTTCCAGAGCACTACATGGCATGGCCACCACATGTTTATTTGTCTGTTTTTGTCAACGAAGGAAAAAAATACAAAACTGATATGGTGCTTGGAAATTGTCTCATGGATCCAGGCTTTTAACTATCTGCATATCAGAGTCTGGTCCACACTGGAGGGCTTTCTGGCCAAGAAACATCCAAGAGAATGCTTGACTGATGTGTAAAGCCATCAGTCACAGTTTTTTATTTGTTGTTTACATGCCATTAAAAATAGTTTTTTTGTATTAGGATACAGCACAGTAAATTATTATAAACCGTTGTTCGCAATATCTTTCTATTCAAAAGTTTTGAATTGTACTGATTATTCTTAGTTTAGAAAACAGCACTGAAAAGCGGAATAGTTCCAGAACACATAAAAAGAAGAACACATAAAGAAAGAAATGCAAGTAAGCTTTTAAGCTCTTGCAATGGCCTATGTATATGGTGTTTTTTAAGAGTGACTATTGTGGTCATTTGGAGCTGGGTGAAGTTTCTTCAGTAATTCTACTTAATTAGTCATTTTATTTCTACTAAAATGACACTTGTGAATGTAACGAGGCAGCAGAGAAGGAGGAAGCACAAACCAAATGCAAGCACACATTTTAATTTACAAACATGTGATCCAAGGCAAAAGACAGAACAAGGACTTCAGGACAGGAACAACAACAAAAATTGATTCAACAAGATGCTGAAAGCATTCTTTAGAAATGTTGGCCCATATTGATAGGATAGCATCTTGCAGTTGATGGAGATTTGTGGGATGCACATCTAGGGCACGAAGCTCCTGTTCCACCCAAGCGGCAACCTCCCCATCTCTCTTGAAGCCAACACGGAAGTGAATTAAACTGCAATTTATCGAGTGGCCGCTTGAGGCAGGCTGCAGAAGCGAGTCAAATCTGTATCTCCCCCATGTTAAAATGCCCAACTTTACAGCAGAAAAAAACATGTTTACAGCCTGGAGCAAAGTGGCTTTGATCTATAGAGCTCATTTTTCCCTTCATGACAACTGTGAGGAGGGTGAATTTTTTTACAACTCATCTGTTTAAATTATATTTAAGCCTTAAAATTCTGCATAATTAAGGGCGTGGCCACTTGAGTGACAGGTGGATTCATGCTGCCGCTTTCACTGCTAGTCGTTTGTCTGCTGTCTGTTAGCGTCACCCTCAGCTGTGTTTGTGCTTTTCCGGGATTATTTCATACAATTTAATACATGTATTGTACCTTCGCCCGTGCACGCCGTTGGATTCCGTCATGTTGAGTATGGACGGAGAGAACAACCAGCGCCGTGTTTCCAGCTGTTTCCCTCGCATGCACTAATGGATGTCTGATGATTTCAGTGCTTTCTCTCCGTCCATGCAATAGATGCACACCCTTGAATGAGCGTGGATTTTTAGTTCATTTACTTGAAGTTCTGAGGTAATATCTTTGGTTTGACCCATATCTGAGAAACTGAGAGGCGGCCAAAATCGGATTGTAAAATGGACTGAATTAAAGCTCTTTACGAACTTGACGTGAGATGCCGACTGACATGTGTGCTTGCCTTGAATCACTGTCACATGCACAAGCTTTGAGCAATATTGTAAGTAATTAATACATTTTAAACTAGCAGAATAATAATGCATCACGATGCACATAGTTTACTGCTTGTATGTGAGAAATGTGTGTGATCTGTGTTAATGTATTTGTATACATGCTCTTAACTAATTTCCCCTTGTGAGATTAATAAAGTTGATAAAAAAGTAAAGTAAATAGTCTCACTTTTAGTTACGTCTTAACTATTATAATATTTCGAAGGGCAAAACATGAACTTTAACCATTGGCTTTACTTTTTCAATCAGCTGTCTTCAGCGGCAGTAGCATAGCATTAGCACCTCAGCTCCACCCGCGTCCCGCCTCTTTGCCCATTTTAATTTATCCGGTAGTGACGAGAGGTGACGCACTGCCAAGATGGCGACGGCCGGCCCCGCCCACTTTAGTCTTCAAAAACGCTCTTCAGAAAACTTTGGGTGACGTCACGGACACTACGTCCATATTTTTTTTACAGTCTATGGTTCCACCACATCCCAAAGATGCTCTATTGGGTTGAGATCTGGTGACTGTGGGGGCCATTTTAGTACAGTCAACTCATTGTCATGTTCAAGAAACCAGTTTGAAATGATTCAAGTTTTGTGACATGGTGCATTATCCTGCTGGAAGTAGCCATCAGAGGATGGGCATGGTCAGAAACAATGCTCAGGTAGGCCGTCGCATTTAAACGATGCCCAATTGGCACTAAGGGGCCTAAAGTGTGCCAAGAAAACATCCCCCACACCATTATACCACCACCACCAGCCTGCACAGTGGTAACAAGGCATGATGGATCCATGTTCTCATTCTGTTTACACCAAATTCTGACTTTACTGAATGACTTGAGACTCATCAGACCAGGAAACATTTTTCCAGACTTCAACTGTCCAATTTTAATGAGCTCTTGTAAATTGTAGCCTCTTTTTCCTATTTGCAGTGGAGATGAGTGGTACCCGGTGGGGTCTTCTGCTGTTGTAGCTCATCCGCCTCAAGGTTGTGTGTGTTGTGGCTTCACAAATGCTTTGCTGCATACCTCGGTTGTAGCGAGTGGTTATTTCAGTCAAAGTTGCTCTTCTATCAGCTTGAATCAGTCGGCCCATTCTCCTCTGACCTCTAGCATCAACACGGCATTTTCGCCCACAGGACTGCCGCATACTCGATGTTTTTTCCCTTTTCACGCCATTCTTTATAAGCCCAGAAATGGTTGTGTGTGAATCCCAGTAACTGAGCAGATTGTGAAATACTCAGACCGGCCCATCTGGCACCAACAACCATGTCACACTCAAAATTGCTTAAATCACCTTTCTTTCCCATTCTGACATTCAGTTTGGAGTTCAGGAGTTTGTCTTGAGCAGGACCACACCCCTAAATGCGTTGAAGCAACTGCCATGTGATTGGTTAATTAGATAATTGCATTAATGAGAAATTGAACAGGTGTTCCTAATAATCGTTTAGGTGAGTGTACATCCTTCAGTCATTGTGGGAACTCTCCATAGACAATGGTTTTTATACTATACAAATGGTATATTCTTTCCATTTACACTAACCCGACCCATCACAAAAAAACTTTATGAATTTTTACATTTTCAAAAAAACTGAAATGAAAACTTATATGATATATAAGCTTGTTTCCTCGCGAGGACCTCGATTTAGGTCCCCACATTGACACACACACACACACACACACAGGAATGCTTGCTCCAATGACAGTCTGTTTATTGGCCCAGAACTGAACATCACAGGGGGATAAGACATCCGTTGTGTCAACAGTTTCCCTAATACCCAAAATCCACAGAGACATTTGTGCAGATGTGAGAACTACAGGTCAGATGAACTCAATAGTGTTAGGAGACCTGAAACACCAGTGAAATTCATCAAAATAAATGATACGTGAAAACTTAAAACAAGTCATTTTAAACAAATGTTAACACTTTTAACATTTTAAGAAAACTTTTATTTAAAGTGGCAGCATATTTGTGTGTAATTGTGAAAAAAACGTCAGACAAATGTACAGTTGCAATCTTATTTAGTTTATTATTTCTTGTTTGTAATAGTAACTGCATTAAACCTACTTGATGAATTCTAGTAAATTCACATTTATATGAGACAGTGTACATAACAGTAAATACAAGTAACATTCAGTATGGTTTCTTCTTGCAGAACCTGTGTCCAAAAAAGCCCAACAAAACCTCTCATGCTCCTCACACTCATCTCACAAACACTCCTCCACCAAGTGCAAGTTTCTTGGATTTTCAATAGTCTCGAATGGTTTCTGATCAACTCCATATTCCAGCAACTATACAAGTATATTTAAGTTGATTGTCAGAGAGCAATGTGCCACATTAGACCATCCATCTCAGAGATATGTCCTCTGATATTGCGTAAAAAAATTACCTGCAGATAAATTTAAACCAAAACATGTTTGCATGTTGTTCAAATAATAAAGATGATGTTATACAATACAATATTGGCAAAACAGTATAAAGGACAATGTTGAGGAAGTAAACCATGGCAAATCATGTGACTTTCTTTGAGCTTGTGTTTGCGGTTTTAGGTTGGCTTTTATTTAACATAAAAAAATTAGCAAAATGAAAGCTGTTATCCTACACAAAGCAAAATTATGTACATACTAAACAGAACAAAAACAACACTGACCTGATATTAATCTCAGGCATTTGTTATACAAATGTATATTATACTTTGTAAGTGCTACAAAAAAAAAAAAAAAAAAAATTAATAGTGAATTAAAAAGAGAAAACAATCACACCAGAAATGTAGAATGCCTTCATTTTAAGATACAAATTACAGTATGTTTGAAGTGTTCCAAAAATGTATAGCCAAAAAAAAAGTTAATCAGTATTTAATATTCAAAAATATTAATAATATACACAGCTGCATTGCTTTTCAAACTGAATGGACATCACAAGGATCTATGAATACTGACAATCATGCAGCTACTGAATTTTAATGTTATATTCTGCACAAGTAAATCCAACACCTCTCCCCTCTCAAACTGACCTTCTTTCATACTTGTAAAAAAGCTCTTTTGAGTCCAAATGTCTGTGCTGAAGTTAACTTCAGCTAGTGCTTCCATAACACTCCATTATAAGGCCACTGATACTAAACATGGGACATTGACAGATGAGCAAATCTCCACACAAACCCTGAGAAATTATACATCCCTGGAGATTTCTTTTTGAATTGATTTACTTGTCATCAAAAAAAAAAGCACTGTATCACCAATAAATCAGTTGGATCACTTCAATTCTTGGTAAACGTGTCGCTGAATCTTAGAGTCCAACATTACAATAAAGTGAGTTGTCCTGGTTCTGAAGTCCTTCAGTGTTCCCACACTTCTGACCAACCAACGACCAATCCACTTTTTAAAATTTCCTGATTCAGCCAGGTTTTCCATGACCGTGGGAACCCTGTATTATGCCTTCAAAAGAGTCGTTTAATCACCCTTGACGGTCATATCAGTCAGTGGTTAATTTTACAAGGAAGCTTGTTTCTTTGTTCTGTGTTTATGGGTGTATTTGTGTCTAACATTTTTCTATGTGGGTCACAGACTGCATGGCCAAGTGCTTTTGTCATGGTGATGACCTGAGCCAGGTAGTGACCAGTGTCTGGTTACCGCTATAATAAAGAAAAAAGTAAAAAAGAAAAAGAAACCGCTATCATCTTTCAGCCGGACCACCAGGACGACAAAACCTCCTGCTCATTAATTGAGTCACCTGCCCAAAAAGATGCAGAGATCATACAATGAAAATACTTAAGTGGTGTCTGTTTATGTCGCCATCAATTACATTATTGCTCATACTTAAAAGGAGTAGTTCACTTTTAAAAAAACTTTTGCTGATAATTTACTCACCCCCATGTCATCCAAGATGTCCACGTCTTTCTTTCTTCAGTCGAAAAAGAAATTAAGGTTTTTGATGAAAACATTCCAGCATTTTTCTCCATATAATGCACTTTAGTGAGAACCAAGCGTTTCAAGGTCCAAAAGACAGTTTCAGTGCAAACTGTTCAAAGAGCTTTAAATGATTCCAGACGATGAATAAGGGTCTTATCAAGCGAAACGATCGCTCATTTAAAAAATAAATAACAAAGGTTTAAGTTTTATAAGCACAAATGCTCGCCTTGCTCGTGACTCTCCTGTTCAAAATGAACAAATCTTTTTCCAAGTCAATTCATTCATTTCGTTTGTTGAATGAGCCAACTGACACGAAAAAAAGATTCGTTCATTTTGATGAACGAGTTTGAACAGGAGAGTCACGAACGCGCATCACAAAACAGAGCAAGGGGACCATTTGAGCTTTTTTTTTTAAATAAGTGATCGTTTTGCTTGATAAGACCCTTGTTCATCGTCTGGAATCGTTTAAAGCCCTTTGAACAGTTTGCACTGAAACTCTCATTTGGACCTTGAACCGTTTGGTGCCCAGTAAAGTGCATTATATTGAGAAAAATCCTGGAATGTTTTCATCAAAAACCTTTCGACTTTTCGATTTCTTTACGACTGAAGAAAGAATGACATGGACATCTTTCATGACATAGGGGTAAGTAAATTATCAGCAAAAGTTTTTTTTTGTTTTTTTTAAGTGAACTACTCCTTTAAGTAAGATTGTTTGCTATATTTTAAGCCATATCAAGACCTTGCAATCACCCATGGGCAAATACATCTTCTGAAACTGTAAAGATCTAGATAAAGAGACAGTGTCTTCCTGTAGTTTGACCCCTCTCTGATGTTTCTCTTTTTTTTTTCCTACCATTTCATCTCTCTGCATCACATCTGATGGTTTAACTCTTACCTAAATGTTACCAAGATTGGGTTGACCAAGAAATACAGTTGGCAAGTCATGGCAGAGTTGCTACAAAGACCCATAAATGTACACAATATATGCTAGAGAATGTCACAACTCCATACTATCTAATTTTGTCAATGTTTGTTCAGGGACTTATCTTGATTTTCATTTCACTCCACGGTTCCCGTAGTTCCTGAGTTTAGTTCCTTTTTTTCTTGGTTGTCGTGCATTTTAATTAGGTTCTCATTTGTTTCTATATAGTTTCTGATTATGTTCACCTGTGTCTTGTTTAGTTGCTTGTTTGCTCTATTTACATCCACCTTTTTCCTAATGAGCCTACTGCGTTTTAGATTATGGGAGGCACTTCTGGTTTGGGGAAGTTCCACTCAAAAAGTTCTAAAATTAAGGAATCTTTTTCCGAGTCAATTCGTTCATTTCGGTCATTGAATGAACCAAATGACTCGAAAAAAGATTTGTTCATTTTGATAAACAAGTTCGAACAGGAGAGTCACGAACGCGCATCATAGAACAGAGCAAGGCGACCATTTGAGCTTATAAAACTTAAACTTTGTTATATTTTTTTTAATGAGCGATCGTTTCTCTTGATAAGACCCTTATTCATCGTCTGGAATCGTTTAAAGCCCTTTGAACAGTTTGCATTTTGTACTGAAACTGTCTTTTGGACCTTGAACAGTTTGGTTCCCATTGAAGTCCATTATAAGGAGAAAAATCCTGGAATGTTTTCATCAAAAACCTTAATTTCTTTTCGACTGAACAAAGAAAGACATGGATATCTTGGATGACGTGGGTGAGTAAATTATCAGCAAAAGTTTTTTTTTTTAAAGTGAACTACTCCTTTAATTTACAATTCAGAATAATTTACTGGAAAGCACAAAGAATCTTTTGTTTTTCTCCCCAAATCCTCACGATTCATTCCAGGAACTTTAAAATGTAGGTTCTCCCATAATTCCTGCAAAACGTCATGGGGCGTAAGAAAAAGGTGGATAGACCTGCGTTTTAGTTCCCTTTTGTCTGATCTTTTCAATGTATTGGTTTGCTCCTGTGGGTTTCCAGTGTTCTCCTGTGTTCAAGAGTGCTTTTTGTTCTCATTTAATAAATGTATCGCTAGCATTTAGACTTCACTACAACTCTTTTTGCCATCCAACCAAATCGCGACACCTAATACTACTTGGCACAAGTAGCAATAGCAAGTAGTAAATCGTGGTTCATGGTTTAGTTTACAATCAAATCAGCAATAAACTGACAACAGTGGCATCATAAATCTAGCTTTCTTTAGCTCACATAACAGAAAAACATTTCCACAGCCTCCATATTGAGCATTGTGATTTATATTTTTCATTGTTCTATGACTGGTCCTTCTCCTCATCCTCTCACTGGTTGTATTTAAAGCACAGGAGCATTAACTGTGAACATGAGGGGTCAAGCTCTGATGCGATATAATCAGTGGATATGGTACACTTAGCAAATGACTGAACTGGCCACATTTGACATATCATTAGCATATGCGTTATGGATGTTACATAGCAGTTTCTATACTGTATAGAGGCAGACAAATGGAATTTTAGAATGAAAATAAACCTATCAAGAGTAATTATTGGTAGGATAAAGTTGGATGTGATGTGTAGTTTGTATATTTGCTGTATTGAAGTGTGTTAAATGTAAAATTACTGATTTTGAGTATCTTCAGGAAAAACATGAATATCCATGTTCAAGTCCACTTTCCTCAAATTAAAGGAACATGCAAACAATATTTAGAGAACAATGCATTATTTGCACATAGTTTGGTCATAATCGAGGGTTTAAAGGGAAACGGCACTTGAGTTTACAGCCTAAAGTTAAGAATATAGTGATACAACTTCATCAGTGATGCATCGAGATCGAATTATGCTGAAGGCAATGTAAGGGGAGTATTTGGGAGCACACTTGAAAGTGTGATTTTGTGTTTGTTCTCTCATACGGTTGATGTAGCAGTTGGTTTGACCGTGATGCTCTGCGCAATATCCTCCCTATTGATCTTCTTCAGTGCTGTACAAAGCGTATCAATATTAGCTGAATCCTGGCTCGCCCAATGGGACAGAAGGGCTTGGATGGGCCTCTCTTCCTGCTTGAAATTAGCAATGTGTTCTTCTTTGTATCCAAGTAGCCCTGCCAGACTGCACCAATCGGTTTCCTCGTTGGCCCCTGACTCCTCCCCTTCACAGGTACAATTTAGCAGTTTCTCAACCTCCTCCCGTGTGTGTAAGGGCAAGGACAGGGCTGAACTTCCATCTATCTTGACCACTAAAACAAAGAGAATACATTTAGCCATCTGGATTGATATAGTTAAAACAAGACTATAAAGAAGCATTTCTCCGTATTTGCTCTGCAACAGCAGCAGCGTAGCAGATCTAGTCCGTCAAGGGCAAATACATTAACATTGTCATATCTGTTAACATACCAAACCATCCAGGAGGTGTGTGGTATGCAGTTCGTTTAAGCGACGAAAGCTCAGTATTCACAAGTCATTTGAGGGAAACAGTTCAGGGACTGGTTAATTAAAATGAACATTATAGCCTCTTGTCATTTCAGGTGTAACATAAAGCTTACATAATAAAATGTTGGGGATACACATTTTGCAAAGCGACTTTAATTTTCCGTGCCAGTTACAGAGGGATTTGTGGGATCGGATTGACAACAGCTTATAATATTGTTATGAATCATCATTGTTGTCTTGTCTTGTCACTGGTTTGTTGCCATTTGGTTGGTTTCAGGAGAAAGAAAAACTGTCTATATACTGTATGTATATATTATGATGACCTAAGCTAGAGGTCTGCAAAAATGTTGTCATGAAGTGCAATTTAAGTTAAATAACCACATTTTAAAAGTTCATAAATGTGTTAATCGAAAGATTAACACACTTTACAGTTGAAACCTGATGCTATGACAAAACGTTCTTAGTTACCTAAAAAAATAGTGGAGAACCTTAAAGCATATGTCACAAGCATATTGACATTTAATATGTCAAATTCCTACAACTTGGTTTGTTTTCAGGTTTAAATTAGTCTTTGGATAACAGATTTCCAATGTGACCCAACTGAACCCCACTACAACAGTGTTTGCACATCAACATAATTATGTTTAATAGGACTCTATATTAGTTGAATATCTCCGAAATGTATAGCATTAATTAATTATTTTCTCAAAGGTACAATAAGCACTCAAGGGTAATTCCACCGGTGGAGACATGAATATGTATTGAAAGTGGGTCATATAGTAGAATAGCATCAAATTTCTAATTTGGGTCCTTCTTGGCCAATAAAAGACAAATTACTTTTTAGAGCTTATGGATTGTAGACAACAATCCCCATATTGCATTGCAATGCTCAGCCTGGATTTCTAACAATGGAAAGCTAAATGCAAATGGGTGGAGTGTCCCTTTAATAAAACAAGCTGTGTTACTATGAGAAATGATTACCTCAAAATGTAGATCTGTATGCAGGTGTGAGGTACTTTATCTGAATGAAAAACACCTCTCACAAGCACTTGCCAGCGATTACCATGGGTTGCCGAACCGCCCTGACCTAAAGGTTTGTACCTGTATGTGGAGGCCCCTGGCCCTCCTGCAGGCTCTGACTGTCCACTGAGATGCCGCTGTCACTGTGGAGTTTCTCTCCCTCCGGAGAAGGAGTCTGACTGGGGTTTGCACTGCAAGCTCTGTTATTGGCTCCTTGCTTATTCTGCTTACAACTGTTCCACCTGAAAGACATCAAGGCAAACATCAGAAGTTTGTATTGTCAAATGGCAAAATTACCCGGAACAATTTGTCCTAAGATCCTGTTGCTGTCTGCGATCCCATCGCGTTCTAAAGTACCATGAAGATTATGCTTATTGGCCCGGTGACGTAGGACTGTGCGCGTCCAGTTCCCGCTGGATTTTGTCCTCTGCATATATAAGCTTAATAAAGCCTGAACCATGTCGTCACCATATATAGTAAAAGAAATGGACACAGCGACCCCATTGATTTCAACGGAGAAGACTGAAGCCCGATTATTGCGCTTCCTGTTTGATGTCTGAGCGACTGCACAGGCTCAAACTGAACGTGACGACAGTCTGACAGTTGTAAATCTTCTAGTAGCTGTGCCAAGACAAATTTGAATCACCTAATTCCTCAAAAACGTTGTTGAAATATGTTGTCCCGTTGCTTTATGGACTCTATCTATGGGCTTCTCCCTTGACTTTATGCCGCCATGTCACCCTGATTGCCTCATAGACAGTAAAAGATTGTTATCGAGCTTCTCCTCATGTCTATACGGTAATGTCTCAATTGTGCAACAGAAAGTTGCGTGATTATGATTCAATCGTTAGCCTATTTTTACAAAAACGGCTTCTACAGGGCCGTAACGTAAGATACAAAGTAATTGAGCCTTTTATACATTGTCGTGTTACTTTAGAAATAAATAATGGACAAATTAAGTCTTTGCACACCTCAGATGTAAAGTTATTCGCTGTCAAAGTGACGTGAAAATGAATGGGAGTCAATGGGATGCTAACAGCAGGTGAAATTCTGCTACAATGGCGGCTTCAGTTTCCGGCTGATGGATTACCCCCTTGGACGTCGGTCCTTCGGTCATATTTTTTAAACTCCATTGTTGATTCTAATAGCAATCAACTCTTACTCTCACACAGCACAACAGATTTTTAAAAATGGTGGTTGAAATAAAATGCTGCAAGGAGTCAACCAATCCAAATGATGCGTGAACTCAACCAATCAGCATGTTCAGCGCCCAAGTCCCACCCTGTAAGTTCCTGAACTTTGAAAAAGTACTACCTCACGAGCATGACTTTCTGAGGGGGAAATGTTTACCCCAGGAAGTTCATTTAGGCCCTGTCCACACTACTGTGTTTTCGTTTAAAAACGGAGACCTTTTGCTACGTTCACCATGAAACGGAAAAAACGAAGACTTAAAACAGAGAAGTTTAAGAAATGCTGCAGCTCCGTTTTGCGTTTTGAATCTCCGGAGGGCGTTTTAGTGAAGACAAGACAAAACGGAGGACTTTAGAAATGATGACGTAGAGGCTCACGCTTGGCTCTATGATTGGGTGTCATCAGTCGTGTCCTTCCCTGATTCGTCAGCCACCCATCACATGTCAATCCGTTTCCTGTTTACACCGGCACGCGCATGCCCAGTCTTGGAGAATGGTCACGTGATCCGCGTTTTCAGTCATTTTAATGTGGACTGAGACCTGCGGTAGAAACGCGACTAAAATCAATATTCACTTCTAACCTGAAGTCTGACATTTCTGCACCCTAACTCCACTTCCACTTTCTGCCATTCTTCAGACGATCTAGTCCGCCCGAACACGCCCCATAGGTCGAGCCAGAAATTGAGATGTAGGACCACCCAAACAAACAATGACTTGTAAGCACCAGGATGTTCACACCCTAAAGGGACCAAAGCGGGTCAATGTTACCCTCCAGCAGTGCTTTTAATATTTATGACCCCTTCCTCCACAACTTTCTGTGTCTGCTCACAAAACAGCCTTCTTTTAATTTTTTTTTTATTTTGTTATCAGTCTTCGAAAACATTTAGTTGTTATTTTGCATATTTGAATATGCTCTCTTGAATATTATATTGTCATATTCACTTGAGGTTTTGTTGGTTTTGTTGGCTGGCTTTGTTTTACCTCACATAGAAATGCACTCGTGATGGATCAGATGGAAAAAACAGCCTAGAAGCGTTTTGTTCCTTTTTTTCCTTTGTAAAAATAGCTGAACTAAAGCCTACATAACAATGTGCTTTTTGAGTGAAGATAAAAAACATCACGGGGAGAGAATAATTCCGGTCCTCCTCACCGTTTAAAGATGATGAATGCCACCAGGCCCACCAGCACTGCAGCCAGTATGGAGGTGTAGATGGGAATGAGGTTGTCGCTCAGGCCGTGGAGTCTCTTCAGCCCAGGGTCAGCCGTGGTCACGCTCTCCGTAGGACTGTTGGGCTGAGACTTGTCTGTATACGAGACAACTGATGGAGCAGGAGATGAAAAAGTAGGAAGGGAAGGGGCAGGTGTAACATATGGAATAGGAGGAGGAGGAGGAGAGGTCGAGCTGTTAGGAGAATCTACCTCTGTTGGAGGAAAGGGTAAAAGACAATTACAAAATCTGTTAGTTGTTAAAAAGCTGTTTAAGTATGTGAAATGGCATAAGAGGTTTCTAAAGCAAGTTAAAAGTGCATAAAATCATGTAGTTGTTATTCCAAATGAGCCACAATAAGCCGGGGAAGGACTGAGTCAACAGCGATACTAGGGGGGCATTCATGCAATTCAATACAGCAATTTACATAAAAGATTGCACTTACTGTGAGTATAGACCATTTTGCAAGATGTAAACAACACTGGCCAAAAAACCCTTCCTGTTTCAGTTTGTATTTGTTTTCTTTATTTCACATGTAAAGAAAACATCTTAAAGATGTTTGTTTAACTTTTTGATTCATATTTATATGTTCTGTTGGTTGTATTTTATCCCAGCTTTTATGTAGTGTTAAAAAACTGAAACAGGAAGTGCTTCTGGACCAGTGTTGTTTACATCTTGCAAAATGGTCTATATATAAAGTTCTGCTTGAATAAGTTTTGCTGTTTTTAAGTTAGTCATTTAAAGAGATAATTCATGTCCTTCATTGTTTACTCACCCTCATGTTGTTCTAAAATGCATGCAACAAAGACATTTTGAAAAATGTTGAACCTCATTGACTTTCTATGGAAGCTTGTTTCCGCCATAGAATGGAAAATATAAAAGGTAATTGTGACTTTTTATCTTACAATTCTGACTTTTTTTCTCACAATTGTGAGTTTACTTCTCGCAATTCTGACTTTATTTCTCAGAATTGCGAGATGGAAAGTCAGAATTGCAAGATGGAAAGTCAGAATTGTGTGATATAAAGTCAGAATTGAGTGTTATAAAGTCGCAATTGCGAGATATAAAGTCAGAATTGCGAGATATAAAGCCGCAATTAAGATATAAAGTCACAATTGCAAGATATAAAGTCAGAATTGCGTGATTTAAGTCACAATTGTGAGACATAAAGTCAGAACTGCGAGATATAAAGTCAGAAGGATTGCGAGTTATAAAGTCACAATTGCAAGATATAAAGTCAGAATTGTGAGACATAAAGTCACAATTGCTAGATATAGTCACAATTGCGTGTTGACTTTATATCTCGCAATTCTCTGACTTTATATCATGCAATTCTGACTTTATATCTCGCAATTCTGACTTTATATCTCGCAATTCTGACTTTATATCACGCAATTCTGACTTTATATCTCGCAATTCTGACTTTATAACACGCAATTCTGACTTTATATCTCGCAATTCTGACTTTATATCTCTCAATTCTGACTTTATATCACACAATTCTGACTTTATAACACGCCATTGTGAGATAAAAAGTCGCAATTATTTTGTTCTTCTTTTTTTATTCAGTGGTGGAAACAAGCTTCCATAACTTTCATTGTATGGATTTAGATAAAAACAGTTCATTCTTCAAATTATCTTCTTATATGTTCCACAAAACTATTAATTTAGGGTCAAGTTAGTAATAGCATTAGCTGGACTGTGTGGAATCTTGGGCTCATTTCCACAGAATTGGAAAACTTTCCTCTGAAAGTTCTACACATCTCCTGCATGTTTGATTACTTAACACTTTGGCTAATTTGTTTGTCTGATAAAGTTCTACTAAAATGTGTAGTAATGAATTTGTGGGAAAAGTTTACAGATTTTCCATCTAGGTTGTCATTAGTTACTAAAACCAATCCAAAATAATATACACAAAAAGAGCCCAGAGGTTATTGTAAAATTGAGCAAAAGCACATTAGAACTAAGACTGCTTTGTCTTGGCCCTGTAGGCTCTGTTCGCCGGCAAGCTAAAAAATTGTTCTTTTGATTGGATTATCTTTGATTCAATTGGGGGCCGTAATAAACAGGCGTTGTCCTGAGTCAAACCTAATGGACACTCAGATAGTGCAGGAGACTATGATTAGATTGGAGAAGTATAAGTTCAGCCCAAGTAGGACACGCCTCGCCCAGGGCTACGCTATCTCTCTGTGTGTGTGTAAGTTATACCATAGACAGATGGACAGACACATTGGAGATCATTAGATATTCTGGCTGTAGGGGGATGGGGGGTGGTCATTTGGGGTTTGGTTTGGGGGAAGGGCCATGCTCTAGGGAATGTTGGGTATGGATTTATTGATCAAAGTACTGCAGCATGAAACATTTTGGAGGGAATTTTGGGCATGTGAGCTTGTTTTGTGGCCAGCATAGTAATTGACCTCATTCATGAAACACAAGTAGAACAAAATTCTGTAGGAAAAGTTTTAAAATGATATTCTTGCATGGAATGGAATAATTTACATAAGAATATTTTTTTTTATATAATTGTATTGTTTCAAGTTAGAAGCATAGCATACTGATATGTGGCTGCTAGGGTGTTCTGGGGTTGTAGCCAGTTGCAAATATAGTGCAACCCAATTTTTGAGTGGCCTTGGCTCTGGACGAAGTCTTTGTTAAAGAATGATAAGCCATGAATAAAATCAACCAGATACAATGTGAAACACAGCATTCCAAATTTTGCTTCGAAGCAAACAAGGATGCTCAGATCGATCGGCCACATCGGCCGATAATCAATATCTATTACAGGAGTAAATTGGTAAAACCGTAAAAAGTAGGCTTTTGTGCCACTTTCTGCTTTGTAACTTCACGAAACATTAGTAAACCAGAGTAAATCACACAAATTTATTTAGAGCAGGTTGTCTCATTTCAAACGAGCTCAGACACAATATAACATTAAGCGTAGATCTGGAGAAAATCCTTGCGGATTGACGCGACATGCTGCTTGGCTAAAGCTAGGACTTCCTGGTTAATGTTGCAAACGTTATTAATTACGTTATTATTAAAACGTTATTATTAAAACCGTCATTAATTCTGTTGTCATAACAACAGAATATAGTATTAATTGTAAGCAATCAGAATTAATAGCCTTTGTATTTAATTCAGTCTGGACTAAAAAGACTATCCAGTGTTATTTTACATTGGATTACTTTATTCAGTTTCTGTAGTATTTCTGACATACCCCAAAAACTACCCAAAAAATGTCTTTTAATTTTTGTCTTTATTCTATTGTATTTATTTGTGCTACTTTTTTCAATTTAATTCAAAGATTGAAATCAAGCATCCATACATAAACTCTTAACAAAAAAAATACATTAACATTTAGGTAAGATCAATGTAAAAAATGTCTAAATATTTATATATTTATCTATCTTAAACATAAAATAACATGATACTGTTTGATCAAGCTGTGCGACTGTTCTGTGCGACTGTGCGACTCTTTTTTGCATATTGCATCAAAATCTTTGTATGCATTTAGTGTACCTAAAATAAAAAGTGTTTTATATATAGGTTTATGGCTCTTAATTGTCTTGTATTAATTAACCACTAGTAAACTTATGTCCACTGTTCTTTTTCATAAATTATAAATATAGGATTTGTATTACATCTTCATTATAGTTGAATCGAGAATCAAATCAGGAATCGAGAATCGAAATCGAATCGAACTGAGAGCTTGCGAATCGAATCGAAATTGAAATGTGAATCGATACCCAGCCCTATGAATAATCACAAAATAAATTAATGCATTTCATTAGTTTTTCTCATCAGTGTTGTATTTTTCTTCCAAATTAAACCATGTACTTGATGATACCTTTTTTTTTTGTAGAGGTACTAAAAGTAAGCCATTACTTTTAATTATGCCACTTGAAATCACATAAAATCATTAAAATGCATTCAGGGTGTAAGGGATTAAAGGTAATAGCCAACAAAGATTTTACATATCACTTATATACAGCTTGAATACTCAGGATCAGGATTGGTCGGAGCATACCACAAAGGTCTTTGTACAACCAGTCTGTGTGCTTAATGGCTAAGTACTAAAGGATGACGGAAAGAACTACAAGCCTATGAAGTGAATGACAATCGAATCTTGTCCTTAACAGATGCCACTAGTGTATTGTCTTGAAAACAATATTTGAGTATCTTATGAGGCTTGGAATTGTGTTTGCAGGTAAACAGACCCGGAATTCAATTTCTCAATTCATATCCGGTTCCTTTTCCTCCTGAAATATCTGGATAATATGCCAGTCCATAAGCACACACTCACTCACACATATTGAATCACTGGAGAAGGGACACCAGACACCACGTTGGACAGAGATGTTCTTTGTCAAGAAACAATCCCCCTCAATACCCATGTCTCTGTAACTCCTCTACCTCTCCGTATTGCTTTCTTTCTCTTCCATTATCTCTCCATCACATCTCTCTCATGCATGGTTGACCTTTAGTCGGCCGGTTATCCTCAGCTTCATGAAGACGTGACTCACTCATCTACACAGTTCTGCTCTGTCCCTCTTAGTAGTTTATTACACTTTTGCACATTTACATATTGTTCTTATTCACACAAATACCGTATCGGCGGATGTTCAGAGGAATAAACACTGGCTACCTGACAATGTGACAATGCCTGGCTTTCATGATTGTAAACGGTCCACAAATCAACCTGAATGAATCAAACTAGTAGACAAAGATGGACTACAGTAGTTACAGAGAAAACAACTTACCCATTCAAACATCTGATCAATGAATCATCACTTTGTGTCAAGTCTGGACCAGATTAAACTTGAAAAGATTTAGGCTAAAACGTATTAATGAAACATAAGGGTTCAGTATATCTCTGTAGTAACAGATAAGGTCTGTAAATATCATGAATCTTTGCATTGTCTCTTTTTTGGATTTAATACTAATTTGAAACTGTTTGGTATTCCGGGACATCCCCGCTGCTTTCAACCTCTCAGATATGTGGTCAAAAATGTTCTGGTTTTTTTTTTTTTTTCCTTGCATGCCCTCCTACGCACTTGACAAGAGTTTAATTTCACCCTACAACCATATAATTCCCCAATTATCTGCCATTTTTCATAACTTGAGAGAGGGGCCGATAGTTCTAACATTAGGATCTGTCAGAAAAAAAATGCTTGTAATGCTTGCACATCACACCATATGTTTGAAAAATGACATGGAAAACAAGTTATCGACAATTGATCTAAAAAAAAAAACGAAGATATTAATTCTCAACCAGGGAGCCAGGGGCCCTCAGGAAAGGTCCAAAGGGGTTTCGAGATAGATTAAAATAAGACAAAACAAACTTTAAAACAAGCTAAATCAACTAATAATCAAGATATTTCTTATTTTAATTCACCTCCCCAAGAACACTTTGTTTCCTTTGACGAAGCAGGGTTCCCAGAGTCTCGGAAAACCTGTATTTATGAGGTGGACAAATTTTGAAAGTGTGATTTCTAGACCTGGAAAAGTCATATAAATTAAAGGGTTAGTTCACCCACAAATGAAAATTAAGTCATTAATTACTCATCCCCATGCTGTACCAACCCTGTAAGACCTTCGTTTATCTTTGGAACACAAATGAAGATATTTTTGATTAAATTTGAGAGCTGGATCACTGCTACATAGGCTGTCTAAGGGATCGAAACTTGATGGCCCAAAAAGTCATTGAAGAAAATGTTTAAATATTCCATGTGACTACAGCGGCTCAATTATAAGTTTATCAAGTGACGAGAATACGTTCTGTGCAAAAACAAAAAACAAAAAAAAAAACACAACTTTATTTGACTACTCCATTTCTTCCTTCTGGGCCTGAGACGAGAGTTCAAGAGATGAACTGAAGTTGTTGAAGGAGATCGCAGTTCTCGAGCATGCGTCATGGAAATATCTTGAACTCTTGTCTCAGGCCCAGAAGGAAGAAAAGGAATAGTCGAATAAAGTCGTTATTTTTGTTTGTTTGTTCGCACAAACTTTTACTTGAGCCACTGTAGTCACATGGAATTTTCTTCATTGACTTTCTGGGCCGTCAAGTTTCAATCCCTTAGACAGCCTATGTAGCAGCGATCCACCTCTCAAATTTAATCAAAAATATCTTTATTTGTGTTCCGAAGATGAACGAAGGTCTTATGGGTAGAGGTCGACCGATATTGGATTTTACCGATAACGATAGCTAGGTTGGGCTGTACTTGCCGATAACCGATTAATCAACCGATAGTTTTTAAAATTGATACTGGATAAAAACAAACATAACACTTCAAGTAAAACAGTGCTGAACTTTATTATAAAAATACAAAAAACTGGCATAAAAGGCATTCTTTCAAACAAATAAAAAATAATACTCTAAATAACAAATTAAACATTCCAAATGTAACTGTTTAACTGTTCTTTTTCAAGCCAACCTAATGAATAAAAAAGACGTTTCAAATAATAACAAAATTTGCCATCTGAAAATAATTTAAACATTCAAATATGTTAAATGTGTGTTTCTTTAGCTATAACATGTTGCAAGTCCAATTTGTTAACAAAGATTTATTAGCTAGTTTACATGAACTATGTGCATTATGCAATATAAATGTTTACAGCATTAATATTTGAGCAATACAATTTCACCTTGATCATTCATGTTAGTTCATAGAGTTTTAACCATGGTTAACAAATAAAAACCTTAATTTAAAAATGTAGTATGTTAATTAACAAACAATGAACAGCAGTTATTAACCTTAGTTAATGTTATTAATGTGTTAACCAGCGACTGGCAAGTTCGGGGCTTTATTACGGTCAGTGGTTCGGGGGGCTCCACTATGCGCTGCTCTGTCTATTTTTGGTCCAACCTAATAAAAACGCCAACGGTCCGTGAAGCATAGCCTATATGAGTTGCGTATTTTAGTTCCACTTTCATTTTGTTTGTATTCGCTGCTAGGTAACGTGTCGATAGATCGCTTATTGCTCAGACGCACATCAGGTTGTGATATTTGTCTCCGTCTCACTCCGTCTCTCATGTTCCCACAGACGTTTAATCGCGCTATTCTTGTCACGGATTCATTGACGCGTCCCTTCCACGCTTACCATGCGTTTAACGTGTGGCAAATTTACCGGTCGCACATGTGCAACTGGATGTAAAATTCAGTCACACACTCTCAAATTTTGGTCGCAAAATGCTATAAAATATTCTATAAAATAATTTTATAGAACTTAAAGAATATTTAATAAAAATAAATATGTATTAAAGTGATGGTGAAAAAAGAACCGAAATCGAATGCTTCTCTGATTCATTTGTTTTTGTCGGCTGTATGAACATATCAGTTTGCTATCATACGTCTCTAGCTTATATGCAACGTCGCTGCATAATGAATGCATCAAAGTGACCAGCTGGATATAAACTAATGCAAATAGATGGTAACAATTTGTGACATTAAACATTCGGGTCGGACTTAGGTGTATTTTTGTGTCAGTGTTTTAACCGCTTGAGGTACTACTAATGTGCGTCCTCTCAGCCACTCTCGAAGGCAAACAAACATACTGTTGTGCGGTTCTTTCTCTACTAATGCAGCATTTAGTCAACAAATTCATCCGTTTATAATGATATAACAAAATTCCCTGTACCATTTCGCTGTCCGTGCTTTAGCACGCGCATCAGATGTCAGCGATCTCCGCTCTCCACACAGCGCGCGGTCTCAGTGCAGTGCGCAGTGTCACGTGTCGAAATAAACAACACGAGGCATCAGTTGATAGTTTTTATGACACCTCTAGAGGCCGCTCTTGTACTGCATGATGCCAGCAGACCCTTCTCAGCTCTCTCGTACTGTGTAATGAATGACAGCGCGCACTTCTCAGCCGCCCCAGCAACGGACGAAACCAGGAAATAACTATCGGTGCGGATTTTTGCCGATAACGATAGTTCCACCAATCAACTATCGGTGCCGATTAATCGGCAAATCCGATGAATCGGTCGACCTCTACTTATGGGTTTGGTACAGAATGGGGGTGAGTAATTAATGACTTAACTTTCATTTTTGGGTGAACTAACCCTTTAATGAAATGGTAAAATTCTATGAATTTTATAATGGATATACTTTTTTTATAGATTTGTGCAAGATTTTACATAATGTAAAAAATTTGTGGGGCCTTCCTATTTTTGTGGACAATGAGAAGCCTTGGAGTGGAAAAACGTAAAGAACCACTGATATACTAAATGCATCTCTGAAGTTACTGGTTTACATGTGCGTAAGCAAAACTTCAGCGCATGCCCGGCACACAGTCGACACGATCTGACCCGCACCGTAGCTATTGCAAATATAACTTTTTTTTGCCTTATAAACTTGCATTTATGTCAGAAGAACTTTTTAGCAAATGTTTTGTAAATATTCAGTCTCATCCACTGATCGTTTCGTAAGGCATGAGATGCAAATAAATATACGGACGTTCATATGACATAAAACAAGCTCATCACACTGAATGTGCAAAATGCAAGGTATTTTTGAATCCAATTGAGAAAATAGAGAGAATTAAGCGTTTATGTGCTTTATTCTACACTCCACTCTCAATCCGATGTCATTATTGTTAAAGTTGTGGTGTGTGGAGTCTGCTATTAGAGTTACAATGATTTTTTAAACTTTGTTCATAGTTCAAAGTTTCATATAATTACAATTTGTTCATATAATTACAGTTTTCGTTCTTGGCGTAAGAAACCCCCTAGCAACGCCCTAGTAGCCACCCAGAACATAAATCATAATGCTGCCTAGCATTGGTCTGTGGTCACTTCCAGTGTAGACTTGTGTTTGGGATAATGGCACTAACTGTGTTCCATTTTCATCAAAGTTGCATTATAATGTTCCAGAACATCCCATTCAGTATGAGCAACAAGAGAGGACAGGTCTGGACAGACACAGTCTCCATTCTAACACATTTTAGTCTGAATGTGTGCATTACTGTAATCATGTACGCCTATGACAGCAAAATCAGAAAAAAACCCCACACACAGACAGATAATTATTTTTCACAATCACGACTGTTTGATTGAGAAGGTCTTTAATGAGAAGAGGATGGTACGGAGAAAGTATTTCCTGTAAGCGAGATCCGACTGTGTCATTATGTTCGTCGGGAATATACGCGGCTACATGCCTTGTCAAGCTGGAGAGGAGAGCAGAATATGTAGTGTGTTGTTCGTGTGCGTGCGTGTTCTCTGCAGCAAAATGTGATACCGCTCACAAAAGGTCAGTGTGAGTAACCTGAGAGTGCAGCTGAGAAACTCCATCTCTATTATCGACCACAAACACTTCTGTACATATGCTTTCTCCCCCTTGCCACTAAATCTGTCTCCTGATACATATCTGTCTTTTCTTTTGCCTTTCTGTTTTCAGTTCTCTTTTCTTTTCATCCTTTCTTTTTCAACAGCTTTTTCCTTCCTCTTTCAAATCCTTTTTTCACTATTGTTCTACTAGCAAGCCAGAAAATTGTATGATCTGGATCATGTCAACAGAGTCAAATTGTCCCTCTAATCACCAAGTTAACCTAGTCTAGGGTAAGTTAACAATGTCATCCACTGGTCAGTCAAAGCTCACTGGCAAGGAAATCTGATCTTCAATCAGTGCTTCCTACAACCTGATTTAATTAAGTGCTAACGCATAAATTCTGTTCACTGCCACCAGCCAGTCCAGTCAGTTAAAAGTCAAGAATATTTCCTTTTTCTGAGACAGATTACTTAATGGTATTTAGAGAAGTAAATGTATTATGAAATCTGTTTCGAAATAAATTTTAACATGAAGGCTACCTAGGCCTAATGTTAACATGGTAACACATTATTTGAAGGTGTCGTAGTTACATGTACTAATTATATGCTATCCACAAGTTTCCTACGCCCCATGAGGCCTTGCGCCAAAAGTGGGCGCGACTTCCGGTTGGAAGTAAACAAAGCGCGATTTGACATGCTTGACACTCGTTCATTCAACAGTTGACAGTCATTCAAGTTATAGCGATCCAAACTAGCTAACGATGTGGGAACACAACCTCAACGAAATTCAAAAGGGTGAAATAACAGTACCTTTACCCTCAGCAGTAGTTGATTGGGAGTATTATAATAACATTATTAATAATCAATACTCATCAAGGCATGGTGACAGACAGTTGTGCGAGCTGACAAACAATTACAATAAAAAATACACACTTAGTCATTGTGCTTTGGAGTTTATTCAAAATTATAAATGAATGTGCTGCTTGAATACATTAACTGGCACATTTGGTATTCTGTCAACTCCTGAGTTTAGGTGTAACATCAGTAGCGAACAGCCAAACACATGCTGAGAGAGTTTAGAGAATATTAAGAATTTAAACAAATGTACACATGAAGATTCGTCGTCTTTTGGGAGGTGATGGAAACTACAGTCGTTGGCAGGATCACTCTGGCAGGATCACTTCGTTTTCGGCTTATGTTCAAAACAATCACGTTTAAGCCACTGAATTAGTTTGGTCCGGTTATACATACAACTGCGAACAGCACATGTTGTCCCTGAGCTCCGTAACGACATCTCTCATAAAGATTTGCGTCTTTAAATAGTAAAATAATTCTCAGAAAAACAGCTAACCTCTTCGCTAACTAACACACAAAACACCATTGGAATGCTACTTCCGCCGCGTCACCGGAAGTTTCACCCACTTTATTTTTTACAGGAGCACCCCTCGGAAACTTGTGGATAGCATTTCAAAGTAGTGGACATTATTTGTTAGGAATGCACATTTGAGTGATTACACAGTAACAACTTTACTTTAAAGGGGTGATAAACTGAGAAATCAAATTTTCCTTGAGCTTTTGAAATCTAAGAGGTCATCATATTATAAGAATATCCTGTAAGTTTCAGAACTGAAAACGTCCTTGTTAGTCCAATGAAAGCTTTCATTGACACCAGGCTCAGCAAAAAACTCGTTTTTCAAAGTGGGGAACTATGACGTCAAAGAGGATAAAACACCACCCCCGCAGAAGAAGATCTACGCCTACTTCAACAACAGCCGGTTTAGCCCCGCCCACCGATTCGCGCATTACACGCATAGCTAAATAACATAGATACCTATCTCCTGATGACATACCGGATCGAGTTACCGAGCAATACAAAATATTGTGCAGTGCCAGGTTGTGGAAGACAGTCGCTGCATAAGCTTCCTCTAGATTCCAATAGGACTGCATGGATAAACTTTATTTTTAATCACGTTCAAGCTGATGAGGTAAAACATCGTCCGTCTGTTCACTTCATTTCATTGAGGATTGTTTTGTAAACAAGACTGGACTTGAGTAAAGAACGGTGCTGTGACGTCTATATTGGATTTGACAGGAATTGTGCAACACACGGATTCTGGGTCGAACATGTACGGGCGAATCATTCCGGTTGCCATTTTACAACATTGGACGTTTTCAAAACAATTTCCCTCAAGTGCATCGACGGGTGAGTTGAAACTCATTATAATATGCAAAACTGTTATCCACTCACAGCAGTGGGCGTTTACTTCCAAGTCTTTAATGCGACACGCCCATTAAAAACCAAGCTTTTTTCAGCAAGGCTCAAAACTAGGGTACAAAATAGCCTATTACTTATTCATTTTGATGTTTTTGAATGCAAAAACCAAGCGAACGTTATAAGTTGACCTCAGACAACAATATAATAAAATTTAAAAAGCCAGTTCACTTAGGGCCCTATGATACAGTACACCCTGCGCAATGCTAGTTTCAGCCTGACGCAGTTATGATTTTTCCTGCGCCACAAATTAATTTGTTCCCATCTGCTGGGCTGAAAACGATGTGCGTTCAGGCTTATTGTTGGTGCGTTGCTATTTTGAGGCAACTGAATAGACTGCACCATTGACCAACAAAAACCTGGTCTAAAGTCAAAGGCGCAATTTTTTTTTGTTTGTTTTTTTGTTATTTAAATGGTGCGTCTTGTGAACGTGGTGCTCTCGTGAACGTGTGTTGGAGACTGATTCGGAAGAAACTGTTGAATAAAGTCGTTATTTAGGGGTTTTTTTGGCGCACAAAAAGTATTCTCGTCGCTTCATAAAATGAAGGTTGAACCACTGTAGTCACATGGACTATTTTAACAATGTCTTTCCTACCTTTCTAAGCCCTCAAAGTATTGATTAAAAAGCTGTCAATGGAACAAGCCCTGAGCCATCGGAAATATCGGAAATATAAAAAATATCTTAATTTGTGTTCCGAAGATGAACGAAGGTCTTATGGGTTTGGAACGACATGAGGGTGAGTAATTAATGACAGACTTTTCATTTTTGGGTGAACTCACCCTTCAAGTGAGTGCTTGACAATGGATAAATAAATCACTATAACATAAACAAGGTGGCAACATTACAGTGGGCAAAAGATTGATTTTTGAGTTTTTATGCTTGTTAAATACATTTGTACTTAAAAATCTTTGAACAGGCCTATATTCTTGTTTAAAAGTCTACCATTAATTGCGCCACAAAAAGATTCCAGGTTAACGAGGTCTATAACCGCCAGTCCGCCACTTCTCGTTAACTTCACCAGCCAATGAACTTCTGTGCTTGAATGTCAGTGATGTCATCCGGACACACTCTTTCCACACAATATAGTGGGTGAACCTTGACATTGGGGTTGTGAAGGGGAAGATTGTGAGATAAAAGAATAGATGTAAATTGTTCTCAACTGAAAGGATTCTCTTGGAAACGTTGGTGCAAAAAAAAGAAAAAAAACTTTGTAAGAAGCTGAAATTCCACCATGGGCATATTGGAATTTCAGTGATGTAATTCCAGTCACAATCACAGCAATATCCCAGAGGGAGAGCAGGACAGAATCACTGGCCCAAAAGCTTCAGAAATGTATCAAATAGAAAACTTAGCTCAGGCACACGCCAGATCGTCACCCCGTACCCTCACATCAGGGTAAAGCATTACGTTACCCCATAAAACAGCCCTTCGCTC
Source organism: Pimephales promelas (assembly GCF_988280905.1). Lineage (NCBI taxonomy): Eukaryota > Metazoa > Chordata > Actinopteri > Cypriniformes > Leuciscidae > Pimephales > Pimephales promelas. The sequence continues at coordinate 5,513,833 of NC_142785.1, read as the reverse complement.
TGTCCACTAATGTCATAGGGCACATGCCAGACAAGTGCAGACAGCTGGGGATGAGCAGTTGTCATGAATGGACACACTTCATTGTCATAGGATGAGGAGGGTGGGGAAAACACAGAAAGAGACTGATTATTTCTGTCCAGTACAGACAGACGTCTCTGTTTCAAGCCATACATTGTACTAGGCAGAAAGAGAGGTCAGAGTTAAAGAGTCAATATGAGTGATGATAAATCTTTAGGTTTGGAAGGGAGGGAAATTGACCAATAAAGCTCCTCTGTGTGCTCCGCTTGCGCACACACACACACACACTGCAGTGTCTCATGGCCACTTACAAAAATGAATCACTAGAGAAATACTTCATGAAAAGTTGAATTTTTAACATTTTGTAATACCGTATCTCGAAAATCTACAAATACATCTATTCAAAACTGATTAAAATTCTACCAAAATATTTAGATTTCATTTCTGAAGTTGTGACATTGTTTCTTAAGATACGTTGTCCCAAAATGCAACTATTGTCATTACTGTAATGTGAAAGAAAAATCGTATATTATTTTGTATTATCATGAGTGTTTGTGGTATCGCCTTTTTACTGATTCAAAAGAACTGTATGACAGTAATGAGAATCATCAACCGTATTAGTGATTTTAAAGCTTAAATTTAAGTGTGAATTTAAAAGAGCTTTAAATAATGGCAAAACAAAATCAATAATGCAATATTACAGTCTGCACTTTTGTTCATGATGCTTGTTCAGTCAATTTGTACATAGTTTTATTTGGAGAATCTTTGATTATCTTCTTTTTTAAAATATAACATGAAAATTACAACAAATTTATTAAGATTATTAATTTTATGTAAATCAATTTTTATCCTCTTGCTTTAAGTTCAATCAAGTTTCCTTATGACATTTAACCTTAAATATAATTTTCAGCTCGAAAGTTTTACACAACAATTAATCCCATTTCCATTCTCATTACCATTCTCATTGTCGAACATGTACGGGCGAATAATTCCGGTTGCCATTTTACAACATTGGACGTTTTCAAAACAATTTCCCCCAAGTGCATCGACGGGTGAGTTGAAACTCATTATAATATGCAAAACTGTTATCCACTCACAGCAGTGGGCGTTTACTTCCAAGTCTTCAGTGCGACACGCCCATTAAAACCAAGCTTTTTTCAGCAAGGCTCAAAACTTGGGTACAAAATAGCTTATTACTTATTCATTTTGATGTTTTTGAATGCAAAAACCAAGCGAACGTCAGACAACAATATAATAAAATTTAAAAAGCCAGTTCACTTAGGGCCCTATCATACAGTATACCCAGCGCAATGCTAGTTTCAGCCTGATGCAGTTATGATTACAATTTAAACAATTAATCCCATTTCCATTCTCATTACCACAATGCAAAAATTGTCATTAATGTAATGTGAAAAAATATACTGTTTATGTATTTTGATATTGCTTTGTGTGGGTTCAAAATGACTGTATTACAGTAATGACAGTTTAATGAGAATCATCAATGACAACAAAACCTTCAAAGTGAAACTTCATGATGCATTATGGTAAGAACTACCATAGCTGTTACCAGAACTACTAACTGTTTTCTTTGCCAAATTCTTAACTTTTTCATCCTTTTGATTTTGGGTGAAATGTGACCTTTTCTTGTAGGATTCACTCGATTTATGGGGCTCTCTGACACACACCACACACCAAGACAACTTCATGCTTTATAATGAAATTACACGCCACTTCATTCATGGTGCCTGTTTTCACACATGACTAATCTCCCATTAGAGCCAAGAAAAAATCTGAAGATCTGGGTGCTTTCACACTTGGTCCTCTTCAGGGGTCTGAGCGCTCTTGGCTCACTTGATTTTTCCCAATTCACAAATTACCATTTCATTTGGTCATCCGATGCCTCCATACAAATCACGGCTAATTCTGTTTAAAGATCTCTCTAAATGATTTGATTAACCTGTACATTTACGTTCTTGGAGTTCTCTTTGGCTACAGAATCTGCTGCAAACGATAACAGCAACAGATTGGCGTTTTCCTCATTTTTTCATGAGACTTACTGTGTTGCCATGGTTTCTAAAAGCGGAAACCGAGGATAATGCGGACATGGTGCCATTGACAGGTGACGTGTTGAGGAGGAAAGTTACACTGGTTAAAATTGTGAATTTCTCTGGATTTAAACATTGTTGGAAACATTTGGGATAATGTAAAAAAGTGAAAAAAATATGACATTGTTCTAGTGTTTTTTTTGTTGTTTTAATGCAAAATTCTTACATGCTGTGCCTTTAAAGCAACACCAAGTAATAGGGATGGGACGGTATGAAAATTTCATATCACGATTATAGTTTCCAAAATAATCGTGATTATCAATATTATCACGGTTTTGTTAAAAATTTATGAAAGTGCTCAAAAAGAACTGATGCTCACACTGAAAACATTTGAACAAGTTTTATAATTGAAAATCAACAAACAACAAATAAAACAAGCCTCTCTATGCAGTTTTTTAAGCAAGATTCTATTCTATGGCATTTGCTTCTTTATAATGCCCGTCGTCAATAGCAACACATTATTACACAGCGCACATCCATATCACAACGGACGCGCGCTCTTGTTTCATTCAAACACAACTTGCCGTCTTGCGTCTCCGGTTTTTGATTGTATTGCAAAAATGAAATCAGAGTTGATTTATTGCTTACAGAGTTTGATAATATTGGTGTGATATATCTTGTCTGGACGATTGTTTTACAAAATGAATTCATAAACAGGTAAGATTTAAAACATTAGCTAATCTCATTATCAATTCAATATGTCCCCGTAATTATGTGGTATAAATAAAATCGGTTTAATACGTGATGTATCTATACTTTACTATCCCTTAAAATATCACTCTTAATAATAGTCTTGTTTGAAGTTGTTCGTTCGTCTTTGGCTCAAATCCACTTGCTTCGAACTTTTCTTCGCGGAAGCTTCACGTCTATTTCAAGTGAGTGACATAAAATGTTTCAACTCAAAACAACATTTCGTGCCCAATTGTTTCCCAGACGTAGTTTTGGTATTAAGGTCAAAGTTAACTTGCCTTGCGTTCGGGTGATGATCACACAAGACGACTCGGCAGATTTGAAGTGTTTCTATTGCAGTGACTTTTTGTTCGGCAGACAGGGTGACCATCCTCGATCAAGTTTCCCTCAGGACTTTTGTAAAACCCAAAATATGACCACACCTCAGATTTGGTCCTTTTAAAAGGCTGAAAAATCTCCTGAGCACGGTCACTGCCTTCCACCATTCCTTATCGAATAGTAATTTAAAAAAATATTGCATGCTGCGCGCCTGCGTCAGACTGGCCGACAGGATTCAGTGAGTTATTAAAATCGCGATAATCAAACACGGTTTTAATGATAATTAAATTTTAAACGATAATACTAACCGTCAGTACATTTTATCACGGTTTATCGTGAAACCGGTTATCGTCCCATCCCTACCAAGTAACTTTTCCTCTGTGGTCGCCCTACAGGTTGGAAGCGGAATTGTCCATTATTGCTGTCTTAAATAATTTAGCCTTCCGCATCCTACTGTCATCACCAGCAATACCGATGAGACGCTCGCGGTAAACATCTGTTTGAAGCATATCTCTCCACTTTTTAACACCCACAAGCAATTCTGGAGAACCGAACACAATACTGAATCAGCCAGCTGCGATGTCAGCGTCTGTTGTTTTATGTTTGCCCGCAAACGCGGCTGATATCCCCTTCGCAGTTAGGTACTTCACTTGATCTTTCATAATAGTTAGGAGGGGACACACAACTAGTAAAGTTGGATCTGCTGGGGATCCTTCTAAATGCTGACAAGGGTCGGTCAGGCTTGGAAAATAATACTTTTCCCAAATACCGTTGGGAATTGGGAAGCATCTCTTTTGAACATCCAACGTCTGAGGCTGAGACTATGATGACTTTGATATTCCTGAAGTGTTTCCAGTTAAGTGTACCGTATGCATCAGACATTTAGCCAACGTCTGAGGCTGAGACTAACTGTCGAGTACGCTCCATCTATCGGCAATTGTAACGCTTGCCGTAAAGCAAGTCAAATTTGTAGTTTTCTCATGTCTCATTCGGACTACAGAAATGTGACCCGATCTGGCAATCTTACATAGCGTGGATATAACGGATAAAGGACTGCAAAGCGGTGGCATAAGTGCATTTCACCATGTCACAACTTCATGAACCACTGAAACGAAGGTAAAAAAAAAAATCCTACTTATTGTTGCGTTAAGTAGACCCAAAAGAGACTTTCAGGGGCAGGGACAGTGTGAACATACAGAGATCTGAGTCTGTTTTCACCCTCTTGTTCCACTTTGAGACATCTGAGTTTGGTTCTTTTAAAATGTATATGTGAGGTTCAAATATTTTTTGGTGTGTATTTTTATGGCATCACTTTCGAAGAGTAATTAGCTGATGAAGTGGATTTACTTATTGTAGAGTAAACGAAAGTTATCATGAGCATTGTAATGTTTGAAGCGGATACCACAACATATGTCTGTAGGAGAGCTTCATTTATAAATCCGTAAGATCTTACCTTCATGCTGTGGAAATACAAACCGGAAGACAAAACACAACGAGTGCAGCGCTCAAAAGGGAAGTGCTACAAAAGGTCTATAGTCTAGGACATTTTCTAATGCTCCTGGTATGATGCATATGAAAATTCTTTATTCTATATCGAACACGTTTTATTCGCTGTATTTCCATGTTTGTAGAACCCAGGATGAACTGAAATCAGTAGCCACGCATAACCTATGACCTCTCACCTTCATGCTAAGACCTCGGCAAGAGGTCAGACGGGGTCAGAGGAAATCTCATGTTGATCAGTGACAGATAAACATCAGGCATGCATACCTACACACACGCCTCGGCAGATCCAAACCACATTATTAGTGCCTAATGTTTGCTGATTAGCTATTGGCAATGGCATTAATAATCTTTGTTTAAAGGATTAGTTCACTTTTGAAAAAACTTTTGCTGATAATTTACTCACCCCCATGTCATCCAAGATGTCCATGTCTTTCTTTCCTCAGTCGAAAAGAAATTTAGGTTTTTGATGAAAACATTCCAGGATTTTTCTCCATATAATGGACTTCAATGGGAACCGGATGGTTCAAGTATCAAAAGACGGTTTATAACAGTTTCAGATGCAGCTTCAAATGTCTTTAAACGACACCAGACGATGAATAAGGGTCTTATCATGCGAAACGATCGGTTATTTCAAAACTTATTCCAAAAATGTAACTTTTCTAAGGACAAATGCTAGCCTTGCTATATTCTGTGAGGCGCGTTTGCAACGTCACGTATTACGTAATTACGTTCAAAAGGTCACGGGCGACGTAGCCGGAAGTACAGAATCAGTGTTTACAAGTTGAACGCATAGGTTGAACGTGCAAACTAACTCAAACACCGTTTACAAAAAAAGGAATTAAAAGGAAAAACAACGATGTCGGACGATTTTGATTCTGTACTTCCGGCTACGTCGCCCGTGACCTTTTGAACGTAATTACGTATTACGTGACGTTACAAACGCGCCTCAGAGAATATAGCAAGGCTAGCATTTGTCCTTATAAAAGTTACATTTTTGGAATAAGTTTTGAAATAACCGATCATTTCGCATGATAAGACCCTTATTCATCGTCTGATATCGTTTAAAGACATTTGAAGCTGCATCTGAAACGGTTATTAACCGTCTTTTGATACTTGAACCATCCGGTTCCCATTGAAGTCCATTATATGGAGAAAAATCCTGGAATGTTTTCATCAAAAACCTAAATTTCTTTTCGACTGAGGAAAGAAAGACATGGACATCTTGGATGACATGGGGGTGAGTAAATTATCAGCAAAAGTTTTTTCAAAAGTGAACTAATCCTTTAAAACAATTACATGTCAAATAAATCAAGAAAATTATAGAAGTTAGAAATTTAGAAATGTAGTTTATTTACTTACTTTCCGAAGTTTTAGAGTAAGTGGCGGTATAAGATAAGGGCAGCTTTTCTTATTCGTATTGTTCATACTTGCTTTGTGGATATTAAAGTGCAGGATGAGACGGATGATATGCTAATGGGTCAAATTGTGATTTGTTGAGAAGTGATCTATTAGTTTCCTAAGTGATCGGATTTGATATTTTTGCGTGGCGGACATCTTTACAGAACAGAAAATGCATGAATGAAACATTACAGAAGATAGGCTATCTTATTGTGTTTCTTAGACAATTAAAAGAAGAGCAAACGTAGACTTCTAATTAAGTCTTCTGTTTCCCAAAATGTCCAATTAAGAAATAAGATTTGCCAAGGAGAAACATCTAAAACGGTTGGTAAAGCTGATAATAAAACACCTTTCAACTAAATAACAGATTGTGTCCATACACACAGATTGCATAAATGCTCAAAATGACCTCATATATATATATATATATTGTGTGTAATGCGATAATGAGAATACATTAAGAAAGTACATTTAAAATCCATTGCACTTAGTATGTTTTTTGTGATGGCAGAATTTGGGCTGTGTACAAAGCCTCTTTCTCTGATCCACTTCTGAGAGCGACCCAGAACAAAGCCTGTAATGTTGACTGCAGATCTTTCAATGTGATCCATTGCTCAAAATACTGTTTTAATTTTATTCATAGCTAAATTCAGTTCAGTAATAGGACAACAAATGTTCGGTTTCTGGCTATACGCCGAGAGCATCTGACATTAAGCAGAGAGTTCAGTAAATGGGCAATCATAAAAGGTAAGTCATGTTACTTGTCTTCATGCAAACACAACAGTGAACTGTGAATGATGCAATGATCATGAGAATATCTCATCTACCACATTCTGTCCTTTAGGCAGAACTGTCTTGTACGGTACATTATGTTTTCATTTTTAGTTTTTTTTTTTTTTTTTTTGGTCATAGTTTTGTCTTTTCACAAAAAAATCCTTTCATTTATGTGTGTGTGTCTGTGTGTGTATATATATATATATATATATATATATATATATATATATATATATATATATATATATATTAAGTTAAATTACATTTAAAATAAGTTAAATTTAAGTCCACCTTACTTCATTTTATTAATTCTAAAGAGCCAAACTGCAAAATGACAAAAAAAAATTAAGAGACCAGCTTTTAACATAATAAAATCTGTAGGCCTACACTACTGGTCAAAAGTTTGAAATAACTGCAATTTGTTTTTGAAAGAAGTCTCTTATGTTCACCAAGGCTGCATTTATTTGATGAAAAATTAATTAATAATAATAATAATACTATAAAAATTAATTCAAAAACATTTTAGAATGTGATTTATTCCTGTCTCCCATTATAAGTGTATCTCAGTTTCCACAAAATAAATAAATAAATATATATATATATATATATATATATATATATATTAAGCATATTAGAATGATTTCTGAAGGATCATGTGACACTGAAGACTGGAGTAATGATGCTAAAAAATTCAGCTTTGGTCAAAGGAATAAATCACATTTGAAAACATATTCAAACGGAAAACAGCTACTTTAAATATTTCACAATGCAACTGTATTTTTCTTCAAATAAATGCAGACTTGGTGAAAATAAGAAATATCTTATAAACACATTTTAAAATATCATAATGTTCCAAACGGTTTACTAGTAATGTAGCTATAAACTGTAATGAGCATTTATTAAACATGAAATATTTGTTTAAATATTGTTGTGACACGAGCTTCTAAAATAATAACAAATATTGTATGCTACAGAGTTTTAGAAGTACTGTGTTGTGAAGTCGACATGCTTCGCAGATTTTTAATCATTTCTGTGTTTTGGAGACGTCATCAATATCATCAACAGCAGGTAAAACAATATTATAAAGGTGTCCGTGTTACAGTGTAATTATACTCTTAAGTACCGAGTAATAATAAACTACATGTGCTATGATTAGGTTTGGGGTTAAACTTTGAAACTTTTATTTTAAGGTGTCTTTGTTACACTTTGTTATACTTTTAAGTACTGAATAATTACATACACTTAAAGGGTTAGGATTAGAGTTTCATTTGTTTAGGTTTAGTTGCATGTAATTTATACGTATTACTATAATAACTGCATGTAACAAGGACACTGTAAAATAAAGTGTTACCAAAAATGCTAACAACCATCCAATAACCTAGTAACATAGTGGTGACTTGCATTCAAGTGTGAAAATCTAGTTGTCATAATTGGACTTTTTGTCATCTCTAAAAAACAGAGGTGTTGTGGGCCAACACACGGGGTCTTTTTTTAACCACTGATTTTAAAAACAAGCATGAGAGTGAGTAACAGACAACTATTTGTCACATTGTGTCATGGTAAGCCATCTATTTACTGTAGTTTTTACTTGATTTTGATTCTCGATTGTCTTACCTTGGCAGACAGCGTCACGGAGAGGAGTGCAGCTTTCCAACTCCAAGTCAGGCTGTTCGCACTGTGTGCAGGGGAGGCAGGGGTCGAAAGACGTCTCCTGGTCTGAAAACGTGTCATCCAAGCACTCCTCGCATATCGTGTCACGGTCAAAACTACAGCCTATCAGGACGCCCTGGCCCACAGGACACACTGTGCAGGTCTCGCAGCGCCCCGTCACGTCGCTGAAGAAAAAGCCGTAGTCGCAGACACACACTGCGTCGTTGGTGTCGGTGCAGGGCTCCAGCATGCGCGTGAGTTCAGAACATGGCGTGCAAGGCTGGCACTTCTCCGTGTGGCTGAAATTCTCGGAGAACGTCTCGCCTGAAGACAAAAGAAGAAAAGGTTAAAACAATCTCTCTGAACATACAAAGTGTATGTGTGCATTTCTGGGTTATTATCGTGAACTGAAAGCAAAACCATAGATAATAGTTTGAACTAATAATTTGGGGAGTCTTTTGACCTCATAGCTCAACATGTTTTAATTTTTTTGCTTACGCTGCCACTAGATTTAAATATGCTAATGCTTAAAGTCTATGATTGGATCATTAATGCAGTGATTTCTATGTTTCTAGCATATGTTTGGCAACAATTCTTCTAACCCTAATTGATTACTTTCTAAAACAACCAAATCGGACTCAGTAGAATGTCTGAATCAGAATAAATTGTAAAATAAACTTTCAGTAGAGCGTTGGCGCTTGCAACTCCAAGGTCATGGGTTTGATTCCCAGGGAAAGCAAGAAGTGATAAGAATGTAAATGTGTACCTTGAAATGCAATGTCACTTTGCATGTAAGTGTCTGCCAAATGCATAAATGTAAGTGTTAGATATTAAGCAGACAGTCTACTAATGACTAGCAGTTACTTAGTGAAATGTCAAAAGTGGACTATCAAATTAAATTATTACTCCAGAATTCACACACAATCTATTCAAATTATAATTATATACATTTTAAAACTGCTGTGCATGTTTAAAATAATGTATCGCTTTAGGGTTTGACTTAGTGTTAGTAACCAGTGTTGTAGTCGAGACCACCTCACTCGAGTCCGAGTTGAGTCCGAGACCAGAGACGGTCGAGTCCGAGTCGAGACCGAGACCAGTGAGGGTTGATTACCTAATTTACTTTTATTTACTTAGAGAAATTCTTTTTTTTTTTTTTTGAGTTTAAAAAATATGATCAGTTTAGGGTAAAAAGGCCACATAGTAGGTGGTGTTAAAAGTAATTTTATTACAATTTGTCATGCGCAGTTGCGCACTAGAAAATCACCAATCACTGGGCGTGTCAATCAATTTAAAGAAATATTTTATTAACATACATTAATAATCATGAAAAATATTTTTAATTGAACTCGAGTGAATTCCGAGTCCTAAAAAAAAAATTTTTCGAGTACGAGTCAATTCCGAGTCCAAATGGACACGAGTCCATGACAAGACCAAGACCATTAAAATATGGTCTCGAGTCCGAGACGAGTCCGAGTCTCGAGTACTACAACACTGTTAGTAACTATGAATAACTGTTGTAGCTTCCAATAATGCAACCACAAATTTAGTGTTGAGGTAATAGTTAAATAATCTGGACCAAGGTGTCATATACAACACTTTTTCCAAAGCGTAGACATCCAACGCACATGGCACCCTTTAGCGTCAAATGAGACGCAGATATATATGGGGCAAAAGGCGCCTCCTAGTGGTCTAACACTAACCCTACCCCAGACCTAAACCTACCCATAACCGAAGGGTCTCATTTGACGCTAAAGGGTGCCATGTGCGTTGGATGTCTACGCTTTGTTATATATTACGCTTAATATAATATAATATAATATAATAAAGGCATTTTATACAGTTAGACAGTTAAGGTAAATGCTTTATCGAATATTACCTTCAGTGTTGGTGAATGTAAAATGTCACCAAAGTTTTAAAAGATCAAAGTGTACAATACATTGAGTTATTGTCTTATTCTGACCTGCCTGAAACGAGGTGTCAGTAATTCCAGTCTTACTTTCGGCATGAGCCAATGTAGGTTTGTAACAAATGTGCATATTGCTGACCTAGACCTATGGTCTTCATTGGCTGTCCGTTTTAGATTTTAGAGTTTTTGAAAGAAAGTAATACGTTGTATTCTGACCGCATGTGTTCTCATATCTGATATCTAGAATCTAAATTATGATGTCAATATTGCAGAGAGAAAATATCTAAATGCTGCATGATTATGGTATTGTATTCCTATCATCCATCCTATTCAGTTATATTAGAGGATAGAGGTCTAGCTATCACTAAATTATTCAGGACACTATTTTGCGCGTTTTAGGTGTGTGTGTGTGTGTGTGTGTGTGTGTGTGTGACTGCACAACCCTTGAGGCACATTTAAGGCACATCACCCCATGTATCCCATACCTTACTGAATGTTTCAGTAAATGCCATAGTTATCCTTAGATCTATCCATCAACATGGAGGAAATGTCATTGTGTTTTTGTGCTGGACAAATAGAGTTGCACATTATGGGTTCTCCTGTGTGCCGGGGCTGCTAATGGCCCTAATGATAAGGGGGTAATGTTCTGGCTTCTGGGGGCCAGTTATTGGGGCTTTATTTAGGAGACTATGAAGGGAGCATTTCCAGCAGATTAAATCCCGTCCACTCAGCCTTTCTCCCTCTGAGTCTACTCTTCTCCTGATCCCTGCCCTCTGAGATCCATTAGCATGATGCTAACCATCAATAATGAATGTCTATGCATTATGACAGACAACAGATGTGTGTGTGGGGGTTGGGGAACAGTAACTGATATACTGTTCTTATCAGTATAGTCATGAGAGTGTCAATCAACATTAGTACTACAAAGTGCTGAGGTAACATTCTGACAATAGCTTTATTTATTAATTTCCGAAAAAGGAAATCTATTCTGATTTATGCATTCAATATTTTAGCATACAATTTTAGGGAACTATGGTCTCAAATAATCACAGCTGATAATACACATGTCTTGTCAGCAGATATGAGACTGAAGACATGTTTGAAGTAGTGGTCAGATATTTAAAGAGCAGGGTGGCGAACTTCCAATATAAAGCCAAAATAAAAAAATATTAATGACAGAAATCATGAAATTGCTTTTTCTACCTGATCAAACCATAAAAGAGTTTTGTCGGCGTAATACAGTCACATATTCAGAGTGATAAAGTGATGTTAAATACTCTTTAATTATAATACCACACATTTTCGATGCAAAACTGCAGATTTTTTAAGAACTTGTAAACAATATTTTATGAAAATTACAATATAAACATTTGAAAAACTGAAAAGGTGCAAAATTCATGAACAAAATTGGTGGTTTTTGGCAAATGGGGTCTCACCTGGGAGTTGAAATTGGCGTGTGAAATTTGCATGCCAAGCCACTCCGGTGATGGCGCAGTGGATAATACACATGCCTTTGGTGTGTGAGACACCAATGTGTCCCTGAGCAAGACACTTAACCCCTAGTTGCTCCAGAGGCGTGCGACCTCTCACATATCAACCCGATCTCATGGGAATTCGTACGAATTTTACATGGTGGCTATTTCGTCACAATTCGTATGACCTCACTCGTCCGAATTAGTACGATTTTTGCTAAATTTTACATATTTTATGAATTTGCTGAATTATACATATTTTACGAATTTAAAGAATTGGAATTATGAAGTCGTACGAATGACCTACCCCTAACCCCGCCCCTAAACCTACCCATCACGTGTGAGGTTGTATGAATTAGTACAAATTTGCCACTTTTTAATCAAAAAATATATCGAAATCGTCTTCCATTGCGATTTCCCGTATATCTAAATATGTTTAGTGAAAGGTAAAACTTCCGAAATCTCCAGTTAAACAATGCGTGACGTAGAGAGATCACTTCCGGCATAACGTCTGGAGACGGTTCAGTTCGGTTCAGTTGGACATCTGGTTCAGTTCAGTTCGACGGCTGTTAACAAGAGGTAAAAACGATATAAATACTGTTCGTTTTCTCACACAAACCGCTCGTTTTGTGTGTACTTACATTTACGAGTCATTAAATCATGTTTAATTTGGACTTCCCTGTGCATGCTCTTTGAGGTGGACCCCCTAAACCTGCATTATATGACTGACAGACAACACCGGTTTGACCGAAAAATTGTCAAAAATGAAAATACTGTGGAAACAAAGACACCTACATCTTGGATGCTCTTGAGGTAAGATAAAACATATCAAAAATTAATTTCAAAGTGAACTATCCCTTTAACCCAATCTGCATGCAATTACATCCATCTCTATAGGGCACAGCTAAAATGGTTCCCGCTGTATTAGTAACCAATAAAATTACTGCTCAACATTCAAATTATTGCCAATTGTTTGCTGTATCAGTTCGCAGCTCTCAAAAACCCTCCACCTTCCCCAGTTCCACCTGTATAGATCTGCTATGGGGTGATTCATGTATGCTTACAGCAGCATGTCTTGCTTGCTCATGCATGTCGAGAGTATGTTGAACGTATTGGCAGTGACAAGTTTAAAATGGATTATATTAGAGACTATTTATATAGAGACATGCCACTTCCTCAATCCTTAATACAACTCGGAAATAGGGAAAACCCGTAACACCAAAGATGGTGGTTGTATGCACATGCCCCGCCCCTCCCGCTGGACAGCTAATCGTCTGCTTTTAACGGTCAAGCCGGGAAACATTTAAGCCTATAGTCTGGTTCCACCCGACGCATGTGCACAGTTGAGGTTTGCGACAGCGGAAAATATGTTTCTGTTTAAAAAGGCGGCAGATTTGATGTGTTAGTTGTGTAAATATCAGACATCCCAAGCCTCCTAGAAGTTCCGGGAGTCTCCCGCAGATTGATAGCGGCTCCCTGATGACTGCGAATTAGTTCAAATCTCCCGGAATCTAGAGCAAGCGAGCAGTAGCGCGCACTTGACAGAGAGCGAGAGAACCCTTGCGCATTTGCAGTAAAAGTATAACCTGTGGGCAGGGGCGGAGCTAGACTCTCAGTACAGTGGGGGCGGAGCTTCATCATGGGGCCCTCTGCCACCAAGTCATTTTAAAATTAAAACTTAAAATGTTGGTGTTCAATTTTGCGTTTTAAAAATACAACAACCGTTCATTTTTTGTTTTGCAACGACCGTTTGGACATAATACGAGATAGAGTGCTTTATTAAATTTATTTTAAAAAAGAAACAATAATTACAGGAATAGCCTCTCTAAACCTCAAAGAAATAGAAAACGTCAAAGCATAGAAAATATCGCAAAAGTTTTGCGCAAATCTGTAATGGAAACGCGCCGGCGGCGTTTGAGGGGCCCCTAATTGGCCGCACCCACGCTATCTCCGCTACAGCCTGTGGGGGAAAAGGCATTTTAAACCTTATTTTGGGGCAAAGTCATAAACTTTTATTAACATTATTATCATTATTAACAAACCAGCAATTTTTATCATATTTTGCTACTGTTTCTATACAAGCAGTTTTTATGTCCCTGTGACCAGTGAAAGTGCAGTTTTGAGTCTCTGCCCATTCATTTAGATAGGAGCCTGGTCTCGTTAGTCCGAAATAGCTGCCCGGAGGCGTTGCCAAGATGGCGGCCGAGTGGCATGACTTGCCTAAAATGACTTTGATTATATGTAGCCAAGAAAGCAAAGAAAGATCTCTCCCTTTACAATCACTCGTCTCAGTTTGCGATCTCACAGTTCCGTTAATCAATTAAGTTGTTGACACAATGAATCTCTTATTTACTTTGTGTCTATACTTTGTTAATGAGAGTATTAATCGGATCAAAATCTATTTTAACAGCAATACTTAATAAAATACGTCATGCATGTTCATACATGTTCAAGATGATGTAACCTGCAATGAACAGTATTTATTTTTCAAGAATCATATTAATGGATAATACATACAATATTTTGTTGTTTGTTCATACTGCTAAAACTAATGAAACTTTTTTCAATCTTGAAGATATATTAATGTGTAACTGTATTGTGAAACGTTTCTCATTTGACTATTTCCTTCGTGTTCATGTTGTTACAAATAGCACTTAAATAGCATTTCCCAGTGGAAGTGGAATGCAGGGGTTTTGTCACCACATCCACAACCAGTCAACAGTACTGAGGGAAATGGGGTTTTAGGAGTTGTTCTCGCCAACAAACAATCAAGTCCCTGTCAAATATAATGGAAAGAAGCAGCTATAGGCTTTATGCACAACTTACTTCCGCATTCTCTGTAAAACAGGTCACATCGCTTCCGGTCCAGGTCTTTTGTATGTGCTTCATGAAATTTTTTGCGGTTTTACTCAAGATAACTTAAAAGGAGCGAGCAAAGATTAGCATAACCAATATCCCTCACATGTGCAGATTGATATTTAAATGTTTTATATTTTTTATTCTTCACAGTAACGTTTAGATATTTAAATGGAATAAAACGCCAATAACAAAGTGAGCTAGTTAGGTTAGCTGATTACCTTAAATATCCATAGATATCGTAGTCAGTTCTTACGGCCGTTAACACTTTCTCTGACAAGCGGATGCGATGATACCGTTTTCCGGTTTGGTCACGTGACGCACGGCATAAAGCCTATTGGCTGTGGATTAAAATGAATGACATCAGCTGCGTAGCAAGATCAGGCGGGATGATATGGAGTTGACGGGGGTGTACCTGGGAAGCCAGGTGTCACCATCAAGCCCTCTGGAGATGTTGTGTGTCAACAAAACATCCATGAAAGAGGGTGCTCACCTGATGACCCCAATGATATTCCTACTCTCCCTTGTACCACTCAAATCTCACACATTCACTTTCCACAGGGAAGTCCTATTAGCTTTATAAAGACACATAGGCATGGGCATTTAATGTCAAATATACTGTATTTATCCATATGAAATTCAAAATAAACATGTAATGCAATGCCTTGAGCAGGTGATATTTTAATTTATCAATGAAAAAGAATAAGAAATTTGACAACAGAACAAGTATGACTGAGAATACAGTTGTCTGTAATATAGAATGTGATGCAATGGGCTTTAAAGTCATCAGTTTTGGTTAACTCTTAATTTAAGATTATTTTGTTGTAGAAATAATGTTGTATAATGTTTGTTTTGAATTAAATACAGTTGGCTATTTGACATTAAATACGTCACATACTTTGTCTTAAGGTAATATTTGTAATGACATGAGCATAATATCACAATGCATTCAAATGGAAAACATTTAACAACACAGTTACACATTTATTAATAGTTTATATTTTTACATCAAAATAAAGTTGTATCTCATTGAACTAACAATTAACATTTACATTTAGCTGACGCTTTTATCCAAAGAGACTTACAATTGCTATATATGTCAGAGGTCGCACGCCTCTGGAGCAACTAAGGGTGAAGTGTCTTGCTCAGGGACACATTGGTGTCTCACAGTGGATTCGAACCAGGTCTCTCACACCAAAGGCATGCGTCTTATCCACTGCGCCATCATCCGTTCTGTGGCTCCTGGTCTAAAACTGCTGGTGCTGCAGTTCAGCAGCTTGACAATATTGACCAAATCTTTTTAGTTTAATGCACAGCTACTATTGTTCAGCTAACTGAGCCTTCACACTTTTGAGAGCAGGCGGGGGACAAATTTGCATATTCATGGTTGCGTACGTATTTTAAGTGAGGTAAGCGTGATGAGCAACATTCAAGCTATTTTAAGGCTTGAAGAAATTCTTTTCTCAGGAAAAAACTCTCATCTAAAGGATTATTAGGAACACCCGTCAATTTCTCATTAATGCAATTATTGAGTCAACCAATCACATGGCAGTTGCTTCAATACATTTAGGGGTGTGGTCCTGGTCAAGACAATTTCCTGAACTCCAAACTGAATGTCAGAATGGGAAAGAAAGGTGATTTAAGCAATTTTGATCGTGGCATGGGCCAGTCTGAGTATTTCAGAATCTGCTCAGTTACTGGGATTTTCACGCACGACCATTTCTAGGGTTTACAAAGATTGGTGTGAAAAGGGAAAAACATCCAGTATGCGGCAGTTCTGTGGGTGAAAATGCCTTGTTGATGCTAGAGGTCAGAGGAGAATGGGCCGACTGATTTAAGCTGATAGAAGAGCAACTTTGACTGAAATAACCACTCGTTACAACCGAGGTATGCAGCAAAGCATTTGATGAAGCCACAACACGCACAACCTTGAGGCGGATGGGCTACAACAGCAGAAGACCCCACCGGGAAAAAGAGGCGACAATTTGCAAGAGCTCACCAAAATTGGACAGTTGAAGACTGGAAAAATGTTTCCTGGTCTGATGAGTCTCGATTTCTGCTGAGACATTCAGATGGTAGATTCAGAATTTGGCGTAAACAGAAGGAGAACATGGATCCATCATGCCTTGTTCCCACTGTGCAGGCTGGTGGTGGTGGTGTAATGGTGTGGGGGATGCTTTCTTGGCACACTTTAGGCCTCTTAGTGTCAATTGGGCATCGTTTAAATGCCACGGCCTAACTGAGCATTGTTTCTGACCATGTCCATCCCTTTATGGGCACCATGTCCCCATCCTCTGATGGCTACTTCCAGCAGGATAATGCACCATGTCACAAAGCTTCAAATCTTCATTCATAAATGTCTTTATCTTATTTAACTTAGCCATGACTCTGTTTTAGAGAACCAGCATTAAGCACTGAATGAAGAACACAAGTCTGCTAAACTGAAGCAAAAGAGTCTTCTGAGTTCTTCTACAGTCCAGTAATGGGAGAATGTAGTGACAACTGCAAGTAAACAAGCAGATGAAGGTAAAAAAAAAAAAAAAAAATCTCCCTGCGGGCTACAGTCAATAATGTTAAGTGGACGTTAAGTGGGTGGGGCCAATCTACTTTAAAAAGCCAACTATAAATATATTGTTATTGCACTGTAGTGCAACGGGACAAACTCACGCCATTGGATAAGTTGTGCTGGGTTGAACAGGATGCTCATTGTATTTTTTTTTTCTTTTCTTTTTAGAGACTATGAGAACGTCAGATGGTGAACAACCACACCTGGTTCTTTCGCATTACACACCACTAATGTGTTAGGAATTAATTTGAGCCTGTTAAGGTAAATTATATGTTAAACATCTGTTTTCATTCCAGTAGCCTAGCATTCCAAATGCCTCTTTTTCATGTCAACACTTTATCGCTGATGTGCTGTCAAGTAGCATTAGATGACTTATGAGGCTGTGAAAAGAACAGTTTGGAGTTTTCAGCGTGCAACACTTAATGTTGATAGATGAGGCACGCGGGTCCAAGCACAGGCCCTTAGGGAAGACCTGACAAACAGAGTGGAAATTACTGATGGAAGAATGTTTAGGGTTGTAGTGGATGACAGGAGGATGGTGGGTCTAATGTCGAGGGGTCTTGTGGACATGCCTTTCCCTGACCTTCACCCAAGGCTACTAAATATTAACAAAAAAAGAATGACCAGAACTCAAAAGTAGGTTATCTGTCAATGTGATGTGTTGAACACACCATTTATATGCTAATATCCTATAGGTATGAAAATCACAAATGAAATCTATTTAATGATTTCTCTGATTTTCTCCCAAGAAAAGACCCCAGTAATATCAATCATGTGTCAACAATTGTCTCATTGTGTCTAGTATTTCTTCAAAAGCACTTTAATAGAAACATTCAGAATGTCTGAGAGCATTTTTATTTTCAAATTGAATACAACATTTTCATCTTTCATCCAATTATTTATTAACACCTAAAAAGACACCATGAATTCCCAAATTAGATACGCGATCTACAAATCAATACCTCATATTGTGTGACAACTTTAAAATGTTTCAAAACATTATATTTTTCTGTTTATGTAAAAGACATTAGACTTTTAGGCCTCATTGAAGTTATTAATGTATAAATTAAACATAAATAAGAACTCCAGAGAGAATGTTTCTTAACATACTTAAAGAGCAACTTAACCCTAAACCAACTTTTTTTAGTTAATGATCTGTAAGAATGGATCTCATTGATTCAAGTAACTTTTTTGACATTTGTGTATAGTGTTTTATTTCTACAATATATTGTGTAAAAAAGTCTAAGTGCTGCCCTCTTCAGGTTGAACAGTGGCTACTGCAGTTGAATTTTCCTTCGTGACGTACGCAGGTTTCAGCCTACCACGCTCTTGGTACGAGCTACGCCCTTGGCAGTATAAAAACCAGCTTGTTTCGTCAAAGCCACTGTAGCGAGTCAGGAGTTGGAATTACGAGTATTGAAAACGATCAGGATAGAGTGTTTTAGCATCTATTTCGTCCCCTCTATCTCCGCTGGGGTCTGCCCACTTTTTCAGCATTTTTCAAATATTGCCAGTGGGTGGAGTCAGGCTCTGACCAGGGGTTTAGTTACCCTTTAAATACACTTCTAATAATGTCAAATTAAAAGTTTTACCTTAAAATATGAAAAAATTTAGGGCTGGGCAACGATTAATCGTGATTAATCGCGATTAATCGCATCCAAAATAAAAGTTTGTGTTCACATAATGTGTGTGTATAATTATTTTTTGTATTTATAAATACACACACATGTATATATTTAAGAAATATTTGCATTTTATATATATATATATATATATATATATATATATATATATATATATATATATATATATGCATAATTAATATTATTTATGAATATAAATATTTTATATATTAATAACACATTTTTCTTAAATATATACATGCATGTGTGTGTATTTATATATACAAAATAATTATACACACACACATATGTAAACACAAACTTTTATTTTGGATGCGATTAATCGCGATTAATCACGATTAATCGTTGTCCAGCCCTAAAAATATGTATTCATATGTCTTTTTTTAAGGAGCTATGAATGTCTAAAAAAAAAAAATGTCTAAAGGATGACTATTTTTGGTCACATTTATGGCTAATCGTTTTTTCCATTCATCTCTCTCTTTCTATCTTGTCTTGTTCAGCTGGGTCATGCAAGCAGACGTGTGGGAGATCATTTGGGAAGTGGTGGGATTCTGGCAGGCTCTGGACCAGTACTTGGCTCAGGACCAGCCTACAGTATGTAAAAAAAAAAAAAAAAAAAAAAAACTCCAACTCCCAGACCTCGGTACAAACACTATGTAAGTGCAACAAACACAATGTACCACAGGATTTTGCCTTTTTAAGTGAGAATTAATCTCACTTAGAGCTGTGAGTGGCCCAAATTGGTCTCTAGGCACTCCAGACAATGTTTTGTCAAGTCTCATTTCCTAAAAGCATTTCCCCTTTAACTACTAATTACCATTCACAGCTCAAAAGCCCTCTGCCTCCCCTCAAGTGAGAGTTCAGCATAGGAAATGGCATTTTAAATAAGGCAGCTGCTTCATTTGAGTAACACTGAGGCCAGCATCTCTGTGGATACTCACTGTCAAGACACTGTTCACACTCGGTCTGTGTCGCTCCACAGGGCTTCTTCATTCCCTCCCCGGGTTGGCATTGTTTGCAGCACTCTCCACTGAATGTGAACGCCCTTGAAGGACACAAGTCCTGTGAAGACAAGACATTCCCCTATAGAGAGAAAGAGAGCAAGATATTATAACATGTTTTTGTTATAATTGTGAATAACTCATTTATGTGTATGTTTCATTCTCCAAAAATTACATTAGTATGTCACAATATATATTTTGTGTAAATACAGAAATACATAAAAAAATGTAATCTGATGAATGCATTTAAAATGTACTGGGACTTCACTTATGGTGCGTACAAATTTGTGTCCAATCAAATGCTCTAGAATGAGGATGTCCCTCTATGTAAAGGTGAGGTCGCATTTACCTTTGTACATCAAAATTTTGCAGGCGAAAAAAAGTCATATCAATAGGAATCTACATGATCGCGAATTCTGCATGAGGAAACCGAAACACGTGACGCAAACAGATAACACAACGGATGCCTGTTTGTTGAACTTTTAACATGCAAATTCGCCGGGTTTGCAAACATACAGTTGCTTGGTTTGGAGGTGACCACTACTCGATAGACAACTGACATGACGTTTTTTGTGACTAGTGTTTTTCTGACGTCACAAACTACCTTGTAACCAATCACGTCAACGAGTGGATCTCTGAGTGGGTGGAGGCGGGGCTAATTTACATATTAATAGAATTGTGTATACTAAATGAGGCAAGGGTGTAGAGTTGCATTCAAGATATTTTAAGGCATGGCTGTTTTTTTTTTCAAGGAAAGGTCATTTTGGTGATTAAAGGTGCGTTTTAAAGGAGTAGTTCACTTTTATAAATCCTTTTGCTGATAATTTACTCACCCCCATGTCATCCAAGATGTCCACGTTTTTCATACTTCAGTTGAAAAGAAATTAAGGTTTTTGATGAAAACGTTCCAGAATTTCCTCCATATAATGGACTTCATTGGGAACCAAACGGTTCAAGGTCCAAATGAGAGTTTCAGTGCAGCTTCAAATGCCTTTAAATGACACCAGACGATGAATAAGGGTCTTATCTAGGACCCCTCGAGTCATGACTCGAAAAAAGATTTGTTTATTTTGATGAACGAGTTCGAACAGGAGAGTCACGAACGCGCACCGGAGAACAGAGCAAGGCGACCATTTGAGCTTATAAAACTGAAACTTTTTTATTTATTTTTAAAATGACGCTTGTTTTGCTAGATAAAACCTTTGCCTTTTTCATCGTCTGGTGTCGTTTAAAACCCTTTGAGGGCCCGTCCACACAAAGACGCGTTTCGCTGTATACGTTTCTTTTTTTTATCGTGTTGGTGTTTCGTCCACACGGATCCGGCATTTTGGGAGAGTTAAACCGCTAAACGACACCCTTGCGGTTTCGTGAGTACAGCCAATCTGTATATTTTGTGAAACGATGATGTCATCACATCACGTGTCGGCTGCCTCAAAGTCTTCTTCTCCGTGTATAGTGTATCTCTGTGGCAGAATAACAGCGCCCCATACTGGTCTGGCATATATTACACCGTTTTCAGTTGGTTTCAGTGGTTTCGTGTGTACGCAGATATGTCTTGAGACGTGTTTACGATTTTTTTTTTTTCGAAAAAAAATATTGGATGGGAACGTAACGGCTTTGTGCGGACGTGGCCTGAAGCTGCACTGAAAATCTCATATGGACCTTGATCCATTTGGTTCCCATTGAAGTCCATTTTATATGGAGAAAATCCTGGAATGTTTTCACCAAAAACCTTAATTTCTTTTCGACTGACATCTTGGATGACATGGGGGTGAGTAAATTATCAGCAAACGTTTTTTTTTTTTAAAGTGAACTACTTCTTTAATGGATACAATGATGAACAGGGGCACTTTAAGCCATTTCATTAAGTCATAAAGAATAATAGACTATGGTACTTTTACTTTGAGTGGCCCGACATCATGTCAGCTTTTCGATCAACCAATGGCATATGTTTAGGGAGGGACTTCCTGTTTGTTTTAGCTAACATACAATATTACAACTTGAGAGAAATAAAGCAATATAGGAAACATTTTGAAAAAGCCTGCAAATGTAGATACATAAACCGTACAGAATTTTCCCACTCCTATGTAGTGTCTATCTCCAGGGGATGCAATCCCCAGAAGCTGACAACTTTTCCCACACAGACTCAGAGCCAAAATACTATTTATATAACAATAGAGCAAGACTTATTTAGTCTTGATAATATCTAATGATGCCTATAAACAGCATTACTTTGGAGAAATCAGAGCGCTTCAAAAGGGAACACACGCATTTTACTAGAAAATCTTCATGGTACATTTAACCTTAATTTAATTCTCCGAAAACAGCCTTTCGTTTGAACATCTATCTGAATGATTGACAGGTACAGCCAAAGAATGGCAGCTGATCAGGGCATTCTGTCTTTCAAAGCATGTCTTCTGTCACAGATTTGTATTTACGTTCACAAAATAAAATAGCAAATAATTTATGATGCCTGTAAGTCATTCTTGGAAAGCAATGGACGCACATCAGGGGCCTCATTCGTGGACCGCGAGCAGAATTATTTATGTTGTAATCGTTCGTGAAATTAGTGTTTTGTGGAAGCTACTTTAGAGTAAAAAAAAAAAAATTAATAGCGATTTCGATTGCAGAACAGAGCAAGGCAAGCATTTGTGCTTATAAAACGTAATCTTTTTTCTGCTTTTATTTATTTTTTAAATGAGCGATCGTTTCGCTAGATAAGACCCTTATTCATTGTCTGGTGTCGTTTAAAGCCCTTTGAACAGTTTGCACTGAAACTGTCTTTGGACCTTGAACTGTTTGGTGCCCAGTAAAGTCCATTATATGGAGAAAAATCCTGGAATGTTTTCATCAAAAACCTTAATTTCTTTTCAACTTAAGAAAGAAAGACATGGACATCTTGGATGACATGGGGGTGAGTAAATTATCAGCAAAAGTTTTTTGAAAAGTGAACTACTCCTTTAATATCTTGCAAATGAATCTTAATATATCACAATGTCACTTTGTATCTAACAATTGCATCTTTTTCATCTGTAAGTCTAGCCTGGGTTTTTACCCAGCGTGATTTCATTTACACTGCTAAGCAGCCTGGATTACATGGACCAGATTTTCGCTTCAGCGAGAGGACCAATCACAGAACGGGGAGGGAGCAGCAAGACGATGACGACGTCTATGCGACACACCGAAGCAGTTTGTTTATTTCTTTGGATCCAACATGGCAGAAGACGCGAAGGTACCTTCTACCCTCATATATTCAGCGCAATAGTTGTGTACGTGTAATAGTGTACACATAAACCCGTCGCTCTACATATATCTGGTATAACTTAAACGACTGGCTAGAGCTAGTACAGGCGCATTTGATAGACATTCGGCTCTGGGCATTCGTGAACCACACCTCAAATACGAGAAAATGAACATGTGGTTCCCAGACCACGTCTCAATCTCAATGAGACGAGGTCTGACGTTAGCCAGGCTACTGTAAGTCGTTCTTGGTACACAAATCCATTCTTTGTTCTCAAAATTACCTACAACGATGTGATTTTGGTTGAAATACTGACACAAACATTTATTTTTCTGACTGATAAATATAGATTTTGGCACTAGTGCAACAAAAAAAGAAAAAAAGGGATGGTCATTATGGATGGACATTCTGTTATTTTCTGGTTTAAAAATTAAATGAAATAACTCATTGTGTTCATGCTGATGGTAAACAATCAGGACTATTGGAAATTGTTAAAGGTGTTCCCCAAGGATCTGTGTTGGGGCCTCTTACTGTACATAAGTCTTGATTGTGATATTCAGGATGCAAATTTTCACTTTTGTATTGTGGTGGACCTTCTAAACAGCGAGCTTTGCTTAAGCTTCAAATGGCTTCTGATGTCATTCAGTCACGGCTTAATACACCAATGATTGTTTTGAATGCTGATAAAACCAAGCTTATGTTATTTTCAAGATGGAAAAAGGTAATAGACAATCTTAGTCCTCTCCTGACAATCTTATTCCTCTCCTGAGGTAATGTGATTGAGCTATCTTGGCATCATTGTTGATGATACATTATCTTTTAACTCTCAGATAACTCAATTAAAGAAACAAATCTAAATGAAGCTTGGGTTTTATTTTAGAAACAAGTTTTGTTTTTCATTAAATGTAAGAAAGAGGTTTGTTTCTGCTACTTTTTTGCCTTTACTTGATTGCGGTGATTTGGTGTATCAATTTGTTCCTTCTTATCTTCTCTCTTCTTTGGATGCCGTTTATCATAGCGCTTTAAGATTTATATCAGATTGTAAGCCTTTAACTCATCATTGCACTTTGTATAACAGAGTAGCCTGGCCCTCTCTGTCCATAATAAGGAAAATGCACTGTTACCTAATTATTCTGGGGTTGTTGCCTTCTTAATAGTCTTATTCCCTCCCTTCTCAAAATTGTTTAATTTTTGTTAACCAGGACACTCATGAAAGCCATTTTTAATCTCAGAGAGATTATAAAGGTCAAATAATAAATGAAAATTAAATCTTGCAACTGTAAATTTAATTTTTATAATTGTGACTCCCAATTGCAATTTATGTATCTAATTGTGCGTGTGTGTGAGTTTATACATTTTTTCTTGTATTGGTAACTTTATATCTCAAAGTGTAGCTTTATTTTTGATTTTTTTTTTTTTTTTTTTTTTTTTTTTACTTTTTGAGACAGTTTAATGCTCATTATGTAAAAATAATTCGGGAATGCTTTGTGTATTTTCTTATTCTCTTGATGAGAAATGGTATTTTCCCACTTCCAAATCTCACATTGTCATGCCAGTCATGTGCGCATCACATAAATACGATATTTCCAACATAACTTGAAGGCAACATAAGCCTCACACTGACACAGCTGTTTCATGGATGATAAATCTGAGGGTGTAACATGAATGCCAAGAGGTGATTGGCTGGCTGTCAGAGTAAGGACGTTTAACACAGGTGTTTGGAATGACGTTTAAAAGAGTGAGAAGAAAGACAGAGAGAAAAGAATAAAAGAAAGCGAGATTAGATAAGTCCCTCAAGGCGTTTGTGAGTCAGCTGGAGAAGTGACAGAGATGAGTGGAAAAAAAAAAGAGGAGGTCGGGTAAGCTCAAATTAACATTCCCTTCGTTTCTACCTGTCCCTCACATTACCCCCTGGCATGGGTAACCTCCTCCACACACACACATTAAAACACAAACACACCCCTACAGGAGCATTCCAACTCAGGTAAAGTTCAACAATCCGAAAAAAAAATTCAGCAGCCCATGACCCAAATTGGTAACTTTAGAGATTTGGCTGCACAAAGTTTTTAGAAATGTGTGAAGGGTCAAAAACAACAACGCATGTGATAGAACCAGTTTGCAGAGACATTCAGCCGTACTGAAGCTGCTGTAACTTGTGCCGTTTTGTTTAGGCAGATACAATCAGTAGCGAAACGTTTCAAAGCATATTTATGTTCATTACTCATGCGACTAAGAATGCTTTCATCAGCATTTGGCTGGTAATTTGTCAAATCATTTGTGTCAAATCTTTTAAAATGTTCTATAGAAAATGGGAATGGTGTTTGTCCTGCAAAATCACACGATGCAAGCATTTGAAAGCGTGTCATTTCTAAGGTGTTCCACTTCCGAGTGAGTCAAATGTATTTGTATAGTGCTTTGCACAATACACATTGTTTCTAAGCTTTACAGAAAATATGTTAAAGGTGCTATATGTAGAATTAAAAAAGCCTTGTTATTAGCGACACCGGTGGTCGTTAAATGAACTGCAGCAAGCAACGAGCACACATAACGTTCATGGGAGTTATTTTAATGCCCTGACATACTCACAGCAAAGTTCTTTTATGTTTTTTTCTCTTTTTTTTTTTGTAGGGATGGCCGATGTGAAAATGACCATACCGATAACCAATCATTTTCCTTTTTTTGAAGTGATTCAGATCATATTTCAAGCAATTCAAAACAATCATGGTGAACACTGCACATCTGAAGTGTTTCAGTCAGCTGAAGGAAATAATCCATTATCCATCATATTCAAATATATTGGCCAAATTTTCTTATTGGGCCGATAACGACATTAAAAATGAACATATATCGGCCGATACCGATATGTATATGTGTGTGTGTGTGTATGTATATATATATATATATATATATATATATCACACAGCCGAGATATATATATATATATATATATATATATATATATATATATATATATATATATACTGTATATATATATATATATATCACACAGCCGAGATTTGCTATATAGTGTATACTGAACTGTATGCAGGGTACGTATACTATATATCCAACTTTTAATATATAGCCGCACGATAATAAAGGGTATATCTGTTTTAGATATAACATTTAAGCATTTGAGATTTGCTGTATACACAATATACTGTATGTATTCGCGTTAGGTTGGTATACTAATTCATTATTTATTATTTCATGAATTAATTTGAGTTATTAATTCCTTTAGTGATGAAATTGAGAATTATGAAGACTATGAGGATTTGTTCATCGTTTGTTTATTGTTCACACCCTCTAACCGAAGAGACAGCTCTCTCTTTATTTTATTGAATTTTTTATTATAAAATTGTATTTATTATAGGCATTAGGACATTATTATTTAATAAATGCACTAAATATCATCAACTATTTTTTATTTATTTATAGATGCCAATGTTCTCCTTTGTAATACTGAGAACCAAACCGAACTAACATCATTCAAGTGAATTGTTAAGACATACTGAATAACCACAGAATGATTGGCAATGTAAGCACATATCGTGCGGCAGAAATCGTCAGATCTGCAGAATGTTTCTCCTCCCATTCGATCTGTCACACAGGCTATGATGTTTGTGAGCTGTTGTGTTTGTATGCTTGAATGCACTTAACTCCTAACCCTTTTAGCCCGTTGGCATTTGTCAACATTTCAAAGTCGTCTACTGTTCTGGCAAAGCTGACTCACTAATGGTCATACTGGAGCTAATGAAGCTCTTTCATTCTCTCTCGCTTTAGTTTTCTACTTTAAATCTATATGATTTTCTAAATTTTCCAGAAGCCTTTTGTTTGCCTTTCGCAAAAGACTTTTGTTTTTTACTTTACTTTTCTACATCCTCAGCTTGTAAAGACTCTTGTAGTTGGCAATTTGGCATAATGAGACATGGCAAGCCCTAAAAAGTCATCAAACCACATTTGGGGTCAGTTTCTTAAACCTCAGTTACTCAAACCCCCCTAGATTAAACTTTTCGATTTTTGTCTGGTAGATCAAAAAAAAAAAATCATATACTAATTTTTGAAGGTGGGACCTGAGTCATATCTAGGGATAAAAATCTCATAGAGAGTTGGGCCAGTTTGCATCCACTTTATAGTGAGCTCCACCCACCTTTGCACAACCACACACATATTCATAAAATGTGAATTCTGTGCATGTGTCTAAGACAGACATGTTTCATGCCATATATAGGCTAACTTGCATGGTTTTTTGAGTTTGTGAAACAGTTGTGAACTGCCAGAACATTTTCATTTGTTTTCTCCTATAATGTCTACACGTACTTGGTACTTTTCTTAAGCAATTAAAAACATCGGTAAAAATTGTTATATTACCTAAGTGTTTGTATTATGGAAGAATTCAGCTACCGGAAAAATGACACTCATATGAAGGACACGGGCTGGCATCCTCTTGAGTCCGCGACATACAGTAATTATTGCCCACACGCCCATCGTGCTGTTCAGATGGGTGTAGTTTTGAAACAAGACAAGACATGTGACCACAACACAGGAAATTGGCACAAACATGGAGAATTAAGCAGTTAGGCTCACAAATGTGCCTGCAGTTATGTGGTGTACTTGACAATGAATCACTGACACTGCTTTTGCTTCAATAGCACACACATACACCCCTCATTCAACCCAAACTAAATAACAATTAGCCTGAAAATAAGATTTCAGCTACTGAGACAAGTGCAAGAACACAATGTGCTATCTATCAAAGTGGGCGTGGCAATTGGATCTTTAGTTTGTCTGAAGCCTCATTGTATGGTGACGTTATATATTGTGTATGATGATTATATAATAAAGGCTTTATAATGCCTTATAATGCACATTAATAATTTATGCTATTAAATGTTTTCATAAACAATTCTAAAGCATTACAACGCGTGTCTGCTTTGTTAAACATTTAAAGCATTGAATGCATTATAAAACATGACATTGTGTTTTGATCGTGTTGTAATGCATTGTGCTCTTAAAAGATGCATGAATAGATTAGTACTATATTTTAAAGCATTTTAAATTATTCATGAGAATATTCAATGCATCTGATTATAAAGAGTTAAATGAGTTATTATAAATGCAGTACAGCACCCAAATAACGTGAATTCAGGTTAATTGAGACTTTGCCATATATATATATACATACATACATACACTCTATACAATACTGGGTTGTTTCAACCCAAATTTGGGTCAAATATGGACAAACTCAAATGTTGGTTTAAAAGTTGGGTTAAAATTTTAAATTACATTTTTAACTCTTGGGTTTGTCCATATTTTACCCAAATTTGGGTTGAAACAACCCAGTATTTTTTTAGAGTGTATATATATATATATATATGAAGAGTTCAGATGCAAAAGCCTCTAAATGCCATTTGAAATTTTCTTCTTTAATGATGATTTTTATCAAACTTGTATATTTAAGTTCAGTAATTTCACTTAATTGTTATTTAAGTGAAATTACTGAACTTAAATATACAAGTTTGATAAAAAATCATCATTAAAGAAGAAAATTTCAAATGGCATTTAGAGGCTTTTGCATCTGAACTCTTCATATATATATATATATATATATATATATATATATATATATATATATATATATATATACATATATATATACATATTAGTGCTGTCAAAAATCACTTACAACCAATCACATCTAACATAAAAGTATGCATGCATGTGTCTTATATATGGTATATTATAAAATAAATCAATATCATAAAACATATATTTTATGTAATCTCAAACTCCACAATCAAAAGGCAATCATTTTACAATTTCTTTACGTCTGCAAACTTATTTTTAATAGTCTCAGTCTGCTATATCAATGATAGGCCTATTCCACTTTCTCAAGTGTGACAAGAAAAAGTAGGCTACTATAGCTGATATTGAGTTGGAGACAGTACTCACCACGAGCAGAAACACTACAGTCACGGTGAACATGCTGGATGAAGGGCGTCCTGGATGAAGTACACCGCGGATCGATTATTCACTCTTTACATGGGCTCTGAAATAATACATTCAGCGTCATACTTCCTTCATAGACTCAAATCGCTCTGATCCTCATTTGTGTCCGCTTAAGTTTTACAAATAAGCGAACAGCATTATTGAGCAATCGTGGTCTTGAGTGCGGGTTTTCCAGATGAATTCTTCTGATGTTTGGTGAGGAGTCTGCAGTCAGTGCGCGTGTCCACTGATAGAAGCTCAGAGCAGAGTGAATGATTTACATCCTCTCTCTCTCTCTCTCTCTCTCTCTCTCTCTCTCTCTCTCTGACACACATACACATGTCAGTCCAGAGTTTTCCAAACCGCATCCACATCCCATCGACATGCACAATAACTCAGTTGCAGTGCATTAAAACAAAACAAATAAACTCGTAATGCGATACGCGTCTAGTCACGATTTAGTTTGGTGTTGTTTGAGAGAGATTAAGAAAATCTTTATTTCTATCATATTTGAATCAAAATATTATTTGAATTAATTTGGTAAGAGTGAATCTTTTGTGGGTAAATTATGCACTCAGTAATAGTATAAGATATAAGTTAGATAATTGCAGCAGCATCTTAAGAGGTTATAAATCATGCGAACTGACAGTTTAGGACGCATTAGGCTTTCATGAAACATTAAACTGTAACAAAGTAACAAGAAACCTCTTCCTCTTTGCGGAGGGAAGCGCGTGAGTTCACAGACACACACACACACACACTCACTCACCAGGGCTGAAGAAGTAAAATCCTCCACTAGAGGGCTCGCGCGCACACTAGACCTGCCAGAGTTCAGGTAGATCCCCTTTTTCTTCACAATATAGCCTACATGTCCCCCATAAAGTAGTTTGGACACTTGACTTAAAGTGCTCCTATTATGGTTTTTCGTATATTACCTTTCACTCAATGTGTTATATACCTGTTCATGAAAAGTTCAGCATAGTTGCAATGTCAAAAGTGCACAATAAATAAAGTTATAGTCTTCCAAAAGAAAGAATCGACTCTGAACAGCCTTTATAAGTCGTGTATTGGAATCCTACCACTTTACGGTTCTACACAACCCGTGAACAGCTTGTCCAGCCCTCGACTGCTTCTCAAATCAGAAGTTCAGAGTTCAACGCGGGAATCACAAAATGCTTTATCAAGAAAGATGGGTCACCAAGGTATTTTCTACCGGGTGTTCTGTGTTTTATATTGTGTACGTTTCCGACTAAACCTGTCACTGTCTTACTGAAATACACTCACCTGAAGGATTATTAGGAACACCATACTAATACTGTTTGACCCCTTTCGCCTTCAGAACTGCCTTAATTCTACGTGGCATTGATTCAACAAGGTGCTGAAAGCATTCTTTCGAAATTTTGGCCCATATTGATAGGATAGCATCTTGCAGTTGATGGAGATTTGTGGGATGCACATTCAGGGCACGAAGCTCCCGTTCCACCACATCCCAAAGATGCTCTATTGGGTTGAGATCTGGTGACTGTGGGGCCATTTTAGTACAGTGAATGATTCGAGCTTTGTGACTTGGTGCATTATCCTGCTGGAAGTAGCCATCAGAGGATGGGTGCATGGTGGCCATAAAGGGATGGACATGGTCAGAAACAATGCTCAGGTAGGCTGTGGCATTTAAACGATGCCCAATTGGCACTAAGGGGGCTAAAGTGTGCCAAGAAAACATCCCCCACACCATTAAACCACCACCACCAGCCTGCACAGTGGGAACAAGGCATGATGGATCCATGTTCTCATTCTGTTTACGCCAAACTCTGACTCTACCATCAGAAATCGAGACTCATCAGACCAGGAAACATTTTTCCAGTCTTCAACTGTCCAATTTTGGTGAGCTCTTGAAAATTTTAGCCTCTTTTTCCTATTTGTAGAGGAGATGAGTGGTACCCGGTGGGGTCTTCTGCTGTTGTAGCCCATCCGCCTCAAGGTTGTGTGTGTTGTGGCTTCACAAATGCTTTGCTGCATACCTCGGTTGTAACGAGTGGTTATTTCAGTCAAAGTTGCTCTTCTATCAGCTTGAATCAGTCGGCCCATTCTCCTCTGACCTCTCGCATCAACAAGGCATTTTCGCCCACAGGACTGCCGCATATTGGATGTTTTTCCCTTTTCACACCAATCTTTGTAAACCCTAGAAATAGTTGTGCGTGAAAATCCCAGTAACTGAGCAGATTGTGAAATACTCAGCACCAACAACCATGCCACGCTCAAAATTGCTTAAATCTCCTTTCTTTCCCATTCTGACATTCAGTTTGGAGTTCAGGAGATTGTCTTGATCAGGACCACACCCCTAAATGCATTGAAGCAACTGCCATATGATTGGTTGATTAGATAATTGCATTAATGAGAAATTTAACAGGTGTTCATAATAATCCTTTAGGTGAGTGTAGTTTTGCTAATCCACTCTGGGCCACTATTACCTAAAACAGTGTCTATAGTAGGGGTGTAACAATATATCATGTCACAATATATCGCAATACAAAAATGCAACGTATCTTGGACGGCGGCAGTATGTATTGTTATCATTCACCCAAAATAAAATTACTGTGTGAGACAAAATTCAAGTTTTTGGAGTTTTAGTGTCAGTACTACTACATTAAATTATAATGTTGTATAATAAAGCAATTATGGGGGAATATGGGTCCTGATAATGCTAAATGTCTTAAATTATCTGTAAAAACTGGCCTACATGATTTTAAATATTTCTAGTCAGTGACAGAGTGCAAGCTGTATGTTTGAACATGAATATTTTTATTCTGGTGTCACCGATGTCCTGTGCTTTGGGTTTCCATCCAAGCCAATTCACCACAATGTACTATCAAATTTATCATTGCAATCAACAGTACATTTTTTGGTAACTTTTATAATGCATCGCAATAATATCGTGTTGTGGGTTACTTGAGGGTATCCTTACACCCTAGTCTATAATCTATTAATGAAGATTGTCTGTCGTTCTTACAACTTTGAGTAAAGATAAAGGATGGAGCTAGATTTGTTTTACAAATGTTTGTTTGTGAACATGCACCGTTATTAATACAGTGCCCACATGTGCACCGTAAGATAGGGGAGACCAGGGACAGTAGTAACAAGGGACGGTTGTAACACTTTGAATTCCTCCAATCAGAAACAACCTAGAGTGATGAGACTCACTCTGCTCATGCTCAGGTAGTTTCCCGCCATTTTTTTTCAAAAAGGGAGCTACAGTTGAAACTTTCTGGCAGAGTTATCAACAAAAGGTTGTTTTTGAGGTAAAAAAAATTACTTTTCTTTCTGATGTACTTTTTTGGATGTTGTTATAAGATAACAATTTTATTAATTCAAACAAGTATTATTAGAATCACTGTTTTTTCAGCTAAAAATAGAAATGGCTAACAAGTGTCAAACTAGCAGTCAAGCTAGCTCACATGAGATGAAAACATGGTTGGTGATACTGGGACGGTTGTAACGCCCCGTTACAACTGTCCCAGTATCACCAACCAAGTTTCGTTTATATTTTAAAAACTAATTAAGTTTAAAAAAAACTGCATAGTTTCCATTTAATGTGCAAATTAAAAGTAAAATGTGCACTGTGCATAGCAAATTAAATGTAAAATGTCATCATATGGCATTTGCCATGTGACCCTGCACCGATTCCACAAGAAGAGGAGTCGGGGATCAAAGACACTTCCCAGAGTTGGATACTGGATAAATTAATAGTCACAATAACATGACTGATACATAATATTTTCCATTTTGAGTAGGTTATATCAATAATTCATTATGTAGCCTATATTTTAGACATGTTACAACCGTCCCTGACATACGTTACAACCATCCCTGTACACTGGGACGGTTGTAACAGTGGAGATACTATATTGAAATTAATTTTGCAACCTATTTCATAAAACCACTTTAATACATTGTTTCAGCAGTAGACGGATTGAAGTTTATAATATAACAAATTGGATATTCCAGTATATATGGTTTTTGATGTATTGCTAAAAATTGCAAAAAGTGTTACAACTGTCCCTGGTCTCCCTGGCCTTACATCAGTTTGTTAGTTATGGTTATGATACTTCGTTTCCGAAACACGTGCTGTATGAGGTAGACCAATCACAACAGTCTGGGCCATCTGGCCAATCAGAGCATGATTCATGATTCTGATTCATCCTGGATTCATCGGACAGTCGTTGAACGAGAATCATTGAACAATGTGGTGGTGATGTGCAATTTATATTATAAGAAATGTACACTTTGATGCATGTAAACCTGTTGTTGAAAATCTCCAGAACAAAAATTAGGAGCCTCTACAATAGCATAATAAGGGCACTTTAAAGGTACACTTTGCCCTCTAGCGGTTAAAAAATAAAACTGCATGTGTATTGCAGAAGAGTCTCTTTCACTGAGCATTGTGCATACACACAAATGTGTGCGTAAAATCTGCTTACATACGTTTTCACTAACTAATCATAATTCACCAAAAACTAATTCGTTCTAAATTTTAAGTAAAAATGTGGGAACAACTGAAAACACACATAAAGCACTTTCTCTGTGCGGCCTTATACTAACTGTGTTATTTATAGCCTATTATATCTTAACACAATTGTATTATATTATATATTATAAAATTAATAAAAAATAGCCTACAATTTAATTTAATCTGAAATATATTTCAAAGTATACAGTGAAAGAGTAAGAAAGCCGTGTAACAAGTTTGACTCTCTACCCAATAGGCCACAACTGCCCCCACCTTTTCTCGTAACCATTTTTGCAAATTATTTTTTTATCAGCTGATATCAAGAAGTTCGCCGGTCTCCAAGTAAAGTAACCACAGCTGAAGTTCATCACAACTATATGGACATGTTCCAGTAACCTTGACAAATAGCAATTCATATTACTTTATTCACTCTTTGTTGATCCCTAATCTCTGCCCATGTTTGTTTTCATAATTTAAATCCTAACTAATTTATTTCTGTGAAATCATTTTCTTGGGAAACTTACTAAGCTATATTTTGTTATAAATAAATTGCTTGGTTTGATATTCTGTTATATAACGCACAGGCATCCACATATTCTTAAATGTGGCTTATGGTTTCGGTAAATGTTGTGTGGAATATCAAATCAACCACAAATGAAGATGCATGTGCTCAGCCCTGGCAGTCTATGCCTGGGAACCACTGCAAGAGCCAACAGGGTCAACAAATCTTACAGAGCACTTGGAAACAACTAAAAAATGACATACAGACTACACACCATATGCAGCACAGCATTACAGAACAGCAGAACTATCCAAACACAACAAAGGAAATAGAAAATATACCACATTCTTATCCCAAGGAGGGTCATTTTTACGGAGGGAGAATAACAAGACAACACAAATCTTCTGAGAAAAACATGGGAACAAATTAGAGAACCCATTTAGAGCAAGAAGATGTCAAGTAATGGTCATTTCCATTGCATGAATTATTTCTGGTGCAGAACAACTCTTTTCATGCATTAGAAAAGCAGTGAAATGTTGCGGTAAAAATGGTTTCAGTTTTATACCTAAAATAGACCTCATTATTAAAATTAAAGAAGAGAATCTCAAGAAAAATATTTGAATGCGTGTTACCTGTGCAATAATGGTACAAAATTTGGTAACACTTTATTTCAGGGTCTGTTCATGTGGTTAAGCATTAACACAGTTGTAAATTATTTAGCTACTGAACATATAGGAAATTAATATTAGGGATTATCTTAAACATGAACACAACACACGATAAAATATACTGTATTGTAGTGGTAAAAAAAGAGGTGGATAAACTATAAATTCTGGTGGACCACGACATGGTCCCCTGGTAAGGTGGGCCACTGCCTACCAGTGTATGTGTATCATGATAACTTTGCTATATAGGGAGGCCTTTTCATACCCTTGTCCTTCGGATAAGTAAATCTGTCATTCACTTGTCCGAGTAAAAAAGTTGGTCGTCTGGATTTTTTATTTTGTGTGTGCTAATTTATTCTGAAACAATATTCTCATCAGTGTTCAATCAGATTTGATATTTAAATCACCATATTGTAATATCTGGGGCATCCCCTCCCCCAATGTTATTAAACGTATGCTTCATCTTTCATTTTAAATTCCTAAATTTGATCAATAAATTCAATTAATTCGAATAATAAGACACAATATGGTTACCCTAGGGGATGATCAAATTAAATAATTTACACTTAAAAATTACAAATAATGTTATGAAATTGATTTAAATTTACATGTGAGACGTTTAAGAAAGATTCTACTTTTAAACATTTAACACTAAACCGCCAGTAGGTGGCGGCAGGCGACCGTCTTAATGAGTGAGTCATTGATTCATTCATTCAAACGATTCGTTCAAACGGCTGATCATTCAAGAATGACACGGCTGTTTATGAATCTTTGGTCATTGAATCTTTGGCTCAGTCGATTCGTTCAAATTGCTGAATAATTCAGTAATGAAAACAGGTTGAGTGTTCCGCAACACATGCGCCGTGGTTGGGTTCTGCTGTGATTTTTGTTTGGAACTATTTTCGCTGCTGAAACAGAACAAAAACAGCCAATATTGCATCTAAAATGTAAGGGATTTATTTTAACTGTTTATTGAACTGTTGTAGGAAATCAATTCAATCGTGATGGTGTTCAGGAAAAATAATTGAGGTTGCTTAACATATGTTAAAAATATAAAAACTCCACATTTCGATTTTTGTAGGCAGTATGTTGTTAACTGAGTGTGTGTGTGCTGCGCTTATTTGTGTAGATTTCTGCTCGAGAGGCTGCGCGAGCGTCAACACAGTGCAACCTAATAGTCAACATGAAAGAGTTCGTCTTAGGTTTAACAACCTATGAAACTAACAATGAACAATATGAAACTAAAACGTCATAAGCTTAATTTAAAATGTCTTAGGAACTACAGGATATGAGGTGGATAAACGCAATGGGCTCTATGCACGGCGGTATTTCCGGTGAAGAGGATGCTAGATAACTAGTCTAATGCAATACCGAGAATTTATATTGAATTTTATACTCCATGGTTATATTAAAGAAACGTTAGTCACAAAAACAGATAAAACAGACACCCCTCGTTGTGTTTATGCTTCTTTTTAAAATTATATTAAATAAACATAACTTTATATAAAATTACATCAAAACATACGTTTCGTTTCAAAGACGGGAGGACAGTAAATTTTGAAGACTCTGCCATAATCCCATTTTCCTCCGCTTAAATCTCCACAACCGGAAATGGGCGAGCATCCTTGCGTCAAATGCGGAACTTATGCGTGCATATAGCCCATTGAGAGGTGGAAAAACGACTTTGGAGGAGGGTAAACGCTATTCCCGAATATTTGGGAGGTGCGTAAATGGCGTTTACGTGCGTTTAGCCTCCACTACATCCCATGAACCTCTGGATGGCACAGGCTCCTTAACACAAGCTGATTGGTTCATCTGCAGCTAATGAGCTTGCTGCTCAACATTTAAATTTGGTTACCATTCACTATAACAGCAGCATGGTTTCAGAGTCTAAAACTCGTTAAGCTAATTGATTTTGTACTTGAACATCATTCAATAAGTGTCATTTAAAACAATAATTAGTTTTTCTCAATCGATTTGAGACATTTGTCCAAATGAATGTAGTTGCTCTCAAAACAATTAAAGGAACACTTCACCCATTTGCATTAAGCTTTGTATCTTTAGAAACCCTGTCATATTTTTGAATGGTCATGGTTTAATCCCTTATTTTCCCCTGAGATGGGAGAAACTTCCTGCTTAGTGTTTTACTTCCTGCTTATTATGACATAAAAATCGTCATTTTGCATTTTGCAGTGTAGAAACTACAAACATTAGCTCATTATTCACTCACCCTACAGCCCTATTACAGATCAGTGGGTGGGACTTCACTTGCAGAAACTGAATCAATATCCGCCATCTTGTTTGGAAGATAAGCTAACAAGCGCTGTGGAGATAGGAAGTATGATAATGACGGAAGAAACTAAACATGATATTGAAGAAGAGGATTTTGAAATTCTGCTGCTCGGATCTGATGTTCGTGGCTATCTTTACGGGTTACGAGTCGCAGCAATATAGTGAAGAACAGCTGAGGCTGATGGAGGAACCGGAGGCGGCTGCCTGTCGCGGTCGAGGAGCCCAGACTGGGTCGAGCTAAGGTGGACTGCTGGTGCATGCGCTCTTGCTGTGATCTACGGACACAGATAGGCGAATATTGAAACGTTTTAATAGTAAAATGAACAAATACATAACGAAAGTATAAGCCAGCAGCCCCTCATTGGCGACTGCTATAACGTTACACACAACAGAAAAAAGCACAACATAAAATCAGGCCTGTTTCTCTCTCGATCCCGATGCCGTCGTCGCTTCTCATTTTATGCTTTTGCTCCTCCGTGAGAGACGCGAGACCCGGCACGCGTCTCACAGGTGTCTTTCATTATCACTCACACCACCGGCCTCGCGCCGTCCTTTACGTCCCTTGTCCTGCTCGCCACAGCCAACTAACAAGAAATTTTGTGTGAAATGAATTTCAAACTCTGGTGACAGCTAACGTTAGCCTTGTGGACGGAAGAGTGATTTCTATGATGTGTGCGCAGTTCCGTATTAGTGGGTGTGGCTTGCGGAGCTGTGCAATGTGGTGCATTGTGGGAGTTGTTGTCTTACATACAAATGCGCCATTCGGTTATTTTCTGTCTTTTCTCGGTCAAGAGGGCACCAAATTCAAAAATAATTTTACATTTCGATAAACATATATAACATATATGTTTGATCCACTTTCAATAAAGATTAATGTTGAAATGGGTGAAATGCTCCTTTAAATGCAAATGAGCTGCTGCTTCCGCCCATTCAGAAGATTGCCGAACGTTTACATGCGAGATTCCTCCGGCAATACCAAAACACGCGATTATCAGTTATTAGTCGTCCAAAATTCAGAAAATACAGCCATATGGAGAGACCCAGAAAGAGGTTTTAACTTTTAGACGCACCTGGACGTTCCTGAATGGTTAGTGGATACAATATAATGTTGTGGAGTTACATTGATTCATCATCTCATCAACTTGCATGTAACGTTAACGTCATGTTTAAGTTTTACACAAGTTGACACTGCTTTCTCAGGTGTTTATAAGACAGCTGTGACATTTTTCGGTCAAACAGTGTTCTGTGCTCGTCTGTGCTGCCCACCCAGTAGTGCCAACGACAAAACAGTTTGCATGCTTTTGCTCAAACATTGCGTTACTTAGAACTAAACTTACTGGTTACACTGTTGTCGCTTGCGAAAACCAAATGGCGGCGCGGTGGGTGGAAACGTGCAGTTTAAAGTAGTAGTTCACTTTTTGTGTCATTCTTTCTTCAGTCGAAAAGAAATTAAGGTTTTTGATCTGTCAGGATTTTTCTCCATATAATGCACTTTACTGGGAACCAAACGGTTCACGGTCCAAAAACAGTTTCAGTGCAAACTGCAAACTGTTCAAAGGGCTTTAAATGATTCCAGACGAGTCATTTGGTTGATTCAACGAACGAAATGAACAAATTGACTCAGAAAAAGATTTGTTCATTTTGATGAACGAGTTCGAACAGGAGAGTCACGAACGTCCGTGCATCACAGAACAGAGCAAGGCGAGCATTCGAGCCTATAAAACTTAAACTTTGTTATTATTTTTTTAAATGACCGATCGTTTCACTAGATAAGACCCTTATTCATCGTCTGGAATCGTTTAAAGCCCTTTGAACAGTTTGTAGTTTGCACTGAAACTGTCTTTTGGACCTTGAACCGTTTGGTTCCCAGTAAAGTGCATTATATGGAGAAAAATCCTGGAATGTTTTAATCAAAAACCTTCATTTCTTTTCGACTGAAGAAAGAAAGACGTGGACATCTTGGATGACATGGGGGTGAGTAAATTTTCAGCAAAAGTTTTTTTTTTTTAAAAGTGAACTACTCCTATAAGGGCCGGTAATATTATTATAATATCCCCTTCTTAAGTCAGAGGGGGAGTGAAATCTGATTATTCAGCTTTTTTTTTTACATGCTTTCAGAGAAAGGCTTTCCAAAACAAAGCTTTGGCTTTTCTGGGTGGGAAGAAGATGCACCGGGACCCAGTTTATAACACTTAGCGCTAAACACGGAAAAAGTCAGATTTTCATAATATGCTCCCTTTAAGTCAACAAAACCAACGTGTGGCAAAAACCAGAAGACATTTGCTTTAGGTTCGGTTTCCTCTCTTAATGAGCTAAATTAGATCCAAGCGTGTCTGAGAACAGCTCTCTTCTCTGGATACAGTTTCAGTTGTATTGTCTGTGCTGTGTAACTGCTTTGATGTGGTCAAAGATATTTAATGAGGTATTTTCTCTCTTCTTTCAGATTCTGCTTCACATTCTTTTACTATGAGGCTGGAGGGACATCATTTCTTAATAATAATGGTGACGTCACTAAGTACCAACTTATTCTAGTCTATAACAAGAACAAGATATGTATTAATGAGCAGCTGTTTTTTTACACATTAGCAGTTTGTTAGTATTTATTTTTCTAGAGAGGATTTAAAACCAGCTTTCAGGCTCTCCAGGAACGGAGAGCATCCTGGTCCAGATGCTGGCCTGTCAAAAAAGCCCACAGAAGTGCTGGTTACAGTTTACGGGCTTGCCTGTGGAGCGTCCTGCAGACAACTTCAACAGCTGCCAGCCTGTCGCAAGTAAGATCACTCTTTTTTTTTTTTTTTTTGTCAGACACACGTACATACACATACACACAGAGAGAGCACTTTCATGACTTTGCAATTAAAGGAGAACTCTGGTGTAAAATGAACCTTTGGTCAGTGGCGGCTGGTGAAAATTATTGTAGGGGGGGCTGAATAAGAGGGGGGTCTGGGGGTTCCCCCCAGAAAATTTTGAATTTAGTAGATGTGATTTCCTGCATTCTGGTGCATTTTAGGCCTTAGGCCATGCCCTTACCTATACCAATAAAATAACTTAAACCAGTCAATACCAATGGTCAAATAATACAATAATAATAATAACAGTTTGACAGTTAATGATAATGAACAAGTTGCATGTTTATTATGCTCTGTGTGCTGACAGAAAAAGTGCAAACGCATAATATTGATAAATTATAATATAGGTAATACAAAAAAAAAAAAATAGGTAATACAACAATCTAGTTTAATCAACCCCCAGCTGTAGACTACATATTTTTGACAAATTGACAATTGGATAATGGATAACAATGTGTTGATACTAGAGAAAGAGAGAGAGAAAAGGCTCTGAAAGAGAGGGTGGGACAACATTCTTGATTGTAACACCCAAGTATGAGAAGAAAGTTGATTTTAACTAGTATGAAACACAGTAATCTAGCTCAGAACTTAAAAACATCAAAAACAAAGCAAACACACAGGTATTAATATTCCTATAACTAATATCAAATGTGTGTGAAACAGTGTTTATGTGTGTGTGAGTGAGTGACAGAGCGACTAACTTTACATTATTTCCACTCGACGTCACTGGCGCTGCCATTCTTCTCTCATCTGAGGTAAAAAAATGTCCCGTGGTGCGCGTGCACAGTGCACTCCCCTAATCTGATACTGTGGGCGATATTTTCAGCGCCCCCAAACCATAAAATTTGACGGCGCTGATTGGCGAAATATAAACTTTTTTGCATAGCAACCGGGGAACCATTGGCTTAAATTCCAGCACTGTGGGGCTGAGCGAACTGGCGCCCTGAGAAGACAGCCTATTGGCTATACTACTACACCAACATGATAAAAGTAACGAAAGTGAATGCAAATATCATTCTGGTGAGTTCAAAACACTTTTCAAAGTAAAACCATTATTAGCATATAATTAACAAAGATTATTTTTCAAAATGATAAATTATAATATATATTAAAAAAACAGACAGACAGGTCGGAGGGAGGGCGGCGCCCCAGCGCCCTCTATGGGCGAGCCGCCCCTGCCTTTGGTCTAATAACACAGTAACATATTGAGGATCCCTGCATGCAAAACGAAGCGTTGAGAACTTTGTTCACTTTTACAGTTCACTTTGTGTATACAGACAGGAGACATCTTAGAAAATAGTCTCGATAAGTCGATCTCCGAACGCCGTTCATACAGTTCAGAAGTTCGCTGAACTTCATACAGTTCAGATCACTCAGGACGTCGTTCGTGGTTTGACTTGTCGAGACTGTTTTCCAAAGATGGCGCCGCCTGTATACACGAAGTGAACTGTCTTCATAAAGTATCTTCTTATTAACCCCTTAGCTGTCACCCCCCTTTTTGAGAATGGGGGTTAAAATGCACTATTCAAACTTAAATGGTTGTAATTTAAGAATGCTTTGGAATATATACCCAAGTTTGGTCTTGTTTTAAAGAAAACACTCAGCAGAATATTGCTGAAGTGAAAACACTTCAAAAAAATGAAAGTATGAAAAAGTTATGGAATTTTAAATTTACAGTTAATTAAATATACTGTACTATATATTTTTTATTTTATATAAAATATATATTTTATAAAATATTTTTATTCTAAAATTTCATACATCTAATCAAGTTATGTTCCAAATTTGAAGTTGATATCACAAAAATTGTAGTTCCCATGAGATTTTGTTTAGGCGTAGTACCAAAAATAGCCACCGGGTGCCATTGAATTCCATTGAATTTAGTTGTGTACATTCTGCCTTAACAAATTAATACATTTCCGTCCAAATATCAATTCTGTCACAAAATTTGGAACCTTGAGACTCTGACCTTTCTGACAATATCAGTTTTGTCAAGATTAGAAAAGGTTTTGATCATAAATTATAAAATATAATGATGCCCAAAATGGGAGGAGCTTGATAAAATAAGTACCGTTTCTATGGTAACCCAACTTTCAATTATAAAACAGTTTTCACACAATGAATTCTGAGTTTATAAGCTTTCAAATGATACCTAATTTATGATAACTACTAAAATATGTGCTATAATAGAAAAAGGCGATAAAAAATATTATATTTTAGAGGATAATAAATATAAATATTATAATTTTTAGAGGATAATATTGTACTATAATTTTTTATTTTTTATTGAAAAATACTAGATTATATGTTTATTATGAACTTTTAGCATAAAAACAGAAGTTTCAATGATTAAAAGTGGGTTCATCGACTTTTTGTGACAAAGGTCAAAACTCCTGTTATGATGCAGATTTTTTGAGGTGCACTCTTGTCATAAATTCATCAATTACTCTTCCTACATAATTTTTAACACAAAACAGGGGTAGAATATCTATTTAGAAGTCTTAGACCTTTTCAACAATATATAATTTGTCATAATTAGATTAGGATTTAATAGAAATATAGTGAAGTAAAGTTAGGCGTCCCGGTACCGGGACGGTGACAGTTAAGGGGTTAAACGATTATTGTCTGTACTCTTACAAAGTTCTCAATGCTTCGGTTTGCATGTATGGACCCTCATTATGTTACTGTGCTAGTGTGTGGCTATTTTGAGCATTGTTAGTGGTATTAACTAGCGATTTCTTTTTACTTAGTAAATGCCCCCATTACTAGCGTATGCCTGTTGCATTCTCCACAACATTGACGTGATGGGAGCCGATCAACTGGATGAGGAAGAGGAAAGCCATGGACAAGCGAGGATGACGAGAATGCAGCAGTGGATGTGTCTGAGTGAACATGACAGCAGCATGTCTGAGTGAACATGACTACTTGGGGGAAGATATTTTGTAGAATATTTGTAACCAAACCGTTTTGAGGTACGAACAAATTATGGAAATCAGTGGTGCCCCAGAACTGTTAGGTTACAAATATTCTTCAAAATATAATCCTTTGTTTTTAGAGGAAAACATATAGTTGTGGAACAACTTGAGGGTAAGTAAATGACAGAATTTTCATTTTGGGGTGATATATTCTTTTTACAGTCTCAGAGTAAACTATGCAAGATAAAATAAGGGCCTTATGCATCCATGTTAGGTTTCTTATATGACTGGCTAATCTTTACACAAATTTTGACAGAAAGCAGAGAAACAGGCCAAGAAGAAATGGAACAACTTGAAAGATGAATACAAGGTAATCTCCATTTCCATTTGTTCTTGGCCTGTTGGGCAGTTCTGGCCAAACCAGATGCCTAGGCAAAATAAAACCATAAAGATTGATATGATGCCACTTCAATAACGTATTCATTTTTATGGATGAAGACCGTCTGAATTCTAGCTCCAAGCCTTCAGACATAAAGGGAATGATACAAGCACTTAAAATCAATACTCACTCCCATCCACTTTTGGATGAGTTGCGCCTCCAAGTGAAAAGGCTTTCGTTGGCCGCCCGTTTCCTCAGCAGTCCCTTGATAAAAAATAATGCTTAATTTAAGTTTTAATGAACAATAATACAATTCTACAATTATTTGGTAATTCTGAGTTTATAAGCTTTCAAATGATACCTAATTTATGATAACTACTAAAATATGTGCTATAATAGAAAAAGGCGATAAAAAATATTATATTTTAGAGGATAATAAATATAAATATTATAATTTTTAGAGGATAATATTGTACTATAATTTTTTATTTTTTATTGAAAAATACTAGATTATATGTTTATTATGAACTTTTAGCATAAAAACAGAAGTTTCAATGATTAAAAGTGGGTTCATCGACTTTTTGTGACAAAGGTCAAAACTCCTGTTATGATGCAGATTTTTTGAGGTGCACTCTTGTCATAAATTCATCAATTACTCTTCCTACATAATTTTTAACACAAAACAGGGGTAGAATATCTATTTAGAAGTCTTAGACCTTTTCAACAATATA
Organism: Pimephales promelas; assembly: GCF_988280905.1. Lineage (NCBI taxonomy): Eukaryota > Metazoa > Chordata > Actinopteri > Cypriniformes > Leuciscidae > Pimephales > Pimephales promelas. The sequence continues at coordinate 5,469,858 of NC_142785.1, read as the reverse complement.
TAATTTGTCATAATTAGATTAGGATTTAATAGAAATATAGTGAAGTAAAGTTAGGCGTCCCGGTACCGGGACGGTGACAGTTAAGGGGTTAAACGATTATTGTCTGTACTCTTACAAAGTTCTCAATGCTTCGGTTTGCATGTATGGACCCTCATTATGTTACTGTGCTAGTGTGTGGCTATTTTGAGCATTGTTAGTGGTATTAACTAGCGATTTCTTTTTACTTAGTAAATGCCCCCATTACTAGCGTATGCCTGTTGCATTCTCCACAACATTGACGTGATGGGAGCCGATCAACTGGATGAGGAAGAGGAAAGCCATGGACAAGCGAGGATGACGAGAATGCAGCAGTGGATGTGTCTGAGTGAACATGACAGCAGCATGTCTGAGTGAACATGACTACTTGGGGGAAGATATTTTGTAGAATATTTGTAACCAAACCGTTTTGAGGTACGAACAAATTATGGAAATCAGTGGTGCCCCAGAACTGTTAGGTTACAAATATTCTTCAAAATATAATCCTTTGTTTTTAGAGGAAAACATATAGTTGTGGAACAACTTGAGGGTAAGTAAATGACAGAATTTTCATTTTGGGGTGATATATTCTTTTTACAGTCTCAGAGTAAACTATGCAAGATAAAATAAGGGCCTTATGCATCCATGTTAGGTTTCTTATATGACTGGCTAATCTTTACACAAATTTTGACAGAAAGCAGAGAAACAGGCCAAGAAGAAATGGAACAACTTGAAAGATGAATACAAGGTAATCTCCATTTCCATTTGTTCTTGGCCTGTTGGGCAGTTCTGGCCAAACCAGATGCCTAGGCAAAATAAAACCATAAAGATTGATATGATGCCACTTCAATAACGTATTCATTTTTATGGATGAAGACCGTCTGAATTCTAGCTCCAAGCCTTCAGACATAAAGGGAATGATACAAGCACTTAAAATCAATACTCACTCCCATCCACTTTTGGATGAGTTGCGCCTCCAAGTGAAAAGGCTTTCGTTGGCCGCCCGTTTCCTCAGCAGTCCCTTGATAAAAAATAATGCTTAATTTAAGTTTTAATGAACAATAATACAATTCTACAATTATTTGGTACAAAAATGAAATAAGACAAGCAGGTCGAAACTACAATAACACTCTAGAATAAGGTTTACATTGAAAAAAACGTAGTTTGGAAACTTTTAGTTAGCCAAAACGATTGCCTGCTAGATATACCCAAAGCCTGGTAGATATACACCAAATACGAATTGAATCTTATGTTGATCCACTACATTTACTCATAGACTCATTTGCCTGTTTTAATCCAAACAGTGACGTTTTTTGTGGCCGGGCAGTGTATTTAGTTGGTGACCTATATGACCCCAAGTCAGGGGTTATGTGAATATACGTATAATATACCTAATACACGTATAAACACACCTAATATACTTTCCTAGGTCAATGTTTGAGCCGCAAATCAGCAGTTCAGAATGATTTCGGAAGGATCATGTGATCCTGAAGACTGGGGTAATGAATGATACTGCAAATTCAGCTTTTCATCAGAGGAATAAATTACATTTTAAAATATATTTACAGTTATTTTAAATTATAATCATTTTTAGAATCAATGTAGCCTTGGTAAATATACTGTAAATTCTAAACAGCACAAGAAATGTATATATATGTATATATATATACATATTAAATGTAAATATTTCATTGCAAGAATATATTACAAAATGTATTTCAAGGAGCATTACATTTCCAGTCATAAAATGCATTTCTCCAAATGCATTCTGCAAAGACTTGATCACCCGCTTCATCTCTAGTTGAATTGCGATGCTGTTTAATTATTTCACAAATGAAGAGTTCAGATGCAAAAGCCTCTAAGTGCCATTTGAAATTTTCTTCTAGAATGATAATTTTTATCAAGCTTGTATATTTAAGTTCAGTGATTTCACTTAAATGGCAATGATGATTACCTATTAATTGTTATTTAAATGAAATAACTGAACTTAAAAATACAAGTTTGATAAAAATCATCATTCAAGAAGAAAATTTCAAATGGCATTTAGAGGCTTTTGCATCTGAACTCTTCAAATATTTTCAATTGGGCATGGATAGAGTTTCTAGGTCAGAAATGAAATTATTATTTTTGAGAGTGATAGTGGAACCAAGATGAATCTAATAAAGAAAGTGATTGTGCTTTGATTAACAGAAAGATGTTTTAATGAAGCCTGATATAAATCAAAATTACCCAAACTCAAACACAATACAAAATTCAGGAGTAAAATATACAAAAGTGATGATATACCTGCTCATTCTTAATAATTACCAATTTCCACTTTTCAAAACAACTCATTAAAGTGAGTATAATGTTTGATTACTCAGGCAAAACATACAGTACAAATGTGAATATTAATGTTAAACTAATAGTATTGTAAAAAAAAAAAATATATATATATATATATTTGCCAAAGCAGAACTGTATTTGACGCTTACAACATTCTCATTTGGTTTCACGCAGGCCTGCCCAGTTCATAATGGACGCTATGACCTGAGTCTTGACCCTGTGAGCCTTCATGGACCAAAATATGGGACAAGAAATGAAGCAGAGGGGAATCTTCCTCAGGCGGTGCACTGTTCGTAGACATGTTGAAGGTGAGAGGAAACTAGTGTCACTAGAGTGTGTGTAGGTGACACTGGCTCTATAAGTATGATAAGATACAGAGAACACACACACTGGATTTTTTTTTTCAACCAGTGCACAATTATCAAGACATACTGTTTACTGCATCAATATTATGGGTGAGTCAAAGAACACATCGTCTTGGATGTGTTTGTGTGTGATTTAGAAAAAGAATAAAGGGAGATATGGATACATTTGAATACTTTTTTCGTGTTCAAAGTCATATCTAAACATGTATGTAAAACGACCCCAGATATTTATAAAAAGTTTATATGGATACTTCGAAAATAAAGTTTTTTAACTATTAACTTCACCTTTTTTTTGGTCATTTTTCAACAATATTTGGTTTTCTAATGCAATGATATTTGGATATTATGATATTATACTAAATGAAGTACCTTTTCCGATTACTTTTTTAGGGGTCACGATATGTGCCTACAAGATTTTACATGATTATCTGCTTTTTTAACTCTGTATGTGTGTGTGTAGAGGTGTGTCTGATAGCTGCAGGTGTACACAGACTTTATAAAGGTCTGCACACTTTTGTAAGGGTCTGTGACAGAGAATATTGCTTGAGCCGTAGGGTCAGAAATTCAAGGTAAGCGCAATTAATGTCCCAATTGGTTTTTAACCATAATTTAGTTGTTTTACATATGTCATGTTTTCATTTAATTTGTTTTAAACTGGGGTTTACTGCTATAGATATTTATCAAATATTTGAAACATTCTGTTCAAAATAGAAAATGCATTTTTTAATTTTACAATGAATTGTTCTTTGGATTCTTGCAATAATTGCTATACAGTTTTGAGCACAAAAACAATAGCAAAAATTGTTGCATGCGTTAAAATGATTAGTCTCACGCTATATATTTAATTTACACACTTCTTATGTACAAGGGTCAACACTAACCCCAAACAGTTATTCTTATACAGTATGTTATACATTATTCTTATATTATCTTAAATACCTGCATGTGAATTCATTTCTGTAATTAAGCTGCGCCTTCCCTTACACCTTTAATCCTACCCATACCACCAAACCTGTCCTTACCGTACCCGTATCCCACCTCAATAGCAGCAAAAGTGTTTTGCAATACAATATGAAAACAATAAGGATATATGCAAGTACAGGTTAAGGACACTTAATATAAAGTGAGACCCACAATTTTAAGCCTTTAACAACAGAAGTCAATAAACATTTTTTTTTTTTGTACTGCAAATACATGCCTGTACAGTAGAGGGCACAGCTCAAACAAACCTTTCAGCCGTGTTCTGTCAATCTGGATTGCAGAAGAAGAAAGTTCAAGACTCAAAAATTGCCCATTATACCCTCATTCACTATACCCTACATTACTCCACTAATATAGTGCACTTATTAGGCTCTGTGTGCGCAGGAAAGCCTGGCGCATTTGCATAGCTTGTGCTTGCAGTTTAATAATCATAGTAATAATCAATGTATGAAAAGATGCATCTTGAACTCTGTAATAATACTCTGTACTCTGTAATAACTCTGTAATAACAATGTAATAATCAAATAAAAGGAAATACCTGTATGATATTACGCTGTAGCCACATTGGACTCGCGGTTTGGAAAATAGTAGTTTAAATTTTTATATTTTTAGGTCAAACCGTTCTTGTCTGTCAGTCATATAATGGAGGTCTATGGTCACCACCTCAAAGAGCATGCACAGAAAAGTCCAAATTAAACGATTTAATGACTCGTGAATGTAAGTACACATTGATGGCCTAAGACAAAAAACGAGCGGTTTGTGTGAGAAAACGAACAGTATTTATATAGTTTTTACCGCTTGTAACCACAGCCACGTCCAAGTGATTTGAGGGCGTGGGCGCTTTGTGGCTGTGGTTACGAGAGGTAAAAAATATATAAATACTGTTCGTTTTCTTACACAAACCGCTCGTTTCGTGTCTTAGGCCATCAATGTGTACTTACATTTACGAGTCATTAAATCATGTTTAATTTGGACTTCTCTGTGCATGCTCTTTGAGGTGGTGACCATAGACCTCCATTATATGAGTGACAGACAACAACGGTTTCACCTAAAAATATCAAAATTGAAATATTCAAAACTACTACGGAAACAAAGACACCTACATCTTGGATGCCCTTGAGGTAAGCTAAAATATACCAAAAATGTATTTAAAAGTGAACAATCCCTTTGATAAAAGTAAAAAAACAACAACTAATTTTCCTTATTGGTATGCATTGTCATGGGTTAATAAAGTGAGATTAAATGCATAAAGTAAATTTAATAATTGCTGGTTTGTGAAAATTCTAAATTTGCATTTTACAAATGTTAGTTTTTACATTTTTGAGAAATACTGAATCTGTTTTTTAGCAATTGAGACATTTAGACATTCAGTCTACAGCGCACATATTGTAACTTGGGGTTAGGAGAGGTGTGTCAGTCAATAAATTGCAAAACTTGCATTGCTTATTTGAAAAAGTAACAAATAAGTCTACAAACTAATTTAAAAGTAATGTGCTACTTTACTAGTTATTTTACAAAAGTAATCTGATTATGTCACTTGCGTTGTTTGTAATGCATTACCCCTAACATTGTTTCTAGCTGCTCTGAATATGAATATAATAAACAAGAACACTGTCTGGTAAGCTGTGGTACACATAAATCCAAATTACAATTCTTGACTTCCTGTTAATTTACTTAGTCTCCGCATTTGCAGTCTGCCTTGTGCCACTCACACTCCTGATGTTTTGAGGGTAAACATGAGCTTTAATTTATCAGTCATCACTGGCCAGGAAACACACACACAAATACAGTCATACCAGAGGTCCCGCCATCATGTTTAAGTTGTCTACATCTCTGCTTTGAACTATAACAACCAGTAGAACAAGAAGGATGTTAGATGACATCTCACTGTTTCAATTCACTAAAAAGTAATAACATGCAGTTTTTCCATACAGGATGTGCTGCATTCCTATTGATCTGACCCTTTAAATGGCATGCGCTGGTCTAACCTAATGTAGTCAAATGTTAATTTAAAACTCATTCATTACTATAAAAATCAGTTAATTAAGTTCCCATATTAAGAAATTTTGGGTTACCTGCCAAAACCTTCTAAACAAACAATTTGCAGTATAAGGACATAAATTCATGCAATCTACAGTACTTGTAATTCAAAATATCTATGTATGTCATTCCTACAGTTTGGTGGGTTTTGGACTATTTTTTGTCTTGTCAGACGGAGAAAATGTCTGTCTATCATAAAAAAGTATGTATGACAAAAAATTGTATTTAAACGGCTATAGCTATGCAACAGTCAGTCTGATTGACTTGACACCTGGTATGTTGTGTGTATGTCCAAGGTGCCGCGATTGTCTACAAGGACATTAGTGAAAAACACGGAAAAAAAAAAGAACTCGAAAAACACGGCCTCCGTTGGACAATGAAGTTTGAATGGCTCTCAGACAAGGTTATTAACGGATGTCGATCGGAACGAAAATCGCTGGGCCTGTTTGACCTTTGACCTTTGAAAAATTAGAAAGAAATCAACCAGGGTCACCTTAACATTTTTCACATGGGTAAAGGTTGTATACACGATTTTTCGCACATCCCACAGCATTCATATCATATAGTGAAAAACAACCTCAATAACTGTTAAAAAGCTTTAAAACTATTTGTAATTTTCCTGTATTGGCTGTTAATGGTCTTTTCCATGTACTGTATGATCTAAGTGGTTACATGCTTCCTAAATAAAACATAATACCTTTTTACGGATGTGCTCAGAGGCCTTAAAGCGTTGAACCATAATAATTGCTGCTCAAGGCTGTCTTAGTCATTATTCTTAGTTGCTGGATTGTAACTGACTACATGTTATCTAGCTTACGTAATCAGATTCCAAAAAGAAAAGAGTTTTATTTAGATCATATTATGTTTTAAAACACTTATAATTAGATTAGCGGTACCTATTCATAATTAATATATTCTGTTTTATTATTCTTTTTTTTATCTTTTACATTTTCTTTTCTAAAAAAAAAAAAATATCATATAAGATCGTACTGTTCAAATCAATGTTATAACAAGTTAGGTTAAAAGTAATCAAAGTAGTCAGATTTATGTTACCTAAAATGTGTAATGTAATAGATTAGATTACTGAAGACAATTTAAATCATGTAATTTCTATTCAGTAATAGACTACAATTTGTCAGTGATCTATCCAGCATCAATCCTTAAAGGGTTAGTTCACCCAAAAATGAAAATTCTGTCAGTATTTACTCACCCTCATGTTGTTCCAACCCCGTAAGACCTTCGTTCATCTTCGGAACACGAATGAAGATATTTAAGATATTAAGATCGCTCCTGCATACAGTCCATAGGCTTCTTGAGGGACTGGCTCTTGCTGTCCCCGAAAAGTCATTAAAGACATCGTTAAAATAGTCCAAGTGACTACAGGGGCTCAATCTTAAGTTTATCAAACGACGAGAACACTTTTGTGCGCAAAAAAACAACAAAAATAACTACTTTATTTCAACTATTCGTTTATTTCTCCCTCTCCGCAAGTCAGGTTACTAGTTTAATAGCGTAAGCTTCTGTTATTGTACGTCACACGCATCACACACACATGACCAGCGTCGGCCAATAGTGAGCCTACGTGTGACGTAGCTCTACGCAATCACACTACGTTAACTGACTTACAGGCTCATGGAGAAGGAAGTGAATAGTTGAAATAAAGTCGTTATTTTTGTTGTTTTTTTGCGCACAAAAGTGTTCTCGTCGTTTGATAAACTTAAGATTGAGCCCCTGTAGTCACTTGGACTATTTTAACGATGTCTTTAATGACTTTTCGGGGACAGCAAGAGCCAGTCCCTCAAGAAGCCTATGGACTGTATGCAGGAGCGATCTTAATATCTTAAATATCTTAATTTGTGTTCCGAAGATGAACGAAGGTCTTACGGGGTTGGAACAACATGAGGGTGAGTAAATACTGACAGAATTTTCATTTTTGGGTGAACTAACCCTTTAAAGGAGCAGTTCACTTTTCAAAAAACGTTTTCCAAGATGTCCATGTCTTTCTTTCTTCAGTCGAAAAGAAATTAAGGTTTTTGATGAAAACATTCCAGGATTTTCTCCATATAATGGACTTCATTGGGAACCAAATGGTTCAAGGTCGAAATGAGAGTTTCAGTGCAGCTTCAAAGGGCTTTAAACGACATCAGACGATGAATAAGGGTCTTATCTAGGACCCCTCGAGTCATGACTCGAAAAAAGATTTGTTCATTTTGATGAATGAGTTTGAACAGGAGAGTCACAAACGTGCATCGCAGTACAGAGCAAGGCTAGCAGTTGTGCTTATGAAACTTAAACTTTTTCGTTTCGCTTGATAAGACCCTTATTCACCGTCTGGTGTCGTTTAAAGCCCTTTGAAGCTGCACTGAAACTCTTATTTGGACCTTGAACCATTTGGTTCCCATTGAAGTCCATTATATGGAGAAAATCCTGGATTGTTTTCATCAAAAACCTTAATTTCTTTTTGACTGAGGAAAGAAAGACATGGACATCTTGGATGACATGGGGGTGAATAAATTATCAGCAAAAGTTTTTTTTTTTAAAGTGAACTACTCCTTTAAGTGATTGTGTGAATCTGGGTAAATTTGTGGATGGAAAACCACGTGGCATGAAAGTTGATTAACGTTTACGTAAAATATTCTGTTTTGTTTTATTTAACTGTGTATAAATTACTCAATGCCATGCTTTAAATTCATTGTGATGTTTAGCGGACCTACACTCTAAACAACAATGGGTTGTTTTAACCCAAATTTGGGTCAAATATGGACAAACCCAAATGCTGGGTTAAAAGTGTCATTTAAAATCTTAAACCAACTTTAACTTTCACTTTTAACTGTATTTTTTTTTAATTGCATTTTTAACCCAACATTTGAGTTTGTCCATATTTGACCCAAATTTGGGTTTAAACAACCCAGCATTTTTTAGAGTGCATGTATGATAGTTAGCTGAGCCGTTTATTGTGTCGTTTTATTATCTCAGACTTATGTGGAGATGAACGAGTCAGGCCAGCAGAGCTATTGGCGGGAGACGGGCAGATGGATGGGCTATGAAGAAACCTATGATGTTGAGGCGGGCCGCTGGGGTCCGTCCCACATCTCCTACCTCACCTTCAAGAGCCTGGTGCAGTTACGCAGGACAATGAACACGGGTGAGGGAGTGACTGGGGTCAACACTCAGCTCGCCTTTTCAATTCAATTCAAATCACTTTACATTTCCTATGTCAAAGCTGTCTCACTCTACCAAATATTATATACTTGTAATTGTTATTATGCATTATTATACACTACTGTTTAAAAGTTAGGCTGGTAAGAGTAAAAAATAAGTATCTTGCTCACCAAGCCTGCATTTATTTGATAAAAACAGTAGTATTGTTAAATATTATTAAATATTTTTGTTTATAATATATTTTAAATGCAATTGATTTCTGTAATTGCAAAGCTGAATTTCCAGCAGCCATTATCCTTCAGAAATTATCATTCTAATATGCTGATTTGGTGTTTTAATAAATATTTCTCATTATTATCAATGTTGACATTTTTGTGGAAACCTTGATATCTTTTTTTTTTCAGGAATATTTGATGAATATAAAGTTCGAAAGAACATCATTTATTTGTAACGTAAATTCCTTATAACAATGTAAAAGTATTAGGGCTGTCAAACGATTCATCACGATTAATCGCATCCAAAATAAAAGTTTGTTTTTACTCAATATATGTGGGTGCACTGTGTATAATTATTTAGTGTATATATATAAACACACACACATGCATGTATATTTAAGAAACAATATATAATTTATATAAAAAATATTTATATATAATATAAATTATATACATAAATCTATATACAGTACATTCATGAAAATATTTCTTATATATACAAGCATGTGTGTGTATTTAAATGTATAAAATAATTATACACAGTGCACCCACATATATTATGTAAAAACAAACTTTTATTTTGGATGCGATTAATCGCGATTAATTGTTTGACAGCCCTAAAAAGTAAGTCTTGCAGTGCATCTAAAAATAATTTATACGAAGTACATTATTTAGCTGTCATTTTACAGTAGCTTGCAGTAAAAATAAGCGAACATGTTTCATAAAAAATACATCATGTAATGATTAACAGATCATTTTGTCGATGTATTGATGTACATAAAGCTACTCTACTAATATAGTAGGCTAAGAATTATGGTCATTTATGTTTGGGAATGGTTCATAGATTAGAGTTATGGACATGTTTCCAAGGATTAACTTCACACTCACATTCTAGTGTCAATCCTGTCCTAACTGGAATATGAGAAAGAATGTAACTTCACTGCACATGCTCAGATGAGACAGTAGTAGATAGTAAGTGTCCCGTAAAACCTGCTCAACCTGTGCTCCTCAGCTTTGACCATAGTGTCTGTTTATTGTGGAAAGCCCTCATCCTCTTTTGCCTTAATCTTTCCTTTGCATTGAATTCTTTTTCATGTGTTTTGCTTGGATCAGGTGTGGTGATGCTGGACAGAGAGGAGAAGATGCTTTCCAGTATTATTGAGAAGATTGTGGATACCCTAGTTAGCAAAAGGGAGATTCAGCCAGGGGACAGAGATAAGGTTCTTCAAGCATTAATGCACAAACAGAGGTACTACACACACTTTCTGGTACCTTGATAACAAAAAAAAAATCAAGGTATAGCCTACTCAATAATTTTGGTAACGCTTTACAATACCGTACACTAATATGCATTAATTAATGCTTAACTAATGCACTGATAATCATGAGTTAATGTATAACTCATGAAGAACGAAACCATTAACTAATGATTACTGCATCAGCAACTAATAAAGAGTCTATATGATTAATAGATTAAGTAATACATGAATTGCTACTAATTCAATGTGTCATTGTGTATTAATTCCTCAATAGCATAGTTTATTAGCTAATAGTGTAAATGAATGTGTCAAAGCTATGCACTTCAACTTCCAGTTGTCTGCTTTAATCATTAGCTAATGATTTGCAAAGGTATCATTATGTTATGACTTTACTTGTTGGGGCACATCATTATTAACTAGTCATTTAGTAATTGTAGTAATTTGCACATGAATTTGCTCTAACAATGAAGCAATTAATCATGTATTAATGCATATTAGTGTACCAGTCATATTATCTGGAAGTTGAAATACAAGGCTTTGGCTCGTTCTGGTAATTAACATATTAGTTAACACTATTTGTTAAATTAGTTATTATGGAATTAATCCACAATTACATATTTAATTAATAACAATTCATGTATGAACTAATACATTAACCTTACAGACTCTTAATTAGTTCCTAAAGTGATAATCATCATGAATAGCTTAGATAATCATTAGTTACACATTAATTCAGCATTAGTTAAGCATGAATTAATGCTTATTAGTGCACCCGTATTGTAAAGTGTTACCATAATTTTCATGTGTACTAAGTCATCATTTAGAATTTTAGGCCTGGTTTCACAAACAGGGCTTAGATTAGGCTAGGATTTGGCGTTAGTTTAATTAGGACATTTAAGTAGCTTTTAAAAACATGCCGTAGAAAAAAAAACATTACTGGTTAGAGAAATCTCGAGACGAAACAATGGCACTAACATATAATATATTGGAAGATATGTCAGTGCAAGTTGCTTTCAGTTAAACAGCTCAAACATGTCTTTTAGTCTGGGACTAGCTTAAACCTTGTCTGTGAAACTGGAGGTTGATGTCATAGTGTGTCATAATTTTGACTTTTTATCTCATAATCATGGTTTACAAAAGCATGATTTTTTTCATATGTGGCCGAAATGGGCTTCCATAGATCCAAACTAAATCCTAAGATTTTAAAGAGGCTTGCCCTCCTGTCAGATATACGGCACGTGAGTAAACTTCACAGGCTTCACTGAAGGAGCACCGGCGTGCATTAGAATGGGAGTGCGATAACTCTAAAATATTAATTTAGCTAAATATTTTGCCCATGAAAGATTTCAAAACAGCTGCAACTGAATTATAAGACTTTTGAAAGACCTTTTTAGACACATAGGAAAAAATAAGCAATTTTATGTTGTTTCTACTCCTGCTGTACCAAAAACATAGCGTGTCTTCAAAACCGAGGTAGGATATTACACCCCTACTTTCAAGTACAAAATAGAAGACGTCATTAATATGCAAGAGTAACAGTTGCAAAAATGGTGTCATTAACTATGTACTTGCGTTGAAAAATAATTATGAAATATTTGAAGAATCAGAATATCAGAGACTTGGGGGTGTACTCTTTAAGGGCCAGTAGTAACCACTTAGCAATCACACACAACACCCTAGCAACTGCATAACAATGCACTAAAACACACACAGAACACCATAGCAACCACTGACAGCAGAATAGCATCATGACAGTGAATTTTGCTGGATCGTGCTTCTCGTTTTTTTTCAGACTTGTAGTGTAGTTATTATTCACCTTTAAAAGCATTCATTTTATTTCTTACTCTCTCTCCAGCCAGTCTTTAGAGACCCAGCCCCTGACTGCAGGCATGGAGATGGAGAAATTCTCTGTTACAGACAAAGTGAGCACAAGTTTTCTTCTAGTAACTGTTTCGAGCATGATTATAAAGGCCCTTTCACACTAAGGACAATAACTTTAATGATAAAGATAAAGTTCTCAAGATCGTTCCAAATATAAAAGAACAGAGTTCACACCACAACTATAATGATAACAGCTCCAAAACAATATAATTAGTTTAATATAATATATATTATTAATACGTAAACACTGAACGGCAACTTAAAAAAAAAATTCTTTCATTTCGAGATTAAAGTCGCAATGTTTCGAGAATCAAGTCGAAGCGTTTCCAGAATCAAGTCGAAGCGTTTCGTGAATCAAGTCGAAGCGTTTCCAGAATCAAGTCGAAGCGTTTCCAGAATCAAGTCGAAGCGTTTCGAGAAAAAAGTCGAAGCGTTTCGAGAATCAAGTCGAAGCGTTTCGAGAATCAAGTCGAAGCGTTTCCAGAATCAAGTCGAAGCGTTTCGAGAATCAAGTCGAAGCGTTTCGAGAATCAAGTCGAAGCGTTTCGAGAATCAAGTCGAAGCGTTTCGTGAATCAAGTCGAAGCGTTTCCAGAATCAAGTCGAAGCGTTTCCAGAATCAAGTCGAAGCGTTTCGTGAATCAAGTCGAAGCGTTTCCAGAATCAAGTCGAAGCGTTTCCAGAATCAAGTCAAAGCGTTTCCAGAATCAAGTCGAAGCGTTTCCAGAATCAAGTCGAAGCGTTTCCAGAATCAAGTCGAAGCGTTTCCAGAATCAAGTCAAAGCGTTTCGAGAATCAAGTCGAAGCGTTTCCAGAATCAAGTCGAAGCGTTTCCAGAATCAAGTCAAAGCGTTTCCAGAATCAAGTCGAAGCGTTTCCAGAATCAATTTGAAGCGTTTCCAGAATCAAGTCGAAGCGTTTCCAGAATCAAGTCGAAGCGTTTCGTGAATCAAGTCGAAGCGTTTCCAGAATCAAGTCGAAGCGTTTCCAGAATCAAGTCGAAGCGTTTCGAGAATCAAGTCGAAGCGTTTCGTGAATCAAGTCGAAGCGTTTCCAGAATCAAGTCGAAGCGTTTCCAGAATCAAGTCGAAGCGTTTCGTGAATCAAGTCGAAGCGTTTCGTGAATCAAGTCGAAGCGTTTCCAGAATCAAGTCGAAGCGTTTCCAGAATCAAGTCGAAGCGTTTCCAGAATCAAGTCGAAGCGTTTCGAGAATCAAGTCGAAGCGTTTCCAGAATCAAGTCGAAGCGTTTCCAGAATCAAGTCGAAGCGTTTCCAGAATCAAGTCGAAGCGTTTCCAGAATCAAGTCGAAGCGTTTCCAGAATCAAGTCGAAGCGTTTCCAGAATCAAGTCAAAGCGTTTCCAGAATCAAGTCAAAGCGTTTCGTGAATCAAGTCGAAGCGTTTCCAGAATCAAGTCGAAGCGTTTTCGAGAATCAAGTCGAAGCGTTTCGAGAATCAAGTCGAAGCGTTTCGTGAATCAAGTCGAAGCGTTTCCAGAATCAAGTCGAAGCGTTTCGTGAATCAAGTCGAAGCGTTTCGTGAATCAAGTCGAAGCGTTTCCAGAATCAAGTCGAAGCGTTTCCAAAATCAAGTCGAAGCGTTTCCAGAATCAAGTCGAAGCGTTTCCAGAATCAAGTCGAAGCGTTTCCAGAATCAAGTCGAAGCGTTTCCAGAATCAAGTCGAAGCGTTTCCAGAATCAAGTCAAAGCGTTTCGAGAATCAAGTCGAAGCGTTTCCAGAATCAAGTCGAAGCGTTTCCAGAATCAAGTCAAAGCGTTTCGTGAATCAAGTCGAAGCGTTTCCAGAATCAAGTCGAAGCGTTTCCAGAATCAAGTCGAAGCGTTTCCAGAATCAAGTCGAAGCGTTTCGAGAATCAAGTCGAAGCGTTTCCAGAATCAAGTCGAAGCGTTTCCAGAATCAAGTCGAAGCGTTTCGTGAATCAAGTCGAAGCGTTTCCAGAATCAAGTCGAAGCGTTTTCGAGAATCAAGTCGAAGCGTTTCGAGAATCAAGTCGAAGCGTTTCGTGAATCAAGTCGAAGCGTTTCCAGAATCAAGTCGAAGCGTTTCGTGAATCAAGTCGAAGCGTTTCGTGAATCAAGTCGAAGCGTTTCCAGAATCAAGTCGAAGCGTTTCCAGAATCAAGTCGAAGCGTTTCCAGAATCAAGTCGAAGCGTTTCCAGAATCAAGTCAAAGCGTTTCAAGAATCAAGTCGAAGCGTTTCCAGAATCAAGTCGAAGCGTTTCCAGAATCAAGTCAAAGCGTTTCGTGAATCAAGTCGAAGCGTTTCCAGAATCAAGTCGAAGCGTTTCCAGAATCAAGTCGAAGCGTTTCCAGAATCAAGTCGAAGCATTTCCAGAATCAAGTCGAAGCGTTTCGAGAATCAAGTCGAAACGTTTCGAGAATCAAGTCGAAGCGTTTCCAGAATCAAGTCAAAGCGTTTCAGAATCGAGTTTCGAGAATCAAGTCGAATTCTCAAAACTTTTTGACTTTGATTCTCGAAACATTTCAACTTGATTCTCAAAATACTAGAATTTATCTATTTATTTTTTGCTATTTATTTATTTTTTATATTGGGGTTCAGGGCTTACGTATATTGTATTTAAATAATATAATTGGAATGAACTGATGAACAGTTAAAACATTGACGGCCAATCCGAACCTATTCTGCTTTAAAGAGCTTGAGCATTTAAAGCAGCAGATAAAAACTGCAATAGAATAAGCAACAATATCTTCTGCTGGTGTGAACGGGCTTTAACACAGCTTTAATTTATAATGTATTATCTAAGTTTTGAATTAAATGATGAGTCATTTGACATTTTTTGACCATGTGGTTTTATTCTCAACCCAAGCGGGACACATCTGATCATGCAGAAGCCTCAATGGTGCTCGTAGGTGAGGATATTTTCATTAATAATTCCAATCATTTACATTCTAAGGTGTGACTTACTAAACTAGTAATGTGTTTCTGTTATCAAACATTGACTGTATTTTTTACAGCAATAATGGTGTGTGTTTGTGTGTAAGGTGCTCTGGAGTTCCTTGAGAGGCCCACAGTAGCATTCGTGCGTCTCCGGGACGCTGTGGTGCTGGAGTCGGCTCTGGAAGCTCCCGTGCCTGTGCGCTTCATCTTTATCCTGATTGGCCCATCCACAAATGACATGGACTATCATGAGTCTGGCCGAGCAATGGCAGCACTACTAGCTGACAAAGTAAGAGAACTGACAGGAAAATCAAATTGCAACAGTTACCTATTTAGGTTTAACATGAGTTCTCTGTCCTTTTAAAAAAAAGCTCTGTCGTATGCAAAGTGCTTCCTTTATTTATATGGTAACTTATTCAAAATCATATTTATGTTTTCTATAATGTTAAAACGCTACAAACGCACACCTCCTCTTGTTCTTAATTGTACCGAATGTGCAGTTATGTGCTTTACATCTTCAAAAAATGTTTAAAAATCAAAACTTGCAGATAATATAAGTATTTTTTATTTAGCCCATGATTTACTCACCCTCAAGACATAGGTGTGTATGACTTTCTTCTTTCAAATGAATACAATCGGAGTTATATTAAAAATATCCTGGCTCTTCTAAGCTTTATAATGGCAAACTTTATAAAGTTTTATTTTAAAGTACATTTTAAGTCATGGGGCCCTATCTGGCACCCAGCGCAAAAGTTACTTGATACTTGCGTTTCAGATCGTTAAAATAGGGCCCATTATGTATTATTATTTTGTCATGTTTTAAAGTAAACTTATTTTGCTGTGTTGACTGACATACTAAAGCAAACGTAAAATACTTGATGTAATTTTAACTGTACTGTTTTAAAGTAAAAATATTTTTAAATGTACTAATTTACAACTTCATTCTTAAAATGTCTAATTACAAATATATTTGACATGACATACACGTTTCAATAGAAATGTCATAAAAGTATATTTTAGTTTGGCATACTTGTCAGTGCATTTGGTCATATTAAAGACAATAGAAGTAAATATGAAATATAAATGTATGCTGTAGTCAAAAAAAGCTCTCTGTTTCTAAAATTTAAATGAAAAACATTACATTCATTTCAAACTTAAAGGGACACTTCACACATTTGCAATAAGCTTTGTATCTTTAGAAACCCAGTCATATTTCTTAATGGTCATGGTTTATTCCCTTATTTTCCCCTGAGATGGGAGAAATAAGGATTTAAGTGTTTTACTTCCTGCTTATTATGACGTAAATATCGTCATTTTGCGTCACAATAAGTAGGAAGTCATATTTCATTAAAATCTGTAGACTACAAACATTAGCTCATTATTATTCAAGGGTGTGGGACCCACTCACCCTACAGTGGGCGCTGTGGAGATAGGAAGTATGATAATCACGGAAGAAACTAAACATGATATGGAAGAAGAGGATTTTGAAATTCTGCTGCTATGTTTTATGTTTATGATCCGCTCCTCCGTGCAACATGAGATGCGAGACCGGTGCGTGAGTGTCTCACTGGTGTCTTTCATTATCACTCGTGCCGTCCTCTCACATCCCTCGCCCAGTCGCCCTCGTCCTGCTCGCCACAGCCAACTAACTAGAAATTTTGTGTGAAATGAATTTCAAACTCTGGTGACAGCTAACGTTATCCTTGTAGACAGAAGAATGATTTCTCTCATGTGCACGTAGTTCCGTATTAGTGGGTGTGGCTTGCGGAGCTGTCCATCGTGCTGCATTGCGGGAGTTGTTGTCTTACATACAAATGCCCCCTTCAGTTATTTTCTGTCTTTTCTCGGTCAAGAGGGCACCAAACTCAAAAATGATTTTACATTTCGACTACATATTTGATCTACTTGCAATAAAGATTAATGTTGAAAGGGGTGAAAGCTCCTTTTAAGTATATTATTTCCGTAATAAGTACTCTTTTTAAAAGTATGCTAAAAATGTTACAAACAAATAGTTCGAAACAGGCTCATTCTGACATCACAATAAAATGACAACAAAATCTTCAACAAAAATGTAAAAAAAGTGGTGCTGTCTAAAGATGTTACACTGGAAAACTAAAATTTACACCAAATCTAAAAATTACACTGATGTGCTTGTGTTTTGGGGGTACAGTACCCTAAAAGGGTTGGAAAATACTGGTACCATATTAATTATTCATGCCCCAGGAAATGCTGGCAAAAAGGAGCATGTGAACCACAAAACAACCATCTTTTCATCTTAAAGGGATACTTCAGGATTTAGCATTAAGCTTTGTATTAGTAGAAAACTTGTAGTATTTTCGAATTACCGCGCTTTCCACCCTCATATCCCCCTGAGGCGAGAGATTTATGTATTTTTTGTCTGGAAAAAAATCCTCCGATGACACAAAAATCGCCATTTTGCGTCATCGTAGGATTTTTGTCTAAAGACTAAATAGTCATTAGTAGGATCTGTCCTGCATGTTCTCAACCCGCCCATAGAGGGTGGATCTCACTCACAGAATGAACACATAGTGTCGGCCATCTTTTTTTAGAAGCTAAGCTAGCAGGCTCTTGTTCTGTGGAGAAAGCTGAGTAGTAGGGGTTACCGTCCTCTTTTTCCCAGACATGCCCGGCCGTCGATGTCCGGGATTCAGCTTTTGCTTTCTGCAGTCGCCATTCATTGTTTACATGTACACCTTTAGTTTCAATCTAACTGAATTCATTCCGATTGGTGAATCTGAATGTAGTGTTTACATGAACGCTAAACAAGTGATCTGTTGATGTGTGTTTTAACTCCCAGTCTCACAGGTGTCGCTCATCGGTAATCATGCCAGCGGCCACGAAACACATTTTTGGGCAGACTTATCACAGAGACTCACTAGTAGCCTAGACTTGTTGTTTAACTATTGCGCTCTGTTACCGGTAGGCGTGGCCTCCTGGGGCAGCGAAGCTAGTGCATTCTGGGAGTTGTTGTCTTTCATCCACATAAGCCAGAAATACATTTTCTGGCTTTTCTCAGTCTAGAAAGCTCCAAATTCACATTTCTTCTACATAAATGACCCATTTTAAATACACATTCACCTTTCCAGAGGTGAAGTATCCCTTTAATTCAGCCTCTCTGAAGATTGAAGTTATTAAAGAGAAACAGCACATTATATACAGTTTCTCTCTTGTTTTTCCTACACCTATCTTTCACACACAGGTGTTTAACCAAGCAGCTTTCCAGGCTCAGAGTGACCGGGAGCTGACCGATGCCGTGGGAGACTTCACGGACTGCTGCATTGTGATCCCGCCCACTGAGATTCCCAATGAGTCCATGCTAGCATCACTCATCCCCTTCCAGAAGAGACTACTGCAAGAGAGACTCCGCCCCTCTGACCCCAAACTCCGCCTGGAAGTCAAACCCCGCAAACGTAAGGAGACATACACAAAGTACAGCCCATGATTAAAGGATAAGATCACTGTATAATATATTATGTGTGAATAAAAATATATAACTACAAGTAGATCAGAGGTTCAAGCAGTTGAAACCTCAATTGCCATGCTATGTATTGTGGGATACAATTGTAGTCTAAAACTTCCTTAAACGATTGGAGAGTTTTCTTGTTATAGTTGAAATTTGCCATACAGTGTCCTCAGGTATTCAGGTGTCTATGTGTACATGTTTAGTTTAAATTTGGACATGTTACTGAGAATATATTGTAATTATTGTCACACCCAACAATTTCATTGGTTCATATGAACCTTTTTGGAAGGATTATTTCTAGATGGTATACATTAACTTTTTTTTGTAAACTGGACCCACGGGCTGGGGTCATTTTGAAAGTTGCTTCCAGAAAATATAAAATGGCAGAAATATTTCTCAAAAATATTTTCTGAAAAGCATGAGAGCATTTGATTTAGGAGTATTGAATATAAAAGTGCATTTTTTATTAAGAACTATATAAGCTTAAAACGAAATGGAAATTGGAAATAATGTAAATGAACTATGTGCAAAAATCTAATTTAGTTAATTTTATTACACAGAATTAAAACTTACTGGTATATTAAATTGTGATTGTTCAGTTTGAAACCTCAAATATTTGGTAACGCTTTACAACAAGGCCCCATTAGTTAATGCATCAACAATGACAATGAGCAATACATTTGTTGCAGTATATTAAATCTTTGTTAAGCATAGATTATGTTTATTGTTAGTTCATGTAAAATGAACAGATACAACTGATTTTTAATAATATATTGGTAAATGTTAAAATTGATTAGCTGAGATTGGAAGCTCATTGTAAAGTGTTACTAAATATTTTTGTATACTGACACTACAAGATAAAATTGACCCCGAAACAGATTTCCTTCATGGCTCTTTTAAGTTCTTAGTTGAAGCCTGACATTAAAACCTCATATTAATAATTTGTGAAATAGTTGGGAAATGTACAATCAGGCCATCATTATCATAAAATAAACCCCTTCCAGGTGATATTTAGTTTCCTCAACTTTGTGTCATGGTGTTCACTTTGATTATGACAGTCTTTTTTTTAGATATCTAATGCCTATCTATCTTCCTTCAGCTTCTAAATCCTTAGCACCTCCTCCAGAAGATCCGCTTGCCCGCACCGGTGTTCCGTTCGGTGGGATGATCAGAGACATGAAGAGACGATACCAGCACTATGTCAGTGACATCACGGATGCTTTGAATGCTCAGGTTGTTGCTGCCATCATCTTTATCTACTTTGCTGCTCTCTCGCCTGCCATCACCTTTGGAGGTCTCCTTGGTATGCATGTTTCCCAAATCCAGTCTTAAAGAGCACCTATCATGGATTTTTGAAAATGACTGTTCATGTAGTGTGGAATATAGCTCTAAGGGAATGAAAACATCCTGCAAAGAGTTATATCTGAAAGTGCACCGTATATAAAGTTATTGGGTCTCATTCATGAAACATGAGCAGAACGAATTTGTGTGTAAATCGTGTGTAAAGTGGTTCGTATTTGCCAAATGTTAGTTGGTACGCAAGAAATCTACACCTGCTCCCAGCCACGCGTAAATGGTGCGCTTAAAGGGATACTCCACTTTTTTTGGAAATAGGCTTATTTTACCTCTCTCCCAGAGCTAAACAGTTGAGTTTTACCATTTTCGAATCCATTCAGCCGATTTTCTGATATTTAGAAGAATATCAGTAACCAGACAGTTTCTGGTCTCATTGACTTCCATAGTATATATTTTTTTCCTACTATGGAAGTCAATGGGACCAGAAACTGTCTGTATACTGATATTCTTCTAAATATCAGAAAATCGGCTGAATGGATTCAAAAACGGTAAAACTCAACTGTTCAACTCTGGGGGAGTGGTAAAATGAGCCTATTTCCAAAAAAAAAGTGGAGTATCCCTTTAATATCCGAACGTTTTGCTCATTAATAAGGCTGCATTTTAATTCACCTTAATCGGGTAAATATTTAAACAGCATTTTGAAAAAATATTTTATATAGTAATTACATACGGTTTTTCTTTTTACTTCTTATGAGAGCCAGTATAGGCCTGTTTGAGTCCTCCAGTTTGAATACGATTTTTCCGAAGTGAAATAATTCGTTTTTTGCT
Organism: Pimephales promelas; assembly: GCF_988280905.1. Classification (NCBI taxonomy): domain Eukaryota; kingdom Metazoa; phylum Chordata; class Actinopteri; order Cypriniformes; family Leuciscidae; genus Pimephales; species Pimephales promelas. The sequence continues at coordinate 5,449,087 of NC_142785.1, read as the reverse complement.
GTCAAGCTTAATGTTGAACCATTTTGTTCTCACTTCTGGGACTGTTCGATTGACAGATGAAACTCCATGAACTGCATAGTATGCTGCCAAGCTTCCGTTTTTTTAGGACCTGATAGGCCACTAGGCCTATGTACGCTTGAAAATAAAATGTGGCGTTTTGAATGAACTTCTGATAATAAAACTTTAATTTCTGCATCCGAGGAATCTTTCTTTTTCATTCGCATTCATGTTATTATATACCTATATATAGTTGTCAGTCGGATATAATGGGCGGGATTTATGGTAATTGAGAATGAACGTGCACGCGCATCCCATTTACGACTGGTTGGAATTCACTAACACACACACATTTCACTATCACATCTGACGTTTACGAAGTATTTGTGGATCAGGAGAAGAGTTTTCGGGAAGGTCTCTTTACGCGCAAATCACTCTCATATTTACTCGTATATTTACGAATGTTTCATGAATGAGACCCATGGTCTTTCAAAAGTGAGAGTCGACTCTGAGTCTATGAAATGAATTGTTTTTGAAACGAGTCATTAGCTGTTACATCATGACGTAGATAGGTCATTGGCCGCTCCCAACAACTGCGCGCATACGGAAGTGACGTCTAGAACACATTCAAATACTTCAGCTGAATCGCATCATGTCGAGAAGACGCTGTGTTCTACATTGCAAAGACAGTTCAGCCACTTGTTTCCATTGTCCAGGGACGAGCATGTGAAGAATCAGTGGTCAGAGTTCATATTTGCAACGCCCGAACCTTGTGTTCTCATCATTTTAATGACGAATCATTCAAAATTCAAAAACCTAAATGAATTCAAATGTGTTGATTCGCAAGCCGGTTGTTCCCGAAGGAGGGCTCAGTATCCAGTGTATATGGATCAGGTTCGTCCTCCTCCGAATCACAATCTGTTAGTAATATTAATAATGTTTGCTGTTATGTTTTCTGTAGCATGCACAATATAGTTATATTGTGTTGTGTACACTCTGCGCAGCTTCTAAGCGAGGTAAAGTTAGTTTTGTTATTGATATTCACCAGACATTCATTGAAAAATGGCAATTACCTCCTAAACGACTTAGCCAAATATGACTTCGCTCTATATAATAAACACTGCCCCGGAAAGCTTGCTCTTGACGGAGACGCGAGTAAGGGACCGTGTGGAAAGTGCACTTTTTCTGACATGTTTTTTCAAACACTATATACACAATTTTCAACATTTGACAAGCTATAATCCTGGTTATGGGCGTTCCGTTGCGACAGTCTCTGCCTACGGTTTACCAATAACAACTGACTGGGTCATTTGACCAATCGCCGCAGATTCGCGTCACTCAAAGGAGGTGTTTGGGAAAATGAATCGTCGAACGAATCATTTGGGAGTCGTTGAGCAAATCGGGTAAAAATAAATGCATGTTATAAGACAAATAAAGTGTTTTTTATCCTTGCGTGCTCGTTAATCTGTTTTTGGGAACTTCTAAAACAAAAATAGGAACATTTCAAATGCTATGATAGGGGCTCTTTAAGGATTGAGCATTCTCACTATCATTTTGCAAGTTAAGTAATTGATTATTTTTTTTAGAGAATAGCTTTCAGTGTGGAAAGAGAAGACATACAATGTGAAATTACACATTTTCCCATCTATTGTTTGTTCAATAGTGATTGCCACACAGTCCGTTATATTAGGAAATAGTGAGCGAATGACTATTTGTTCAACATTACATGCACAGTGCTCCTAGCCTAGAAATCTAGACGCACCCTTAGCAGCAGCAAAAAATGTTTCGCAGCCAGTGTGGTCTAGCAACTCTCTTTAGACGTTTTAGCTGGAGAAAAAAAAACAAACTTTGGTCAGGCCAATCACATTTTTCAATCAATCACATCATCATTTTTTTTTTTTAAAGATGTGTTCGGAGATTTACCGACTGGATACGCTCTGACTACGTCACCTTCTTCGTTGCTCTGATTGGTTGTAGCGCTATCCAATTGCGTGCAGAGAGAATTTGAAAGTCAACCATTTATCCCGCCCCCTCGGATTGAGCCCTGTCAATGATGGGTTCCCAGACCTTGATGTAGGTCTGGCATGCCAGACAACAGTGCACCCCAAGTTAAATTGGGTCTTGATGAAGCTAGAAAAATAATAGAAGGATTTAATTAATTTTAATAAATTGAGATTTAATGAATTTGAATTCTAGATATGTGAATTTTAACAAAATCATTTTTTTATACAGATTTATATATTTTTAAGCAGCTAATCTTTGCTCCGAAATTTTTAGAGGTGGAATTAGATGTCTTAGCAAATAATTTGACAAAAGAGTTGAGTAATTTACATCTACAGATATTACTGTTGGTTGTTTAACATTTGTATCATAAAACAGTTTTAAATTTTTAAATGTTTAGCTTCTTACCTTGCACTCTTTCATCATTGAAAAGTTTCAGCATCTTGCTGAAATTCATGTTCTGTATCCAAATACCGTAATCAGATTGTAAAAGTTTTTGAAAGTTTTCAGATGAATAAGCTCAGAACATTAGAATTTTGAAGCTGCCTTTTTATCATTTATATATATATTTCAGAAAAACAATTTAATTTTGTTGAACCTTTGGTCTAATAACACATTGGTACCTAGTCAACCAAGATTTGTTTTCATGATTATCGAATGTAAAGAGTTTTATCTCTAAAAACTGTTTAGCTTATAACGCTAGTATATAGCGCATAGACTAATGAAAATAAAATTTGCTAGTTAATACCACTAACAAGGCTCAAAATAGCCCAACAGTAACACAGTAACTTAACCACAGTCCCTACATGCTAACCGAAGTATTGAGGACGTTGTAAGTGTACAGACCGTTTAATAAGAAGATATTTTATAAAGACAGTCAACTTCGCGAATACAGGCAGGAGCCATCTTTGGAAAACGAATGCACGAATGCCGAGCCAAGTGCGCTGGTGAGATGTGAACGAACCAGAACTTGGCTCGGCGTTCGTGGTTCGACGATCTCAGAAACAAATCTCTCCTTTAATTATCTAGAAAGTAGGGCTGTGCAAAAATTAATTGCGATTAATCGCATCCAAAATAAAAGTCTGTGTTTACATAATATATTTGTGTGTGCCGTATACAATTATTTTGTATATATAAATACACACACATGCATGTATATATTTAAAAAAATGTGTTATTCATATATAAAATATTTATATAATATAGATTTTGTATTTATATATGCAGAATTTAAGCGCAGATAATTCTTAAATATATACATGCATGCATAGGTATTTATATTTACAAAATAATTATATACAGCACACACAAATATATTATGTAAACACAGACTTTTATTTTTGGATGCGATTAATCGCAATTAATTTTTGCACAGCCCTACTAGAAAGTATATCAAATAAATAAAATATGGCATACAAAAACCATTAGCTCCATAGGTTTTTCAGCGGATCAATTACACCAAAAATCTGATTCTTTCTGCCTCTCTAAACAAAGCTGAAGAGAGCGAACAATAAAAATCAAGATTTTTGAAGACTGACCTTCTAAAGGTTTGCTTGGCACTCTTATTCTTCTCTCCACAGCTGATAAGGTGGAGAACATGATGGGTGTGTCGGAGCTGATGATCTCCACTTCAGTGCTGGGCATTATCTTCTGCCTGGTCGCTGCTCAACCGGTGCTTGTCATCGGCTTCTCCGGGCCGCTGCTGGTGTTTGAAGAGGCTTTTTTTACTGTGAGTGTTTGTCTCTCTTTACAATGTTTATCTGATGTACAGCATCGATGTTGTGTAATTGAAATTCTCCCATCATGCCTTCCCTCCCGGCTGTAGTTCTGTAAGTCTCAGGGCATTGAGTACATCGTAGGCCGAGTGTGGATTGGCGCGTGGCTGGTGGTCATCGTTGTGGTGATCGTCGCCTTGGAAGGAAGCTTTCTGGTCCGATTCATTTCCCGTTTCACTCAAGAGATCTTCTCCATCCTTATCTCCCTCATCTTCATCTATGAGACCTTCGCAAAACTCGGCAGGGTACATACTTTATTTGCCATTTTAACGTTTTGTTGCGTTCTTTTACATCTTCATTCAACCATCGCTGGATATCTTTTGGCTTCATACATTTTTGCTGCATGATAAAGACTTGTTTAATCTTTACAATCTAAAAAATGGGTTAAAAACAACCTAATTTGGGTGGTTTTTAACCCAAGGGCTGCCCAGATATATCAGAACACATGTTGGGTTCATTTTGCCCAGCAAATTGTTGTTGTTGTTTTTTTAACCCAGCATATTGGGTTGATTTAACTCATGCCGGAGCTTGTATCATGTTCAGTTGGGGAACTTCTAACTTCAGACCACCGCCCTGTGTTTCACTCATGGCCAAAACATGCATAACCTCCATAAAAAATGTACAGTTCTGAGAACATATTTGAACATCCTAAGTATTTATATTCTGTTTCTTTTTTGAAAATCATAAAATTGTATGCAAGCATCAGGCGTTTCCATCATGCGAAAAGACAGACGTGAGTCATGTGACACTCATGTAGGTGACTCACATCAGGCCCGTGTTTGTTGTTTTGCATAAATGAAACAATATACAGCAAAATAATGAATTTATAGATTAAATAAAATGTACACAAATTTGGACTTTACCGAAGACATGCACCAATTTGACGGAGCTGCACGGTAAATAACAATAGGGTTGTCAAGTCTGACTGACCCATGATCTGGGTAACACAAAAACCATCCAAACACCAATGAATGACCCAAAAGGCTCAACCCAGGATTTGGGTTGAAAAAATAACCCAATATTTTTTAGTGTAGGAATTTAGTTAACCGGACCAGAAGAAGACCATGCTGTTAAAAGGCAACCAACCTAGAATATAATTTAAATTAATTTAGCATACTTTGAAAATTAATACCCTCTAAAGTTTTTTCAACAGTAACCACTCTTATGCAAAATTATAGTTAGGTTGCGTTTACCATAGATATCTATATAAAGGCTAGATATCTCGTCCACGCTGCTGGCCAATGGAGGTCGACGTCTGCACCTGGCGGCCATCTTGTCACAGGCAGCTCGCTCACTCGTAACATTGTGTTAATGGTACATGTACTATTTAAATAACCATAACTTGCTCAATTTTCTACCGATTTTCAAACGGTTTGGTTTGTTATAATCGTCAGAGATGTAGTTATGACACAGCATACTTATGAATAATAAGTGTATGAATAAATAATCATCCAGATAATCATAGTCATGTTAATAAACCAACCCGTTTGTAAATCCGTCAAGATTTCAACGAGATAAGAGTATTTGTGTTCGTGCTGACCTCTCATCTTACATCAGCTTGCCTGTGACAAGATGGCCGCCAGTGATGACGATAGAAACTCTGCCTTAACCCTTGTGCATTGTTCAAATTCATACCCTTTCGTTGTGTTCGTGGCTGAAAAAAGCCACTACTTTAAACTGCTGTAAAAATTTATCAGATAAATATTTTTTTCAAATTTTTTTGCATAAATCTATTAATCAACCTCAGTCCTGATCAAAACTACTAAATGTTTTAAAAAAATTCAGGATTTTAACTCTTTAATTGCCAAATTCATTGCCAATGTCGTTTTGTTTGTTTTTTCCCCAAATCAGTGACATTTTTGAGTTTGGCAATTAAAGAGTTAAAATCCTGATTTTTTTTTTAGTAGTTTTGATCAGGACTGAAGTCGGTTAATAGATTTATGCAAAAAAAAATTTGAAACAAATATTTATCTGATACATTTTTACAGCAGTTTAAAGTAGTGGCTTTTTTCAGCCACGAACACAACGAAAGGGTAGTGAGTTTGCCCAGAGTGTACTGTTGAGTTTTTGAAAAATTTCAAAGCATTTTCCCAAAATATGTGTCAAAATAAGATTTGTCATCAAAAATCATTCCATTTGCTGAAACAAGGAAAAGGTCATGGCCAAATTAAGACTAAAAAATACCCCATAGTGGCTGAAAAAAACCGCAACAGCACATAAGGGTTAAGACATCTAGCCTTTATATATATATATATATATATATATATATATATATATATATATATATATCTATGGTGTTTACACTAATCAGCCAATCAGGACATGGCACGTTTACATTTGTTCACATTAAATAGCCTCTGTATCTGGATAACCAATCGGATTTCTGTTTTCTGCATAATATTGAAATTAGGCACAACACCAGATTAAGAGTAAAGATGAGACAAATGAAACAATGTCCCAATTGCTTTCACTCACTCACTTTACTTACTTGCCTATGCAATCTCCAGTCTTAGATCAAATTAAGTTTTTTGAATGAAGGAATACTTCCAATTGATCATACAAAAATAACTGTGTTGCTCATGTTAAACGAGTCACATCATCGATCATCTGGGTTTAAGGTTATACACTCTTAACAATGCTGGGTTGTTTTAACCCAAAATTGGGTCAAATATGGACAAACCCAAATGTTGGGTTAAAAATGTAATTAAAAATTTTAACCCAACTTCAACTTTCACTTTCAACTGTACATTTTTTAATTACATGTTTAACCCAACATTTGGGTTTGTTCATATTTGACGCAAAAATGGGTTGAAATAACCTAGCATTTTTTAGAGTGTAGCGTGCAATGACTATATTGACAGAAATGGGAGATTTCTGTCTAAACACGCTGAAACAATAAAAACATTCAACATTTAAAACATTTAAAAAATCTGATTCTGAATATTCCTCTGGCAAAGCAGCTCTTCATTAAGATCTCATGATTGACTGCGATTGTACAAGGCGATCGCCTCGTTCAGATAATGTTGCACAGTTAAAATAAAAAATGACACGCACAGTATCATGTAAGTCTAAATAAACTGTTTTAAAGATCGACGTTTATTGTAAATTTCAAATAAGTTTAATTTCTTGTCTAAACTGCGTCTGGCCATTATTTGTCTAAGCTGGACCAGCGACTGGACCGCTATTAATCGCTAAGCAAGTTGTAACCACCCAATACAACCACTTAATGCTACCAGAAACCAAGCAGAACAACCTAGCACAGCAGTGCAACTCACAACACCTTAGCAACTGCGTAGCAACCACTTAGCAACAGGCTAACAACCACTCAGAACACCTCAGCCACACTGTAGAAACCCCCATAACACTGAGCCAATGAGTTTGCATGGACAAGCAAGACTCGCTTAATTTTCTTCACATAACACAATTTTGTTTAAACAGCTAATATAGCAACTAGACACTCCTTTTATTTAATTATATATTTTAAATTTCAAGAGAGCATAGTTGTGATGATACTCTCTCGAGACATTAATATTGTACAATAATATATCTTTCTCTCTTTGCTTCATTCCTTCATTCTAGGTTTTCAAAGAACACCCTCTTATCCTGAATTATGAACATTTAAACAGTACAGTTGAGGACCCTTGGCACTCAGTTGTCAACTATCAAAGACTCCTGGATAATGCTACAGGAAATGTGTCTGTTGTAAGAAGCGTTCAACACCAGCCTTATCCCAACACCGCTCTTCTGTCCATGTGCCTCATGTTTGGCTGTTTCTCCATCGCATACTACCTACGCATGTTCAAGAATGGCAAATTCCTGCCTGGCAAGGTAAATAGATTATTAATTATTGTGATGAAAATATGAGAACTTGACTGTTTACGGCAGGCTTCGGATTGCGCCAGCTGTTTGTTGTTCTTGCTTAAAATATAAAGATCTCTTTGGTGCACAGATTCGACGTTTGCTCGGTGACTTTGGAGTTCCCATTGCGATTTTCATCATGGTTGCTATCGATATCAATATTGAGGATACATACACTCAGGTATGTTTGTAATTTAGAATTTGTGAATATTATTTCATTATAAGTGAATTCCATGGAATTGACCCTTCGCTAAGCCACGCCCGAAAAATGTTACTGGCCAATTAGCAACCGTAACTAGGCGTGGGAGGTCTGGCAAGCTTTAGAGCAAGGTGTGTATGGATTGTACAAATCTGATACCCGGTATCCTTAAAGTTTGGATGGGGGAGTGCAATTGTTTTCCTTCCCGAAATTAAATCTAAAAGCCGCGGGGAGAAATGATGGGCGTGATTAAAAAGTGTGGGAGACCCATTCACAACTAAATGTCGACAGGATTAACGAAAACACCTATTGCTTGGAAATATTGACGGTTCTTTGGTCAAAATGCATTTTAACGTAAAATATGACGATTAAAGACAAGACGGAGACTCACTGACATCGCGGAGACCCAATCCGATCGCGGCTCTCCCGGTGTTAGTGTTATTCCACAAGATTTATGGATAAGCTGTTTGATTTGTAATTATTAGTATTATTTTCACATTTCACTTACCTTGCTGTGCACGAGCATAGCTGTTCCTTAATTTGTGTGTTTCCAATTTGAATGGTCAGCATATGAGGCGCTGCTGCTTGCGCTGGGACTATAGGCTTTAGAGCTTCAATTTTTAACAAATCATCTAATCGGTTGCATATTGTGTCGTGGATATATCCCTCGATTGGTATACTGCAGTCCCTTTTGTACGGTGGCCGAGAGGTGCAAAACAAATCACAATTATGAAAACAAAAAAACAAGTCAGAAAACACAACGACAAATCTGAAAACAAATTAACAAATTGTCGTTGTGTTTTCTGAATTGTTTTTTTGTTTTCATAATTGTGATTTGTTTGGCACCTCTCGGCCACCGTAAAAATGACTAATTATCTCATTGGGAAAGTCTGACACCGGTGCATACATACACTGTAATAGATGTGCCAGCCACGAAAGCTTGACAGGTGTACCAACAGTAACTAGGCCGGGGCTTAGCAAAGGGTCAATTCTAATTTTCATTTTAGATTATAAGTAGATTCCTTATTTTTTAGGTTTCTGATGGGCATTGGCTGCCTTTATAGATAGATAAAAGTTTTAGGGCACCAATTCAGATCCAATCCTGTAAAGTTACTGTCTTGACCTCTCTGACCTTTGACTTGTGTTACAGAAACTGGTGGTGCCTAAAGGTCTTCAGGTGTCCAACCCTAAGATGCGGGGCTGGATAATCAACCCTATGGGTGAACACAAGCCCTTCCCTGTGTGGATGATGTTCGCCTCTGTTGTTCCCGCTATGTTGGTCTTCATCCTCATCTTCCTTGAGTCTCAGATCACCACGTGAGTAATTTTTTATGAAGGAAGGGGATTTGGTACAATTAATTTCTTGTACAATCCATTAACTGACAGGATTAGGCTTCAACAAATTTTCTGTTCAAATGCTGCACATACTCTAAAAAATAAAGGTTCTTTATTAGCATTGATGTTCCATGAAGAATAATTAACATCCATGGAGTCTTCCCATTTCACAAAATGTTCTTTATAGTGGAAAAAAACAATCTCAGAGAACAATGAAGAAAAAGTGCACTTTAAGAACCAGAATGATGCACTTAAAGGGATAGTTCACTTTGAAATTAATTTTTGATGTTTTATCTTACCTCAAGGGCATCCAAGATGTAGGTGTCTTTGTTTCCACAGCATTTTCAATTTTGACATTTTTCAGTCAAACCGTTGTTGTCTATCAGTCATACACTGGAGGCTAAGGGGGTCCACCAAAAAGCATGCACAGAGAAGTCCAAATTAAACATGATTTAATGACTCGTAAATGTAAGTACACATTGATGGCCTAAGACACGAAACGAGCGATTTGTGTGAGAAAACGAACAGTATTTATATTGTTTTTACCTCGTGTAATCACAGTGACGTCCAAGTGATCTGAATCAGTTGTGCAATGTTCAACTGAACTGAACTGAATCCGTTCAATGTTATGCCAGAAGTGATCGCTTGCATGTGATGTCGCTCAATATTTACACGGAGATTTCGGAAGTTTTACCTTTAAAATTTTTATATATACCGAAATCGTCTTCCATTGCGGTTTCCCGTATATCTAAATATGTTTAGTGAAAGGTAAAACTTCCGAAATCTCTGTATAAACAAAGAGTGACGTAGGCACGCAAGCGATCACTTCCGGCGCAGACCGAAGCGCCCGTGCCATCAGATCATTTTGTAATGGCTATGATTACAAAAATGATATAAATTCTGTTCGTGTTCTCACGCAAACCGCTCGTTTCGTGTCTTAGGCCATCAATGTGTACTTACATTTACGAGTCATTAAATCATGTTTAATTTGGACTTCTCTGTGCATGCTTTTTGGTGGGACCCCCTTGGCCTCCAGTGTATGACAGTGTATCCAGTGTAAACAATGGTTTGACTGAAAAATGTCAAAATTGAAAATACTGTGGAAACAAAGACACCTACATCTTGGACGCCCTTGAGGTAAGATAAAACATATCAAAAATTAATTTATAAGTGAACTATCCCTTTAATTATGGTAACTGGAAAAACATTAAGTGGGTAAGTGCTGTCAGGCTTTGATCTTGAAAGGCAAAATAACTATTCATACACTAAACATAGTGCATAGTATAAGTGCAGAGGGTATGGATTGGATATAACTTGAAGTCCCCCTGTAGTCAATAATGGTATCCCTTAAAACTCATCAAAAGACATATTTAAACGTTTTTTTCCTGTTAAAAAAATTCTTCATCCCTTAAAATAGCTTGAATGTCATTTAGTATGCTTCATTTAGTATATGTGGACCGATGAATATGAAAATTGGTCCCCGCCTCAATCACATGAGCTCTACCTGCCTAAAACACTGTTAACTTTCGAGTAATAAATGAAGCACAATGGCAAGTGGAAATACAGTTTAGTTCACATTGAAATTAATTTTTAATATGTTTTAGCTTACCTCAAAGGCATCCAAGATGTTGGTGTCTTTGTTTCCACAGTGTTTTCAATTTTGATATTTTTTAGGTCGTTCTTGTCTGTCAGTCATATAATGGAGGTCTATGGTCACCACCTCAAAGAGCATGCACAGAGAAGTCCAAATTAAACATGATTTAATGACTCGTAAATGTAAGTACACATTGATGGCCTTAGACACGAAACGAGCGGTTTGTGTGAGAAAACAAACAGTATTTATATCGTTTTTGTAACCACAGCCACATCCAAGTGATCTGAAGGCACAGGTGCTTTGGTCTGCGCAAGTGCCGGAAAGCGGCAGAAGTGATCTCTTGTGCGGTTGCAAAAAAAAAAAAAAAAAAATCTGAAATTTCTGTAAAAATCTCTTTTTAACTGTAAGATAAAAAAAATGTATATGAATGCTGTTTTGAGTGATTTGAACGTTTCCTTTTTGTTAAAAACCGAGCAAAGAGATGTTTCTCCGCCAGCCACCGCTCTGCATCTCCGTCATCGCTCTGATTGGTTTTAGGTCTACCCACGACGTCTATTGTTGACGCCCCTCTGGAAATGATTTGTCTATGACGCTTTGCCAGACCATATCTAGTTTTAACCAGGCTAACTCAGTCATGGTGTTGACATGAATTTAAAACATATTAAAAACACTACATAGACATATAAACAACATTAAAACGTGATTTATAACTATTTAGAAATAAATGTTCACAGAAAGGGGATCTTTGGGGATCCCAGAATGGTTCTTCATATGGCATCAAGGCGAAAACCCCCGTTTGGAACCTTTATTTTAAGAGTGCAACATAAAGTAAAATGTACAGTTATACACTCTAAAAAATGCTGGGTTGTTTTAACCCAATTTTGGGTAAAATATGGACAAACCCAAAGTTTGGGTTAAAAATGTAATTTAAAGAGTAACTAAACCCTAAACCAACTTTTTTTGGTTAATGATCTGTAAGAATGGAGCTTTATTAATACCAGTCATTGATTCGAGTAACTTTTTTGACATTTGTGTATAAAGTGTTTTATTTCTACAATATATGGTGTAAAAACGTCTTAGACGCCCTCTTCAGGTTGAACGATGCTACTGCAGTTGAATTTTCCTATTGGATGTTCCGCACTTCGTGACGTACGCAGGTTTCAGCTCACCACGCTCTTGGTACGAGCTACGCCCTTGGCAGTATAAAAACCAGCTGGTTTCGTCAAAACCAGTCAGGAGTTGGAATTGCGAGTATTGAAAACGATCAGGATAGAGTGTTTTAGCATCTTTTTCATCATTCCCCTCTATCTCCGCTGGGGTCTGCCCACTTTTTCAGCATTTTTCAAATATTGACAGAGTCAGACTCTGACCAGGGGTTTAGTTACCCTTTAAAATGTTAACCCAATTACTGGGTTTATCAATATTTGATCCAAATTTGGGTTGAAATAACTCCATACACTTTTTTTTTTAGAGTGTATGAAGCAGTATTACACACAGTGTGACAGAAAGTGTAAGTGACTGGTTGGGTTAGTGTGATGACCCTTGCTAGATTGGAGATGAATTCTAATGCTTTCAATCTCTCTGAATAATGACTTGCAATGCTAATTTATTTATAAACTGATCTTTTCACTTGTCTCTCATTTTTCAAGGCTAATTGTGAGTAAACCGGAGAGAAAAATGGTCAAGGGTTCTGGCTTCCACATGGATCTTCTCATCCTGGTGAGCATGGGGGGTCTGGGTGCCATATTTGGTGTTCCTTGGTTGAGTGCCGCAACCGTACGATCCGTATCTCATGCCAATGCCCTGACTGTCATGAGCAAGGGCCCAAAACCTGAGATTGAGAAGGTTCTGGAACAGAGAGTCAGTGGAGTGGTAGTGGCTTTGCTTGTTGGTATGTTGACATTCTTCTAAACCTGGTTCTTACTGTATGCTTCCTAGAGATACATGAACAACATCTTCTCTGTGTGTTCGTTTGCAGGTCTTTCAATCCTCATGGAGCCCATTCTAAAAATGATTCCCATTACGGCTCTGTTTGGAATCTTCCTCTACATGGGAATCACATCCCTCAGTGGGATTCAGCTTTGGGATCGAATTCTGCTCCTCCTTATTCCCAAAAAATATCACCCTGATGAACCCTATGTTACGAGAGTATGTCTGTGCTATCAAAGTTCTTGTAAATGTTATATTCTCACGTTGGGTTGCCTTATGAATGTGGTCTCTGTCTCCCTCTGCAGGTCAGCACCAGTAGGATGCACGTGTTCACTGCGATCCAGATCGTGTGTCTGGCAGTCCTGTGGATGGTGAAATCGAGCCCTCTGTCACTGGCTCTACCGTTCATCCTGATACTCACCATCCCTCTGCGCATGTTCATGACTGGACGACTTTTCACTGAGGAAGAGATCAAATGTGTAAGTGGCACACTGACTAGCCTAGCAGTAGTCTACTTGACATACATGCTATATTCCAAGTCATAGTGACCTTTCCTATATCTTTAATATAGCTTGACGGTGATGATTCCAAGGCCACATTTGAAGAGGAGCCAGGAACGGATGTGTATTCTGAATCTCAGATGCCACTATAGATCCTTTTCCTGCAACCAAACTTGTTTTGTTTTTTTTGTTTGTTTGTTTTTTAAGTGCAGCCAGCACATGAAAAATTTGACAAAATTATGAATTATGTTAATTTTACTGCTGTGTGTGGTTTTTCTGTCAGTAAATTGATATTATATTGGTCTAATACAGTTCTTACAAGATGGCATCATTTAAATATACAAGTGCCTTTTATAACTTTTGCACTAATATTCAGTAAGTACTGCATTATGAAGGTCTTTAAACTGCACATGAGATTTTTTTTTTTTTTTTTTTTTTTACAAATACTTTGTCTTATTGGAGAAGATTTGCTTTACCCAATATATTACTGGTCTAGATGTCATTGGGCTAATAATGATCTTTTAAAAACTAAAATCTTAATTATTCCAGAATTTTGACCTGCAGTGTATTTCTTAAATGCTTGTATGTTATGCTGTCAGATAGCTCTACATCAAAGAACACGTACAAGCATATTTCCTTTCTGTGTAATAGGCAAAAAAAAAAAAAAAAAAATCCATAACAGTGGCATATTTGGAATAAAAACATAATGTGGCCATAATAGTTTGTTGTTTTGCTGTTTTCTTCACTATCAACAGAATGTTGTAACATATTGGAGCCTATAGTTAGTTGCCATATGTCAACACAGCCGCCATCTTTGAATGGTTAACAATTCAGATGAGGTTATCACTCACACTAACAAACAATGATTTTTTTAATTGAAAATACCACAACTTTGAGCGGCTATGGTTGTAAGAACCATTGTAATTTTGGTAGAGTTCTCTGATCAATAATATTAATAAGAGCTTATATGCACATACAGTATTATATGCAACATCCAAAATTAATCATAAACCTAATTCTGAAAGAAAAAAAAATCTGATGTTAAATACTACTAGCAGATATAGATATTCATACATGTGAATTAAAATGGTTTCAGATGCACAGTTCACTTGCTCTTGGTGTTCATGGCAGGATTCAACGTTCCAACATGACTCAGCATAATAGGCTACTGTAGATAAATCACTAGCAGGTATTAAAAAAAAAAAACAATACACAATGCAACATTATTATTATTTTTGTTTTGTTTTGTTTTTTATTAAAGTCCCCATGTGATGAAAATCAAGCTTTCAATGTTGTTTGTCTATGTGTTATTTTTAATATAGGCTACTTTAAGACCAACAACGTAACAATGTGATGTGCAAATTCAGCAGAGTATTTTCTCTGTGTTTTTAACCAATCAAAAACGCAGATTGAAATCGCTGGTGGGGCGGGGCTAATTTATATATTGATAGAACCACATTAAATTAAGCAAGGTTGTAGTTAAGCTAGTTCAAGGCATGAAAGAATTTTATTATTATTATTAAAAAAACGTTTAAATATGTAATTTTGGTTATCAGAGATTCGTTTAAAAGAATACAATATTGACTACAGGGGGACTTTCATATTTTATTTAGTTATGCTTTCCGTTTACATTTGAATTTCAGTTCAACTTTATTAATTTTGATTAATAGATACGACAAGAAAAGTAAGAACTTTCGTTTAATTCGAAATTTTCATTTTCTCAGACCTGGCTAGACGATTCAGCGGTGACGGTGAGACATTTGATTTCAGCAGCGATCCACGAGTATCGATTGGTCAGGTCTGGGTAAAGGGAAATGGAAGTCTGCGGACGGGGATAAGAGATTGAACGCTGAATGTGGAACTTTGTTTTGTCACTGAGGAAATAATTTAAGGGAAATGTGTCGTTGGACCTTTTGTACATGTTCCCTTTCATGCGCATAACATTAATGGGCCAAAGACCTTGTAGATACAGATTTCACTATTGTTTTGATCAGATGAGCGGCTTCAGTCAGTGGAGTGAACAGACCGACAACAGCAACAGCCTCCATTCCAGAGCTGGTGAGTGACAGACAGTAATGTCCATATGATACAGATAAACAATAGAGACCACACGACAGTATTTGTAGGGATTTTCGTAATCAGAATGAAGTCTAACCTCTTACGACTCAAATTCAAGTCAGTCAGTAAGTTAGGGCGGCTATCCAAGCCAATGGACCTAAATCGTACCCAGTAAACATTTTTATAATAATATATATTTTTTTTAAATATCCCTTTTCACTTAATATGACTTATTATATTTTACCATCACAGCATTTTAGTTAATCTAGTGTTGGAAGCTTCTGAACCTGTATTTTCAGTCAAGGCGAACGAAGGCGAAATGGGATAACGTTAAGTAACTTGCGTGTTATCGTGATCAATCATCGATTGCCAACAATTTTAGATGCATGTTTCCTTTGTTAATACGAAACTGCGTTAATCATTGCGATTTGATAAGTGGATGTTTGCAGTATGCAGTATAAACGGCTCTTATTCAAGGCAATGCATTGAGAGTCGCTCATTCTTCTAGCCGGGTTTTTTATTATTATTTACAGCGGTGTGTGTCGTACTATATCCTATTCTTCATAACATTATAAGTACATGCATAAATACACGGTGAGCACTTTTGTTTTTATGCTTCTATAATTGCATCCGTGATCATATATTGCTGTCTCATTCCCTGCCTGTGTCTGTGTTTGTCTTCCTTTGTCTTGGTTGTTGTTTCAGCCTCTCCTCAGCCCATGACTGCTGCACTACAGCATGTAGACAGCAGTGCTTTCTCCTGGAGCTTTTGCAAATGAAAATGGAGGACGTGTCTCTGTCCAGTATGGACAACAGTAAGATGGAGGTGAGCCTTTGTTTTTACATGTTATATTCTGCTTAATTGGATCAGTGTTGAATAAACAAAAGCTTATGCGGGTGTGTCATGAAGCTTGTCTCTCATGATATACATTTCACACTCATTTCATTGGTTTTCCCAGCTGTGTCCACTCCAGTGTGATGTTAATCTTTCTGAATGTGATTCAAGCGCAATAATGCTTGCATGTGTCGCGCCTTCACCCACAGGGATTTGCTCAAGAGATCCTGTCTGACCTGGTGGAAGATGCCTGTTTAGGTCTTTGTTTTGAAGTTCACAGGGCTGTCAAACAGGGATACTTTTTCCTGGACGATACAGACCAGGAGAGTATGAAAGACTTTGGTGAGACTCTGACACGTTTCTTGATTATGGCAATCAACTGTTGTGCATGAAATGAAATCTGAGAGCTCTGTGTACGCTGCCTAGACAGCTACGCAACTACCACTTTGAAGGTACAAAAAGAGATCGTAAAACGAATCCATATGAATTGAGCGGTTTATTTTAAATGATAAACAGATTTAATTTAGGACTCACTCTATTAAGATTTAAGCATTGATCAGCGATCATAAACAGAAGCTCGACTGAGCCTGCGTAACACAAGAATATGAACCTCATTGGTTCTCGCAGGTCAAGCGCACATGCTTGAGTTTCCGTTTACCACAACAGATGTGCGAGTTTATGAATGTTTAAATGCAGATAAAAGCCTTAATTAAACAGGTTTCATCACATAAAGCGATCAAGTCTCTTCAGAAAATTTGGACCACTCAATTCATATGGATTAGTTTTACGATCGCTTTATGAACTTTTTGAAGTCTGGAGGGACAGAAAGCCCTCAGATTTAATCAAAAGGATCTTCATTTGTGTTCCGACGAAGTTGAACGCTATTCTTACGGGTTTGAAACGACATGAGGGTGAGAAATTAATGACAGAATTTTCCATTTTGGGGAACTATGCTTTTAAGTTTGCAACATAGCTACTGATTTGAGCAGAGTCATGTATGGTCATTTCACTAAAATGGTTAAAAATATTCATTTTGATATTCAAAATTCCACAGGCAAAAAGGTCCATTAAACAAAATACACTTTCACCCAGGCAGCTTTTTGTTGGTCAACGGCATCGATTCGAGTGACCAACCTGAACCCGTTGCAATAATCTGCGTACGGAAATCTTGTAGATTCCAATTGAGAGCTAGATTGTGCCCATGAGAACTCGTGAACATCAATAAATGTGACCGCACCTTAAGATGTGATGGTTCAGATCTGTCAGGAGGGTGCTGTAAAGGAATAATTTGCCCAAAAAAGAAAATTAGTGTCATTCTGAAGTGAACCCACACTGTAAAAAATTATTTTTTTGTTAAGTAAATACTAGTGAAAAAACCCAATGTAATTTACTTGAAAAAGTTAGTTCAGGCAAGAATTTAAAAAGCTAAGTAAATTCCATATCAGTACTTATTTCAAGCGAGTATAAATGAAAGTGTAATATCAACTCAATAAAATTAAGTAAAAATTACTCAACTTTTCTGATACTGGGGTTCCCATCATGCACTGGACCTTGAATAATTAATGAGGTTCATTTTTCACTGGTTCCCAGCTGTATTTACACTGTTTTATCATTGATTTTTGTTTTCAGTATTAGTAAATTGCCATTTTGTGACATTTCGAGTAAATTTTTTGCTTAAAACGACACATTCAAACACAAAAACGATCCATCAAATGTTACCACCATTGTGTATTGTCTACCAAGTATTGAGGTGTTTGCATTCACATAAGGCTTAAAGTCTGACATGATGTATATATAAATTACTTAGATGATCTAAGTAAAGAACATACTATAAATGACTAATAAAATTCAAGATAATTGTTTTAGTGAAGTGTAATACAAAGGCAAAGGAAATCGGTATTAATCAACCTTTTACAAGCCTAGTTAAAATTACTTATTTTTTGTAAAGTTTACTTAATTCCACATTCCAAGTAAATTTAACTTAAAGATTTCTAATTAAAGCTACTGATAAATATGTTTAGGTTTTTACTTGGCAAATCTTTGTAAATTTACTAGCATTTTCTGAGTGAGATCGTTTAGCAAGGTTTTTTCAAGTAAATCCTACTCCAAATTTTTTTACAGTGCATCACTTTCTTTTCGTCTTTGAAACCCCAAAAGAGCTTCCATTTTCCATATGATGAGTGAATTGGATCTGCGCTGTCAGGGTGCTTTCAGACTAGCTTTTTTGGTGTACACCCGGGTCTATTTGTGTAACATACCCAAGTCCACTTTTAAAAGAAAACCACAATTGATGAAGTATGATTCTGTATAACTGTATTTTTGTGTGTGTGCGCTCTCAATCACTTTTCTGAAAAGTGGGATTGACACACTGCAAGCAGAGAGAATGTGTATCTCATGTTCGCCTTCTGCAGAAACGGAAAGCTCGTTTTTTAGAATATAGCTATAGTGTTGCCAAAACCTAAGGTTTGAGTTGAGGTGAAGAACGTTATGCAGTTTAACGCATTGTATGTTGTTCTTACCTGTCAACAGGGGTAAACAATTGCCACTTTGTTGCAAATGAAAAATCCAGAATGACACAATCCAGCAAGGAGAGGGCGATCAAACTCTGGTTCTGACAGAGAAATCGAGCCAAATGTTAAAGCACTCTCAAGCTCCAAACAGCAAAATTCATGATTTGCACTATAATCCAAGACATCTAAATTCATACAACCAAAGTCCCTTTTAAGAAAAATCAGTTCACTCATTGGCCATTTGCAATGTCCCCAGGATGCTATTTCAAGCATGCAAGACTAACTCCTATCTTCTTGAATGGGGAAATGCCAAAAGCTCAAAAACTGCTTGCTCAATTAAAATGTAAATAAAACTTCATATCAGCAACAACATTTGATATGAACTATACTCCACTTTTTTTATTATTATTTTTTTTTACACTTATTATTATTATTATTATTATTATTATTAATACCGAGCTGGGGACTATTTTCAGGTGCTGCGTCATATCATTCCGCCTGCTGCACTCATGGTACGACAGTGAAGTTTCTTGATTGTTACGCAGGAATTAGAGTATAGTTCCTAGCCCTATCAGCCTAGAAAATCACAACGTTACATTTTCCGTCGGTCTTAGTGCACGATGCAATTACAGAAGAGTCAAGTTTTAAATGGGGAAAAATATCAAATGTATTTGAGAAATGCTAATGGTCTTGTCCACATCAATGATGTATGCTAAGCTATGCTAAAAGTGGTACCGCCAGAACCAGAGATCGGCTGAATGGATACGAAAACGGTAAAACTCAACAGTTTAACTTTGGGGGACTCGTAAAATGAGCCTATTTCCAAAAAAAGTGGAGTATCCCTTTAAACATTTTAAAGTCGCCATGAAGGCAAAATTGACAATTTTTGTTTTATGGAATGTTGCCATATTTATTTTAGGGCTGTCGGTTAAACGCGTTATTAGCGACATTAACGCAAACCCATTTTAACGGCGTCAATTATTTTATTGCGTGATTAACAGTCTTTTTGGCCTAGCAAACTTTGTAGTTTTCTTTCATGTGCTTTTGCAACAGGATGCGGCATGCGCGCGCTGTGCTATGAAACCCATTCATTTCAATAGCTTGCGCTGCGCGAAGATGTTTTTTTGCTTCGCCGACCGAAGTGCAAGCGGATCTAGCTAGACTATAAACAAAACAGGCACGCCACACACACGCGTTTGGGCTTGCGAGCCGGCCAAATAGTAGAATAACGTTACGTTTTGAGTGGATGACGAGCGTGAGATGCCGAAATGGATGCTAATAAGATTCTGAATGGAAAGTTTACTTTTAAAAAGTTGCCAAATGGTTCCACTGACAAGACCAAAGTGATCTGTGTGTTTTGTCATTGTGAACTGAGCTATCATCATCGCAGCACGTCCAGTCTGAAATACCACTTGATGATGGCCAAGCACACACACACACACAGCTGATGCGAATTCTCCACCCCCTCGTCAATATCAGGACCTCGTCAGTATTTCTTTCCCCCTTTTATTGATGGACAGTGTTACATTGAGAGATTATTTGCTCCAAGTGAGAATGTTAGTGTGAAATTAAACACAGTATGCCAATGTTGTTTTCAATAAAAAACATTTGCACAAAGCAAGCCGATCCACTTTTCCATGTTGATAAGAGCATTAAAATGAGAAAAAATAATGGGACAAAAAGAAATCAAGAGACATTTAGAATAGATAAAAATGTGCGATTAATCGCGAGTTAACTGACATTAATGCGATTAATCGCGATTAAATATTTTAATCATTTGACGGCACTAATTTATTATAAAAGATGTATTCGTGGACATCATTATTTGTATAATAATCTTTAATCAAAATAACATCCCCTCACAGCAATATTTTTTTTCTTATTCCCTGCCCACTCCACCATTTTTACGGTCCGAATCGTTACTGTAAGTATGGCATGGTGTGAACGCAGCTTTTTTCCCACTTATTTTAATGTCAGTGAGTGAGCTGACTTGATATATGTGGTATTTTGAGGAACAAACCCAAATTTAAGCTGTCATTAACTGAAAATCCACCTGAAACTCATGTTTCATTGTCTCTTGTAGAAATCGTGGACCAGCCTGGCGTAGACATTTTCGGGCAAGTGTACAACCAGTGGAAAAACAAAGAATGCGTGTGTCCCAACTGCAGCCGGAGCATCGCCGCCTCACGCTTTGCTCCTCACCTGGAGAAATGCCTCGGCATGGGCCGCAACAGCAGTCGCATCGCCAACCGCAGGTATTATGACCCACAAGAAACTGTAGATGCCACCTGGGCCCGTATCCCTAACGATTCTGAGAATCCTCTCAGAGAGCTCCTAACTTAATCTAAAAACTCCTTGCCAGGAGTTTTAGCTTAGAAGTGATTCCAGAACGTTTTCAATGAACTCTGAGCAAGTAATGGATGGAGAATCCTATCTTAGTGAGGAGGTGTGGTTGACCCCGTTGCTAGGTATGAGTCATCATTTCAAAAGCCGTGATTGGTTGATCCTACAAGTTTGATGAAAATGAACTTTTGGTGATAATGAGCAAAGGATGTACCCTCAAATCAATAAACATAATTATACACTCTAATCTTATGCAGACTGTAATTGTAAATAATATTTCACATTCAAGAAAATATCTGGAAAATGAATAGTAAGCTGTAGGGGTTAGAGCCTAACATTAGATCCTAAAATATGTGAAAACTTAAGCTCATTACGCCCTGTTCAAATAATGATTCGTGTCTTATTTGCTCATATTAATATCCTAGCTGGCATATTTTGTACTTTCACTCCCATATGGACCCCATTGAAAACAAGATGGCCTATCTCAAGGGGCTGTCCTTAAAGGATTAGTTCACTTTTGAAAAAACTTTTGCTGATAATATACTCACCCCCATGTCATCCAAGATGTCCATGTCTTTCTTTCCTCAGTCGAAAAGAAATTAAGGTTTTTGATGAAAACATTCCTGGATTTTTCTCCTTATAATGGACTTCCATGGGAACCAGGTCCAACCGAGGTCCAAACGACAGTTATAACAGTTACAGATGCAGCTTCAAATGTCTTTAAACGACACCAGACGATGAATAAGGGTCTTATCATGCGAAACGATCGGTTATTTCAAAGCTTATTCCAAAAATGTAACTTTTCTAAGGACAAATGCTAGCCTTTCTCCATTCTGTGAGGCGCGTTTGCAACGTCACGTAATACGTAATTACGTTCAAAAGGTCACAGGCGACGTAGCCAGAAGTACAGAGTCAAGAGTGTTTACAAGTTGAACGCATAGGTTGAACGTGAAAACTAACTCAAACGCCGTTTACAAAAAAGGAATTAAAAGGTAAAACAACGATGTCGGACGATTTTGATTCTGTACTTCCGGCTACGTCGCCCGTGACCTTTTGAACGTAATTACGTATTACGTGACGTTACAAACGCGCCTCACAGAATAGAGCTAGGCTAGCATTTGTCCTTATAAAAGTTACATTTTTGGAATAAGCTTTGAAATAACCGATCGTTTCGCATGATAAGACCCTTATTCATCGTTTGGTGTCGTTTAAAGACATTTGAAGCTGCATCTGAAACTGTTAACTGTCGTTTGGACCTCGGTTGGACCTGGTTCCCATTGAAGTCCATTATAAGGAGAAAAATCCTGGAATGTTTTCATCAAAAACCTTAATTTCTTTTCGACTGAGGAAAGAAAGACATGGACATCTTGGATGACATGGGGGTGAGTAATTTATCAGCAATAGTTTTTTCAAAAGTGAACTAATCCTTTAATGAACTAGAAATTGCAACGTTACAACTCAGTGTGGTCTTAACGAGGGTATCACGGCTCAGCTTTTATCAATGTCTGTGATTGTAGGATATTTGTTAACAAGCCTTCATAAATAGACCAGCCAGCAAACACAGAAAATGGAGAATGGCCTTTTTGTGCAGCTGCTTAGGGGAACTCCTAAGCCACTAAAAGTCCTCTTCCCTGCTCTTAGCAGATCTCGCCTTAGGAGCCCTTTTAAACACTAGGAATCTTGAGGAATAGCTTTTATATTAACTGGGATTTTCGTGTCATTTTTAGGGGAAATTCTAAGAAAACGTCATGACTCTGAGAATTTTGCACAAAAATTCTTTAGGGATACGGGCCCTGAACTCTAGGCAAATGTACATAAAGGATTGTGCTTGTCTTATTGATGACACTGGTCATGTGACTGCACTTTTGGAACATGTGAGGGTAATGTGAGTATAAATGTATATTTAGAATTGCAAGCGGCAACAACACGAACAAATCAGAGAGCGATCAAGAAGACAATGATGATGTCAACGACAACGACTGGTCTTATGGGGCAGAAAAGAAAGGTGAGACTGTTATACCATTCTTGGGAATGTTCTGGATTTTTGCTAAACCACTCGAAGGACTTCATCGAATAAATAGTAACTGCAACTATTTATCAATATCTCTGCGTGTTTTTCATTTTAACATATTACAATATTTTTCTTTTCAGCCAAGAAGAGAAAGTCAGATAAGGTATTTTTACATTCTTTGAAACAACCTGTACTCTTGGTAAGTTTGTTTTACTGTTACGGATGTTTTTTTTTTCTGCTCTTAGATGGTCTTTTACCATTCTGGTGCTCTAAGCCAGGTGCGACGCAAGTGTTTTTTGTTAGTTTCAGCCCGACGCAGTTAACATTTTCACAACCCATGTTGTTTACCTAGCAAATATTCGTATATACTAACTTGCTCTTTAAATAACAAACAAATATTGCAGCATTGATCAATTGAAACCTGGTCTGACGTCAATGCTGCAATAATTTTTTTTGTTATATAAAGAGCGAGTTAGTTATATGCGCCTATAGGCTGATCCAACAACGCGTGTACACTTTGTCCTGTAGATGGTCTGCTCGCTCGCAGATCCGTTTCCTCGCTAGAGAAGCGTTCAGTTTTTCCCGTTTGCAAATTCCGCCTTGTAAATAGCTAATCCACCATGGGGCGAGCGCAGCTGGCTTTTAATGGGAATTGGAGATGAGACTCTGATTGGTTTATTGCACGTTACACCCAAAACACACTCATTACTCATTAAGAGAATAAGGACAACCCTTTTAGACCATCCATTTTTTTTCTTCTTTTAAAACTAGCAAAAGTGGATTCGGACACGCTCAAAGTGCACTTGCGCCGCGCTTGAGACCATGTGCTTAGATCACTAAAATAGGACCCATTATCTCTCTAATCAGTGCTGGAGTGTAGCGTACTGTTGCCTGAATCTTTCTCTTACAGTTTGCTTTCTCATTGCTTTCATTTGCATATCCTGGCCGCTGGCTAATGTTTGACGTCCTTTTTTTCTGTACAGAATCCAAATTCACCAAGAAGATCCAAATCCATGAAACATAAAAATGGTAAGTAGGTGCACTTCCATCCAAAACAAAACGATTGTGTGAAATCTAATTGTATATTAACAGTATATCAAGTATTCAGGCCTCGATATTGTCACGGCGAAGTTTTCTTTTTATTCTTTGCTTTTAAGTTTGTAATATTTTTGCAGCAATAAACTATTAGGCCGTTTGTCCACCAAAGCGTTTTTAGCCAGCTGAAAACGCCAGACACTCTACTGAAGACGGCGTGCTTTGGGCGCTTGAGAGCGTTTTGGCAGGGCAGCGTTTTTTCCGTTGAGACGTTTCGTTGCTATGATACAGAATATCCGCAGCTAGGGGTGCACGATATATCGGCCACCATATCGGTATCGGCCGATATTTGCTCATTTTTATGTTATCCTTATCGGCCCGATAAGAAAATTTGGCTGATATATTAAAGCTAATAAATAATGAATTCATTCCTTCAACACTTGACACCTGAGACACTTAAGATGCACACTGCTCAACATGAATGATCTTAATTGCTTGAAATATGATTGGAATTAAAAAGGAAAATATAGTTAAGTGCAAAATGTGCTGTCATATCGGCTACATGAAATTATAATGAGAACATTATAATTGTGTTAGGGGACAGATTTTAATTGTGAGACTTTTGTTTTTGCAATTCAGGCTTTCAAAAATTATATAAAAATTGGATTTAGATTTATCGGCCGATATATCGGTTATCGGCTTTCAAATATAAAGATGAATCGGTATCGGCCAAAATGTTCATATCGGTACATCCCTATCCGCAGCACAGTTTACTTGTAACTGATTTCGCAGATAATTTGTTTCATACTAAAAATGGATTTTTCACCCATTTTGTTCGGTTGGCTCTGCTGGTTGATGTCGTTGTACAGAAAGAATGTTGTGACAGTTGGTGAGTGTGGTTTAGTCCCGCCCCTCATTCACTGGGATTGGACGGCTGGGTAAGAAGTGACAGTGATGAGCGTTGCGTTTTATCCAAGCGGCAAACATTCTAATCTGAAAGATGAAGCCTACCCGGAAGTGCGAAAAACTGCAATGCATCTCAAATCCACTAGAGGCCGGTCCCAAAAGGGAGCAAATATCCATAGACGTCATGTTAAAATATGCGTTTTCACAGCGTAAATTCATATGTTTACAGTTTGGTCCTATGAACTTTTATTGTAATCTTCAATATGTTCCGCATGCCTGACAACTGTGAGGGGTGTGAATTTTTTTTCTAACTTGTTAGTTTAGATCATATTTAGATATAAAATGAATGACAAATAAGAGTGGTTAACTTTGACAGCTACAAGCGAACGATCTGACACAACACATCATACCACCTCTGTATCCTTTCTGAAACTTTTGTATTTTGTATTTCCCAAGATTTTCCAGTATGGCGCCGCCCATACCCCCCATAAACAGCCTCAAACCCGTTCTTCAGCGAGTGTATGGGTGACGTCACAGATGCTTTGTTCATATTTTTTACAGTCTATGATTTTATCCAAAGTTGAACATTTTTCAACTCTCGGCGACCAGTAAAAAACGCTCAGCGCCTCGTTACACTCATGGCATTTAAAAAACGCGGCGCTCCCATTGGAAACAATTGAAAACATACGCCAGGCACGTGGAAATACGCTTTGGTGGACACACGGCCTTAGCTAACATCGCGATACCGCCCATACTATTGAGAGCAGCAATTAGAAGAATGTTAATATGCATTTACGTCAAACAAAAATGACAGCGGTGAGAAAACAACAGTTAAAGTATCTGATGGCGATGTGGATACGTTTGCTTTTTTACAATAGATTGCTAGCAAGCTGATTGACATTATTAGACATGAGAAAATAAGTGTCACTTTCAATTAGAATTAAAACTTACCAGTGTGTTTTCAACAGACTGAACAGAAAAAAGGAAGTGGAGAAGATTTCCACATCAAAGAAGGCGGAGCCTCAGAGCCACACCTACCATTACGTAATCGCCATGGACAAGACAGTAGTTTCGAAGGGATTTACCAACTGGAGCAAAGTTTTCTGGAAAGTTCGCTTTGCAATGCTGTTTCGACTCCCAAAACGAACTTTGTTTTGGCCTGATTTTGTTGATACACATATCACAAGTTCAGCTTTCTTCAATCTTGCTTGAAGTAAATTTGGGCCTGTTTTTGTCGAAAAACGGAATGAAAAAAAAAAACATGCAAGTACACTTTTTTTTTTTCTTCTTTCTTTTTTTTCCCTAAAGCACAGTGGTTTTAGAAGGCCATGTCATGCACGTGACTCTGCGAAACACACGAGCGCAACAATCGAACACATCCGTCTAGCTACTTTACAATGAAACCAATAGAATTGCAGCGCTGTGCAATGCAAAAAACAGGCCCTTACGGTGCATTTAGCATGCGAGCAAGGCTTTACATGCTAGTTGAAAAAAGTTGTGAGTGATACAGTCTTTAATCAGTGACAAAAAGATGTTATAATTAACTGTCTGATGAATAATTTCTTAAAGCTTTGCTGGGACCCAAGCGGCGTGTGGAGATTCAGGACAGTTGGTGCGTTTTGCTTAGAGACGAGACATTCTCTCGATAACACTGTGGGTTGCAGGAGTCACTCATAACCACAGTGCCGCACGGGTTACCTTATCACAGGATGGCGTGAGCCGAGTTATGCTGATCAGTGGAGGAGATGTGGACTAATTCTTATGCCATTCAGTTTACATTCGTTTTTGTTTTTTTTTTCGTATTCAGAAAGTTTTGCACAATCTCTCATATCCTGTTCATGCAGCTTTGATGGCTGGTCTCTTAAAAATGGCACATCTAGGATAAGGAACTTGCACGATGCTCTCAGGGAGGAAGTTAGAACGCTGGGCCAGTTGAGCTCTCCCATAAATAAGGTGCAGGATTCTCTCTAACTCGTACATTTTCATGATAATTTCTCATTCTGGGAGGATTTCGCATCCGTTAACAAAGACATTGTTAATGATTAATTGCAAATCAAGATCATAAATCAGTGTGAACTGTTTCCCATCAGGTAATTACTACACAATTTTTTACATTTTTTTTGAGAATCATGATCCAGTAGATTCGTTTCCTTTGTCCGTAGTTCAATAGTCAAAATGTTATATCACTAGTTCTATAGCATGTTATCATTAAAAATAATTCAATAGTAAGTTATTGGTTACCAAGAGAGTTTGGCATAGATCTCCAGAAAGAATTAAGTCTTGAGAATATCTTTATCATTGTAATTTGTTTTTCTTCTCTCAGTATGTTTTTTTTTGTTATGTATTAGATGTTTACAGTGTAAAGTGTCACTTTGTTTGTAACTATATATTTGACTAGGTGAAAGATGCTGCTATCCTGACCGTGAGCCATACGCTTATGGGCATGTCATCTATGTAATAAAACAAATCAGAACTCTGAGCATGTGTGTGCTACACTATTTATTTCACTAAATATTTATTGGGTGTTTTGAAGGCAGTCGGACAACCAAGAAATTTTACATGAAATTGGATAATTTTTAAAAAAATAATTTCTCATAACCCAGAGTGAAGCTGGAGCTGGGTGATTTCAAAACTGATCCACTCACGTATATTGTTCCAGTTTGTGCGTCCCTTGAGATGTAATGTTTGATGATGGTTTTCATTGGCAGTTAAGAAATAGGAATATTAACTGGCTGCTTGTATTGACTAAAATTTCAGTTCCTCAGAATTGACTGGATGAGCTGCATTCCAGCAGTCCAACACTGCGTGTCCGTTTGTTATCAAATGTTGTACTCAAGCTCAGTATGTGATTTCGACGCATTGTGAAACTTCATAGTTTGTATCACTCTGTGTGTCTGTGTTCACTGCTGAATCAAAGGGATGTTTATATTCAGAACAATAACACTTTTGCTTGTGTAATATTACAGTCAGTGTTGTAGTCGAGACCACCTCACTCGAGACCGAGACCAGAGAGAGTCGAGTCCGAGTCAAGACCGAGTCCATAGAGAGTCGAGTCCGAGTCGAGTCCGAGACCAGAGACGGTCGAGTCCGAGTCGAGACCAAGACCAGTGAGGGTTGATTACCTAATTTACTTTTATTTACTTAGAGAAATCCTTTTTTTATTTTACTGAATTTACTTGATATGATCAGTTTAGGGTAAAAAGGCCACATAGTAGGTGGTGTTAAAAGTAATTTTATTACAATTTGTCATGCGCAGATGTGCACTAGAAAATCACCAACCACTGGGCGTGTCAATCAATTTAAAGAAATATTTTATTAACATACATTTATAATCATGAAAAATATTTTTAATTGAACTCGAGTGGACTCGAGAATAAGTCCGAGTCCTAAAAAAAAAAATGTTCGAGTACGAGTCAATTCCGTGTCCAAATGCACACGACACGAGTCCATGACAAGACTAAGACCATTAAAATATGGTCTCGAGACCGAGTCCGAGTCTCGAGTACTACAACACTGATTACAGTTACAACTGCCAAAGGCCCCCCTCAGTGAAAATTTATTTATTTTTATGGTCCCAAAGTCCCGGTTCAAATTACTATTCAAAAATTAAAAGATTCAGTTATAAAATGCTATTAAAAATGTACTTAAAGACTGCTGCTGATACAATGACATCCATTTGCAAATATATTTTTGGGGAAAATGGTAGTTCAGTGCACCTTGACCTAACGTTAGAACACTTCTGTTTATTTAACCACTTTTGGCATTTCATATTATGTCTTAATTTTGCATTTAAAAGTATAAGTATCCCAATTGGTCTTATTTAAGTTGGCTATATTTCTATGGAGGTATTTTTGGTGCAAAACTACTGAACACCTGTGACAGTGGAACTTGTAGTTGTAGAGAATAGCCACACGTGTGTATCAGTAAATTTGAAGTCACAGAGAGAAATGTTTTAAGAGTTGCAAAAAAAAAAAAATATCTTCATATGTTTTACGTACCTCTGTCTATTATACACAGATATACTTGTTCATTCATCTTGGAACTATATCTCTTTGTTGAAATTCATGTGAGTTTTATTGGCCTCAAAAGAATGACAATTATTTATATATATATATATATATATATATATGTATATATATATATATGTATGTATGTATGTATATATATATATACATACAGTATATATATACAGTATATATATAAGAGAAAATTATATATATATATTTATTTATATTATATATATATATATATATATATATATATATATATATGTATATATATGTATTTATTTATATATGTATATATTTATAAAAGAAAATTTTATACATTTATATATATATATATATATATATATATATATATATTTATAGAAGAAAATTTTATACATATATATATATATATATAAAATAAAAGTTTATATATATAAATATGTGTGTGTGTGTGTGTGTGTGTGTGTGTATTAAAGCCAATTTCATTTTAATAATAATAATAATAAATTATATATATATATATATATAGTTTTTTATACATTAAAATATAACCCATCGGTCTTTACATTT
Organism: Pimephales promelas; assembly: GCF_988280905.1. NCBI lineage: Eukaryota > Metazoa > Chordata > Actinopteri > Cypriniformes > Leuciscidae > Pimephales > Pimephales promelas. The sequence continues at coordinate 5,419,642 of NC_142785.1, read as the reverse complement.
TAGGAAGGGGTCTGTCGCAAGGTGATGAACGCATTTGGGGGTCTGATAGTCTGAGACATCTAAAAGTTTCCTCAAAAGATAACCCTGAAAAAAAAAAACTGCACTTACTTTATTATTTTTTATTTTGATGGCTAAATTTCATTTATGCAAATTTTCAGGGGGAAAAAAAACATTTGTTTGTTGCATTTGAAAAGGAAGTGAAGCTTTACATTGAGTCTATTTTGCCCTCAAAAAGCTAGAATTTTACAAGCACTCTTTAAAAAGCTAGAATTTTATTTTTATTTGCCCTCAAAAAGCTAGAATTTTACAAGCACTCTTTAAAGTATTCCTATAGCCTAATATTATTTATTCCTACCCCTAGCATTTGAAGTGTTTTGTATTTCTATTGTTTCTATTGATATTTCCTCAATAAAAAAAATTAATAAGGAAAAAAAAAACATCTAAAAGTTTCAAAACACCTTTCAAACTTATTACGAGGAAAAGTTATTTGGCAACCCAGGGGGCGGAGATCTGAAAAGCCACACACACTGATAACTGTAGTCGACATTGGTGTGGCAGGCTCTTAAAATGTTGTTGAGAGGAAATCATTAAGTTAAATGGGGATTTGACATAGGAAGAAATGACACATTCAGCGGACATCGACTGACAAGTAAAGACGGAGGAATAAATCGATATTTGAACGAGATGTGGTTACGCGTGACTCCAACGTACGTTTAACGGTTTTAATTTAGTTTCTTAACTATTATTAGCTGTGAAAATAATCACAAATGGCTTCTAGATCTGGTTTCCCCGTCAACCACAGTAACGTTACCCCAATAAACCCCAGCATGAACAGCATGAACCTTATGAACTCGGGTCACAGCAGCGCAATGAGAATGTCAGCAATGCCACAGAATTCACCCTACAGAGGGATGGGCAGTTCTCCGAACCAGTACCACCAAGTAAGTGAAGAAACCGCTCTTTATTATCTGCGTTTAGCATCACGCCATTGCTTCAGTCTTCCCTTCTGTCTTAATTGAGGAAGAGTCATTTCATTTGCAGTCATTGGCACATTTATGACATGAAATGTGTCAGAAAATAATCTACAATGATGCTTATTTATAGAAATACTAAAATAAATGTTTAAATATCATTCTGAACGCTGAGGCCCATGAAGAACAAACATCTAACGTTACTTCCGCATTTGAGTCCCACCACGAAGAAAACGCGCGTGCTTTACTTTGAATAACTAAAGTTTCTTGCAAACATTATAGGCTTGAACAAAAAAAGTGCCATGTAAATACTATTCCATTTCGTTATACCATGGTAAAAAGATTTAGTTCGGAGATATGGTAATACCATGTATGTTAATATTGTAATATTATAATATTTACTTCGCGGTTGGGTAGGCTACCACACTAATGTCGTGTATGAATATTGGTATCCATTACCTCATGATATATATCCAAATAAAGTTTAAAGCCATTTGATATCATCACTGTATATGGAACCGCCACAGTATTTTGGTAACACTTTGCAGTAAGTTCCAGTTAGTTAGTTAGTTAATTAACTAAAATGAGCAATGTATAACAGTATTTATTAATATTTTTTAACATTAGTTTATTAAAAATAAAAATAAACTGTAATTGTTAGTTCATGTTAGCTCAGGTCTATTCAATCATGTTATTATGCAAATTTTGATTTTAATAATGTATTAGTAAATGCTAAAATTACCTAAGGTTAATAAATGCTTAAGAATTTATTTTATTGTTCGTTCATGTTAACTAATGTAGGTGAAGTTTTACTTTGGACAAAGTTTACCTTTAAGAGTTTGTGAGTGTTAAAAGTAGTAAATCTCAAATCCTGCAATCGTACCCACAGCGCCCAAGTATGCCACCCAGCCGAGGAATGCCAATGGGGGGCATGGGGTCTATGGGTTCCCCTATGCCTGGTCCGTCTTATAGTGGAGCCATGCCCATGCGACCCGGGATGCCTCAAGCCGCGATGGACCCCAACCGGAAGAGACTTCTTCAGCAGCAACAGCAGCAGTCCGGTGGTCTTATGGGTCAGAGAAGGGGGTTAGTACTCTTAGTATCATTATTTGTGCATGAATGCTAAGTTATTGTAGCATTTACTTCACAATTCTGTGTCTGGATTATGGGCCTTATGAACAAAGGACAGTTTTATTTTTGGAGCCCCAAGAAAAGTTTGTTTTAGATGATTTTCATTTTTATTTTATTTTTTTATGGAATATTGCCACACTTATTATAAATTATTTACTTATGCACATCATTTTTTTTTGTGTGTGTGTCCTCGTAATTTGGGCTGTCACAGTAAAGGAATCTCCCTTGCGTTGATTTTGTGTGGCTCAATATTGCAATATGCGTTATTATCGCCATATTATAATTATTATTATTTTGCTATATAAATAAGCTTGTTGGGTTATTCAAAAATTTTCTGATTCTCAATGGACAAGAGGCTTTCAAAAAGTGCTCATGTATTTCAGGAGGATCAGCACTGGCATGGCTCAATGCAGTTATTAGAGTTCAACCATTGTGTATGCTAATTTCAATTAATTTATTATTATTGTATTATTAATTATTTTTAGGTATCTTGAAACTATCCAAGCCGCGTTTCGCCCTCACATCATATTTTTGACATTATTGATACTACTTTCAATTGTAATGCAATAGAAATGAACACAAAACACCTGCCTAGTGCCTACTCACAACACTGACGGTGGATTTGCGGTCAGGAGGAGAGCGGACGAATGTTTTTTTTTTTTTTTGAGAGGCTGCTGACGAACGTTTTCTACCCGCACCCAAGACATGCACACACAATATGACCTCACACTATGCGCATAAGTTTTACAACGTAATTTAGCACACTGCCCTCCTTGAGAACCACTATCTTAAAGCATGTGAAATGAAAAGAATAGCAGAGTCCACGCTGCAACTATAAAGATAATGGCACAGAGAAACTATATCATTGGAATCACATTCAGAACTTTTTTTTTTCCAGCTGATGAATGATAAAAAAGATTGACAACCAATCAGAATCCATTCTGCTTTGAGCTCGAGCATTTAAATCGGCAGATGCCAAAACTGCAGAACATGCTTAAACAGAATATCGTCCGCTGTTATTGATGCTTATATGGTTGTCTTTGGGCCTTAAAGGGATAGTTCACTTTGAAATTATTTTTTGGTATGTTTTAGTTTACCTCAAGGGCATCCAAGATGTAGGTGTCTTTGTTTCCACAGTAGTTTCAATTTTGATATTTTTAGGTCAAACCGTTCGTGTCTGTCAGTCATATAATGGAGGTCTATGGTCACCACCTCAAAGCGCATGCACAGAGAAGTCCAAATTAAACATGATTTAATGACTCGTAAATGTAAGTACACTTTGATGGCCCAAGACACGAAACACGCGTTTTTTTCTTAGTTTTTGTTTTTGTTTTTACCTCTTGTTACCACAGCCATAAAGCGCCCGCGCCCTCCGATCACTTGGACGTGGCTGTGATTACAAGAGGTAAAAACAATATAAATACTCTCTGTTTTCTCACACACACCGCTCGTTTCGTATCTTAGGCCATTAATGTGTACTTGCATTTACAAGTCATTAAATCATGTTTAATTTGGACTTCTCTGTGCATGCTGTTTGAGGTGGTGACCATAGACCTGCATTATATGACTGACCGACAAGAACGGTTTGACCTAAAAATATCAAAATTAAAACTACTGCGGAAACAAAGACACCTACATCTTGGATACCCAAGGTAAGCTAAAACATACCCAAAAATTTATTTCATAGAGAACTATACCTTTAATACCGGTACTTTAAATTATGCAAGTAGTTGAGGAGAGGTGCGTTGCCTATTACTAAAAAAAGCAGATGATTTTTTTTAATGATAAAACCGGTGAAAAAACCCACAGACATAAAGTCTGGTCACATTTACCGTTGCTCTGTGAATTTTTGCAGGCAAAATCCAGGCATTTCAATAGGAATCCATGCGATCAGAAGTTTTACGGAAGGGCGAAAGAGTTCCCCATGCAGATTTCACTCATGTTAGTCACGTTGACCAAAAGAAAAATGCTTAGTTTGAAAACTACTTCTGTGAGTGGTGCCTCATGCATCGCTGCATATTTATTTAAACAAAATGAGTAACACGAGACTCCTTATGAATCACATTCCTCTTTTATCTTGTTTTTTGTTCTGTTATAAGCAGGCCCAACTGGAATTATTGAAAAAAAATTTTTTAAATCATTTTGGAGCAGAATAGATTTAGTTCACACTTGTAAATCAGTGTGCTTGGTTAGTTTGATCTGGACCAAAAAAAAAGAAGTAGACCTGGTCCGCTTAGCGTTCACATTGGCATTTTTTCACACTGAACCTGAAGATACCGAATCTAAAGGCATAGGGATATGTTCACAACCTGATTGGTCAACTTTATGAAAACAATACTGTGTGCTGGGATAAATACACTCGTTTCATGTGCGAAACCTACATGGTCTTTTGACCAGCTGAGAACTCGTGAAGAGCTTATAGAATCTGTAAAGGAGTCAAAACAGCTGCAGGAATCCCTCCGTTACACATAAAGAAAGATCTGACGCCTGTTCCAAACTGTAATGGGCAACATCGTGACTATAATAAGAAAAAAGAGGTATGCTTTAGCATTCTGTCCTTTTTAGGGTCGCATCTTTTTTGGATTGTGTACATTTGTTCCGTGTTGCGTTCATATTTCATTCAAACTGCACCAGAGTTCGCTTGGAAGTAAACCAAGACCAATCAGAGGTCACACTTGGTCAGTGTTTTTGGTGTGCACCAGGGTTCGGTAGCAGCGTTCACACTTATTACTTCAAATCAAACATGCCAAGTGTGAACACACCCTTAAAACACTCTTAGTAAAGCATTATTACATTAGAGTCTGTTAACGCAATTCATCATTTGAGCTCGATCAGGATAGATTCATAAGTTTTAAATGTTTATCCAAAGTAATGATTGTTTCTAGGGCTGGGTAATAAATATCGATTTCTCGATAGTAATCGATTCTCATTTTTACGAACCGAATTGATTAGTCATCCTGTTTCATTTGAATGAATGGATCATTGTATCGCGGCTGCGTACATCCAAAAAATCGCAATAGTCTTTGTCCTTTGTTACTATTGATATGAAACAAAGTCTCAATTTTCAAATTACGTCCAATTTCTTTAGAAATTCAAAAACATAAATAGCGTTTTGGCGCTGTGGCGTGAGATCGCTCTGGCGCAGCTCCAGAGAAGCAACAGCGCTGATCTCTCTTCCAGCTTAATAATACCAGTTACAGCGCGAAATAAACATTAATGAGCATCTGAAAGTGTGTTAAAAGATAGAGTACAACTTATCGAAATCCGTATCATGTCACATTGATTCGCTCAATCAGCATTTCAACCGTGGAAAGATGTCGGTTAAACAGCTTGTAATCAATGTCATGTATTGTCATATTTACCTCAGAAAACGCACATAAACTCGTTAGACAGCTAGAAAAAAAATAACTCTAGAGAGGAGCATTTTGCTAAATATATACACCATATTACATAATATGCATTATAATCTTAATGTTCTTCAATATTTAATGCATATTTGAATAAATCTGGCAAGTTTTTATGACAGCCACCATTTAAATGTTTATATTTCACACAACCTTCTTATTATAAAAATAAATAAAACCGCATTTAAGAGATTTGATTTCCTCGAGAAAAATGGCCATTAATGTAACTGATATCCAAAATAATCGATATTGAATCGAATCGAAATCGAATCGAATTGAATTGCAAGCTTGTGAATCGAAATCGAATCGAATTGGGAAATTTGTCTCAATACCCAGCCGTAATTGTTTCACTGTAAAATTTACGAAGAAAAAGTTCTATTTTGTGGCTTACACTTTAGATCTGCTGTGCACTCTGTAATTGAAATGATATTTTACCATATGTTTGTGTTGAGTCATGTTCCTTACACATCTGCTCTACATTTTCAGGGTGAAGAGGCGTAAGATGGCTGACAAAGTGCTCCCGCAGAGGGTGAGTTTAACCAGAATAGTGAAAATCTTTTCTTTTCTTTTTTTGTGATGCTGAAGTGCATAGTTTCTCATGATTTTGGTTTCCCTCAGATCAGGGATCTGGTCCCAGAGTCTCAGGCTTACATGGACCTTCTGGCCTTCGAGAGAAAGCTGGACCAAACCATTGCACGCAAACGCATGGAGATACAGGAGGCCATCAAAAAGCCGATCACGGTAAATGTAGTAGACCGGAGTAGCAATGTTTAATTACACGATGTTGTCAGATTACACGATTTTTTTTGTCTGTTACGATAGTCACTGTGTCAGATTACGCGATTTCGACTCCTAAAATCTTTTCGTGTCGTGGACAAGACACATCAGACTACACGTTGCTTCCTGACCAGTCATAGCATGCCGTCTTTAATGGCGCACGTGATGTCATCGAGAAGGCGAAACTAGTTGCGAGTGACTTCCGGAAACGAACGTAAACAAACAAGTGAGTGTTGTATTGGCTGTCCTGTGTTCAGAAAAAAGTTAAAAAAAAAAAAAAAGACGTTCCTGGATTGCTTGAAGAGGACAGTAATTTGAGGGAAAATATTGTTTTCTTCTTTCTTATTTTTACTTTTAGTTTTAACGTTAGCACCATCGTCTCTCTTTCGTTTCGACATTTTTGAAAGTTGTGTACGGTAAAGCTTCTGTGCTCCTATTGGTCAACCTCATACATTTGACGGAACCATCGTGGACGACCATTAAAAAAATTAAACATGCTAGTCTTTTTGTCGTGATGTCGTAAAGTATCGTAGGTTGTCGCCCACTATGACACACTATACGAGATAATACAATCGAATCTTGCGTCCCGACACCCGTTGACGTTTACGAATCCCCACGACACCCTACTTCAAACGGGTAGGGCTGGGTACCGAGTTCGGTACTTTTCAGGTACCGACCGAATTGCCTCGGAACTACCGAGTATCGAAACATGTCTTGTTTTTCGGTACCAAATTTCGGTACCTAAGTGGTAAGTGAAGTAAGGAATACATGAAGAGTTCAGATGCAAAAGCCTCTAAATGCCATTTGAAATTTTCTTCTTTAATGATGATTTTTATCAAACTTATATATTTAAGTTCAGAAATTTCACTTAAATAACAATTAATAGGTAATTATCATTGCCATTTAAGTGAAATCACTGAACTTAAATATACAAGCTTGATAAAAATTATCATTCTAGAAGAAAATTTCAAATGGCACTTAGAGGACATGAACTCTTCACATATTGTTAAATGATTAGGCAATTAAAAACTTTAGCATTGTTGTTTTTAGACATACTCAAAATATGAGTCTGAAAAAGTCAACAAATTGAAAAAAAAATGTAGGTAATATTATATTGTTAAAACTGGTATCGAAAAAAGTATCGTTCAGGAACCGGTATCGAAGTCAAGGTATCGGTATCAAACATTTTGTTGCGATACCCAGCCCTACAAACGGATCGTGCCAAAATCGGGTAATCTGAACCAGGCATAAGGGAAGCTCACACATTTACTCACCCTCATGTCATATCCAAACCTGTATGATTAAAGAAGATATTTGAAATAAAGCTGGTAACCAACCTGTTTCCGTTTCTCAAAACGTGTTCCACAGGTGAAAGAATGTTATACAGGTTTGAAACGGCATCAAGGCGAGCAAATGATGACAGAATTAAAATTTTTGTGTGAACTAACCCTTTTTGCTTTAGCTTCGGGATTCACTGGCTGCTAGACTTATATTTTTTCTCTATGCCAACTTGAACCAAATCGCTTATTATCTCAATGCGCTTTGTTCTACTCATCCAGCAAAAACGCAAACTGAGGATCTACATTTCTAACACCTACACACCTGGCAAGCCAGAGGGAGAGGAGGCTGAAAAAGTGGCATCCTGGGAACTTCGAGTGGAAGGCAAACTCCTGGAGGATGTATGTAATGATTTTCACTATGTTTTCACTTGTTGGCACACATGTGAACTTCAGGCAAGTTTGAGCGATCACACAGTGGAGTCCATTTACAGTGTTTCATGACAAGTAAAGGCTCTTGTTAAAATCTGACTTGGTCGCCCCTATCCTTAATTCTATTTTATTTGGCAGTCTTGAGTCTCTTGGTCTGTTGGCCAGCTTAACTTCACTGGCTCATGTCCTCAACTCCCTCCTTCAAACCAGATGTGCTCTAAGCTGTTCCATGTTCCCAGACTTTTCAAAGAGAAGGGAATTGAAACTTCAGTCCAGTTTGTGAAATTAGTCCGTAGACGTCTAAGCATGTATTTGCCAGCTTAATATGCTCCTGCCACATAAAAAGTGCCACGTTTTCTTTACTTTCTTCTGCCCGAGTTATAAGTTGTGTGGAACTGCAAGGGAGGGACAGGCAAGGCATTGCGCAAACACATAATGGCGCAATAACTGTGGGAGCCGCTTCTAAAAAAAAATCCCCCCAGTGCGGTCAGCTCCAAACAATGCAGTATCAATCAATGGCATGAACACATTTTGTGTTCTCTCTTCCCTTTTCCCTACTTCTCTCTCTCTTTCTAACCCTCCTCAGCCTGGGAAACAGAAACGAAAGTTTTCATCCTTCTTTAAAAGCCTGGTCATTGAACTGGACAAAGAACTTTATGGCCCAGACAACCACTTGGTGGAGGTATGACATTATAGTGTTATTATAAAAATAATAATGCAATGAATAAATATATTTAAATAATGATGACCTCATCAAACACAACTGTACTCTCTTGCAGTAAATCCAGTCATTACATCTGTAGTCATATCTATTTCTGTGTGTCTTAGTGGCACAGAATGCCCACAACTCAGGAGACGGATGGATTTCAGGTGAAGAGACCCGGAGATGTGAATGTGAAATGTACTCTCCTTCTCATGCTAGATCACCAGGTACACATCTCACAAACACATACAATACCAGTCAAAAGTTTGGAAAGATTACGATTTTTGAAACGTTGTGTTTATTTGAGGAAAACTACAGTAAAACAATAATATTTTTAATTTAATCTATTTTAAAATTTAATTTCATTCTGTAACGGAAAAGCTGAGTCCACAGCGTCACATGATCCTTCAGAAATCATTCCAATATGCTTGATTTGGTGCTCAACAGTTATTATCGGTGCTCAATTATTGATAATGGCTCTTATTATCAAAACAAAATGAAAAAGTTTTTGCTGCTTAAAGGTGCAATACCTAAGATTTTTGCATTAAAATATCCCAAAATCACAAGGCCAGTGTTATATATTTAGTAAAGATGATAACTCACAATATTCCAAATGTTTCAAACAATGTTTAAATCACGAGAAAATTGAGATTTTAACCAAGGAAACGGAACGTGTCAGCAGGGGTGAGCTGGGAGTCGCGAGTCAATCGCGTCATATCCGCTTACCTCGGTTTCCGCTCTTACTACGTGTAGTCCTGGACAAATGCGGTAGTTGTGCGTTAGCGTCTATCAAACGACAGCTTGTTTCGCGCATTTGTTATGGAATGGAGCACATATATTCTTTTCATTTATTCTCGGAATGTGAACTGTTGGCTGTAAAGGGGGTCGCACACTGGACGAGAAGCGCCGCGTCACGTTTAGGACAACTCCACAGTAACGTTATCGAACACCGGACGCGCACTTTCTCATCAGTGCATGGCCAGCAATATTGTTATGTTTAATGACAGAAAATGAAGATAATGTCTGTTCTATGTTATTGTACTGTACAATTAAATACAATCGTTGCTGAGTCTGCAGTCTGAAAACTTTACCTCAGAGAATCCGTTCACAGAATGAATTGAGAATCTCACCTGAAAAATCTAATAATAATCAGTAATTGTCATTCAAGCAGCTGATTTCTGTAAATGACTGCAAAACTAAATGCATATTGCAGCATAGGGCAAAGTCAGGATCCATTAGCAACGGTTTGAGGCAAAAATAATTACAATTTTATATAAAACTATGTAAATGGCGCTCTGTGGCGCAGCAGGGTTTTGAAACGTTGCTGGGCGCCGCCGGTATGTGTACACTTATAGATAATAATGTGTTCGAATAATTATGTGGTGCGATGCGGCGCTGCAGCTTCTCGTCCGGTGCGCGACCCCCTTAACGTTAATTTTGTGAAACTGTAGCTGTGGTTGAATACTTACACGACATGAAAAGATGTGTCAAATGTACATTGCAGACATCCCAAGTCTCCCGGAAGTTCCGGGAGTCTCCCGCATATTGATAGCGTTTCCCTGATGCCCGCAAATTAGTTCAAATCTCCCGGGATATAATGTTAGAGCGAGACATACTGCACGCATAACAGACAGCGCGCTGCGCGTGCACTGTACAGAGGGAGAGACTTTGCGTGTGTGCCTCGCGAACGCGAAAGTTAGCCTTCCCTCCCACCCCCACAATCTTGTTATCGAAATATACCTCCCGGAAATGAATTCTTGCAGGTTGGGATAACTGACATTAAATTGATTTTTTATTTTTATAAAGTTACCAAGGAGGACCAACCACGTCAACTCCTTGCAAGAGACCTGCCCCTTCAAACCCTCTCCACCATAGCTTCGTCCAGTGACTCGTACAGTAACATCTGTGATAACTAATTTACTTTTAAACCTGACTTTTCTTGCGCGGTTATTTCAGTTTAATGAAAAACAAGCATGTCATTAAACGCAACGTTTATAGAAATCGAACTTTACCTCATCCATGACAACTAATTTTCGATTCCCGTCTGACTGATTTATCCACGGTGGAGTTGAAAACAACAGTTCCCATCATTCCGCGTTCCTCCACGTCGTCATCAAGCAAAGCCGTTGTTGTTGTTTTGAATGTAGCGCCCCCTAGCGGCATCTAAATCTTAGGTATTGCACCTTTAATATTTTTGTGGCAATTATTTTATTTCTATGAAATAGAAATCTTTTGTAAGATTAAATGTCTTTACTTTATTATTTTACTTGCCGTTTGAATTGTAATAGATTACAGTTCCCACACAAAAACACAGCTAAACAGCAAAACTATTACTAAGAAAATATTCTTAAGGAGCAAATCAGCATACTAGAATGATTTCTGAAGGATCGTGTGACTGAAGACTGGAGGAATGATGTTTAAAATTCAGCTTTGCATTAGAAGAATATATTACATTTTGAAATATATTCAAAAAGAATAGAATGCCATATAACTGTTCACTGTATTTCTTATCAAATAATAGCAGCCTTATTATTTGAAAAATAATCTTCTTATCAAATAAAAGACACTTCTTTGAGAAATATGAATGAATTATTCCAAACTTTTGACTGGCGATGGATATATGTATTTTTTAATAGCCAGTTTTCAATTGTTTACATCACATTATCATTAAACTAAATTTTAACGTTGTGAATCATGCCACTACCACTTGCTATTCAGAAGCAGGTGACGGTTAGATACGTAATGAATGCAAGATGCGTAATCATTGGTACATTTTCTCTTAAGAGATAGAATGAATTAATGTACATTTTTAACTTACATTTTTTTTTTTAAAGTGTTTGTCTACTTTTAGGAGAACACAAGCATATAGCCTCAAAGCTATATATAGATTAAAAGGGGTTTTCAAAAGAAAAGAAAACTTCAGTCTATTCATGTCATAAGTTTATTTGTTACGGAGTATATGGTTGTCTTTAACGATTGTCTTCTCCTTGTACTTGACTTAGCCTCCGCAGTATAAGCTGGATCCACGTCTGGCTCGACTGTTAGGAGTCCACACTCAGACCAGAGCCAGTATCATGCAAGCCTTGTGGCTCTACATCAAAAACAACAAGCTGCAAGACTGCCATGAGAAAGAGTTCATTAACTGCAATCGATACTTCAGACAGGTACACAAAACGTCTAGCGCTCCTAGCAGAAAATTACCCCTAGCCTGTTCTCACAATTCTTTAATTTCCAGGTTGCAACAGACCACTTATGCTAAGAATGCTCTTTTAAATTATAAATGTAACCTTTATAATTATAAATGAATTATCTCTAAGTTTTTTTTTTTTCTTAACTAATACGTTTTTTTTTTAGTAACTAACAGGAAAAACTGCAGAAACCCTGGTATCTAAGCATTGGATTTGACACTGTCTGCCACAACCTGCCTTTCTCTTGCCTCTAAGCCATTGTTATTACTGGCACAGCTGTGCACTTGTTCACATCCGACCTAAGTGATAGATAGCAATTTGTCTTTTTTCCAGAGAAAGAACATTTCCAGTGCTCCTGACCTGTCAATAGAGGCGTCCCCCAGGGCTCGGTTCTTGGCCCAATTCTCTTTGTAGTCTTTATACTTTTACTAAATCTTAATTGCTTGAAATCTAGTGCTGTTGTGGCGCGTCAATGACGTTGACGCTTCGACGTCAAAATAACGTCAACGTCACATTTTTGCGTCGACACTTCTTTATTTATTTATTTTTTTGCACATTCCTGGTGGTACAGCTTGCCACACACACATGTGGGAGACCTAAATATTGCAGAGTAAACACAGTAAGTTATAAGAAGTGAGCAAGTTGAGGGAGTTGAGGGAGCATTCCTGTGGGCGGACGTTAGTCAAAAAACTGTTCTACTGACATCATTAAAGGGATACTCCACTTTTTTTTGGAAATAGGCTCATTTTACCACTCCCTCAGAGTTAAAAATTTGAGTTTTATCGTTTTCGAATCCATTCAGCCGATTTTCTGATATTTAGAAGAATATCAGTAACCAGACAGTAAAACCCAACTGTTTACAGTAACTCTGAGGGAGTTGTAAAATCAATGTTAATTTTGTCAGCAAATTTTGATTTAGTTTTAGTTTTAGTCTTTTGACTAAAATGGCATTTAGTTTTAGTCATATTTTAGTCATCTGAATTGTTTTAGTTTTAGTCGACGAAATTCAATGTGATTTTAGTCGACTAAATCTACAGTAGATTTAGTCGACTAAAATATAATTGGTTTAGTTAAATTTTAATGCATTTATTTAGAATTTAGAATAGAATAAAATGTACAAACCCATATACTCCTTTTTCCATATACCACTTTTCCTAAAGTACAGCAGTCTTTTCAATGGATGATATATGCATTCTTTATAAATACTTGCATACATCATTCTTTATTCTTTCAAGCAGACATATTTATTTGAATAAATTAAATATAATTAATCCTTATTAGCCTATATACTAAAGCTATTAACAAACAGTGAATGCTTTTCTCTTTTTCTTTGCTGCTTGATCAAAATTAAGGACACAGACCACATTATGTTTAATGCCACTATCACTTTAAGACCGGATCATTTCCAATGACATGCGGATCCAATTTCACTGATGCACATCCGATACACTCACAACTGTTTGTCATAACCGACAAAGTTTGCATGAATGCTGTCCAAAACGGACATTTAGGCATAATGTTGTGTGTATTTGTCCATTCAGACCCGAAAGAGAGCTCAGTTCAGTCCTCACGCGCTTTATATGTGTGTGTGCATGGCTGCGAGGTTCGAATCGGGGCGGGTTTGTGCGCACGGAGAACCGTACTGAATATATCTCTTTTTTGGGTAACACTTTACAATAAGGTTCATTAGTTAACATTAGTAAATGCATTAACTAACATGAACTAATGATGAGCACTACATTAGTTACAGTGTTAATTAATCTTTGTTAATGTTAGTTAATATAAATACAGCTGTTCATTGTGCGTTCATGTTAGTTCACAGTCCATTAACTAATGTTAACCAATACAACCTTTGATTTTAATAACGTATTAGTAAATGTTGAAATTAATATTAACTAAGATTAATAAAGGCCGAAGAAGTATTGTTCACATATTGTACATGTTAACTAATGTAGTTAACTAATGTTAACTAATGAACCTTATTGTAAAGTGTTACCCTTTTTTGCATATGTCTGCTCTACTCATTCTCCCAGACGATCACGTTTTAACGTTTTATGAGACCGCGGGACCGTAGATCAGCACATCACAGTACAAATGTGCGCATCTACCACACACGCAGGACATCAGTTCTGACTGATCGCTTCCCAAATTGTCACTAACATTTTCGCCTAGTTTTTATTCGTTGCCGAAAATGTCAATAGATTTTCGACATAGTTTTGTCATTCGAAACTAGTTTTTATTTAGTTATCGTCTCGTTTTCGTCTGTGAAAAAATCTCGTTGACGAATAATTTTCGACAAAATGAGCCTATTTCCAAAAAAAGTGGAGTATCCCTTTAAAGAAGGAAGTAGACGGATATAGTCCAAATGGGCCGTTCGATGTAGGCTACTTCTGTTAAATAAAATATCTCCGCAATTTAGACAGGCAAACTGGGTGTAGGTGTGGTGAGAAGTACAAGCTCAAGCAGTTTCGGCTTGAAATCGATCATCCTCGGACGCGGCTTCAGGCGCGCTGTTACAAAAAAAGGCGTGCACACAGGCAAGCGAAATGAGGCCTTCAGATCTCACCCGAATCATCACCCGCACCACTAATTCCACCTCCGTTCCCTTCTCAACTGATATTAGTATTTAAACATTCTCTATCATAAAAAATGTTTGTAAAAAATGTTTTAACAACACGGTTTTGGCGGTTGTAGTGTTATAATGACGGTGTTCAAATACATTAGACTAACGTTAGCCAGCTTATAGTATCATGATTCAGTACGCTAGTATTTACTTGAGATACATTGTTTTTCTATTAATCAAGCAGCAGAAAAATATTCTTTATATTAGTCGCCTGATTAGTCGACTAATCGATAAAATAATCGGCCAACTAATCGTTTAGTTAATAATAGTTTACCCCAGCCCCATTGAAACCACTGTATTATTTTACTTGGTTGCGTTTTCCCCTGTTGAGCTGATGACACAGCTAACTGCATTAGCTCCCGTGTTACTTCCGCCCTTCCTCTCAATGTCAGATCTCGTTTTAAACTGCCCATGTATACAAGGCTGGAGAGACCCAAGCCAAATGTAAAGACTTTATTGTCATAGAGACTTGTTTGGGCCCACTTTGCAATGCCCCTGTCAACTATTCAGAAGACCTTAGCAACTATATAGAAGCGCCACTCTCGTTGTCTTTAGGTCTTGATCTGAGATACTGTATAACATGCTTTGTGCAAAGAAAACTATGGGATAGATGCTTGACCATGAACTCATTGGTTATAGACTGGGCCATGTGTCACTGAACTGCTGTAATCCTGCAGATTTTTGGATGCCCCAGGATGAGATTTTCGGATATTCCCATGAAACTCGCCAGCCTCCTTCAGCACCCTGACCCCATCGTCATCAATCATAACATCAGGTGCGTGCTTATGGTTTCTGGACTGAATGTTCTCAGTCGTTACTTTAGTTAACATGCATATTTTAATGTTTTTTTGTTTGTTTTTTTCTTTATATATATGACATTTTTAACCGAACAAACCAAAGTTTGATCACACTAATTTTTCTGAATATAGCTTGTAGAGCCAGACCGATATATCGGCAGGCCGATATTAGGCATTTTCCAAACTATCGGTATCTGCAGTTATAATGGCCGATGAATGAAAATTTAAAAAAAAAATGTAAAAAAATGACGAAACACGCTTGAGCCATGTCATGAGTGTTGGAGTTGTATAATTTGTCCACCAGAGGGCACTCTACACCGTTCCTGTTGGCAACATTCGTTAAGTTGGTCACAAGACATACATTGCTTGAATAACAATTAAAAGAACATCCGCATTAGTTCACTTAACTCAAATAAGCGTGACAACATTTGCAGTATGACGTAATCCATTGTTAAATTAGGGCTCATCATAGACTAGCTAACCATAAAGCTAGCTAATGCCACTATCATCAGTCTGTTCTGTTGTGACAATAAAAGAAACTTTTAGAAAGTTTCTTTTTAAAATGTATTATCATATTATTTTAGTTAAAACTAATAAATAACTACAAATAACTAATGTTAGGGAAATCTGTTAATGTTTTGTTGCGCCTTTCTGAAATAAAAAAAAAAAAAAAATATCGGCCGATATATCGGCATGTCGGATTTTAAAACCAAAAAAAAAATATCGGTATCGGCCTTCAAAATCCTTTATCGGTCCGGCTCTAATAGCTTGCACCTACTAATAAAATTCTCAGGAAAACTAAAATTGTATTTATTTTAAATTGGTGAGTTTTAGGGGAAAAAAAATAGCCAACTCATGTTCGGCAATGATGAGAACTTTGGGGACTGTTGAATACAATTATTGACAAAATAATAGTAGAAACTTGTATTAACACGTTAGAGTGTGTAGTTGTCTGGATGCTATTATTATTAGTAGTAGTATGGTTATTTGATTTTTGACCAAATGCTGCATTATTGCTGTATCATTTTGTCAGTGTGGATCCCAATGATCAGAAAAAGACTGCGTGCTTTGACATCGATGTTGAGGTGGACGACCCTCTGAAGGCTCAGATGACCAGCTTCCTGTCATCCACAACCAATCAGCAGGAGATTGCTACCCTGGAGATGAAGGTATGTGTGTGCAAGGACGTAAATGACACATCGTGTAAATTATTCTCCACTCATTATAAGGTAAAGAGGCTATTTTTAACCAAACATTTACGTTCTCCATAAGATCCATGAGACTATTGAATCCATCAATCAGTTGAAAACCCAGAGGGACTTCATGCTCAGCTTTAGTAACAATCCACAGGATTTCATCCAGGACTGGCTCAAGTCTCAGAGCCGAGACCTCAAGGTATACTCAGAGTTTTGGATTTGGTGAATCTGATTTTTTTCATTCATTCATTTATGATGTTGTGTCTTGGTTTATGCAGTTAATGACAGACACTGTGGGTAATCCAGAGGAGGAGAGGAGAACTGAGTTTTATCACTCAAACTGGGTTACAGAAGCTGTTGGACGCTACATATTTTCAAAAGTGAGTGCTTTCCATTACAAAACACATCAGATGCTATAGTAAATAAATAGGGCTGGGTATCGATTCACATTTCAATTTCGATTCGATTTCGATTCACAAGCTCTCAGTTCGATTCGATTTCGATTCTCGATTCAATTTTCGATTTCGATTCCTGATTTGATTCTCGATTCGACTATAATGAAGATGTAATACAAATCCTATATTTATAAAAAAAGAACAGTGGACATAAGTTTACTAGTGGTTAATTAATACAAGGAAATTAAGAGCCGTAAACCTGTATATAAAACTCTTTTTATTTTAGGTACACTAAATGCATACAGAGAATAAACAGGATTTTGATGCAATATGCAAAAAAAGTCAGAACAGTCGCACAGCTTGATCAAACAGTATCATGTTATTTTATGTTTAAGATAGATATAGATAAATAAATATATAAATATTTAGACTTTTTTTTTTACATTGATCTTACCTAAATGGTAATGTAAATTTTTGTTTATTTTTGTTTTAAGAGTTTCTGTATGGAAGCTTGATTTCAATCTTTGAATTAAATTTAAAAAAAGTAGCACAAATAAATACAATAGAATAAAGACACAAATTAAGAGACATTTTGGGGGTAGTTTTTTGGGTATGTCAGAAATACTACAGAAACTGACTAAAGTAATCCAATGTAAAATAACACTGGATAGTCTTTTTAGTCCAGACTGAATTAAATACAAAGGCTATTAATTCTGATTGCTTACAATTAATACTATATTCGGTTGTTATGACAACAGAATTAATGACTGACACAAATGGCTGCGTTCACTTTAAGAACTAGTGTGCGAATCCATTACTGTTTCATTAACTTTCTGTTACACGCGTTTAATGCTAATTTAAGACATTACCGACTGTCTTTAGGAGGTTACTCACCAAGACCAGAGTTTTGACATAATGTCGCGTGTTTTAACCCTTAAAGTGATATAATCCAGAGATAAAACTTTTGTTTCTGGCGAGCTGTTTGTGAGGCAGATTTAGGCTGTAACGTTACTGTGCACGCAGTGAAAGACATCTCTGAGAGTGCGCGAGCACGGGATGGTTTAACATTGCTTGTAAAACTCAAAAAGACGTGAAAATGATAAACGTTAGTTACGATCATAGGTTACGATGCAATGCTGGCCCGATTGTTAAGTGAATATTCCGTCATGTCCCGACTCCTAAACGCGTGTGTGTATCGACTGCAGCGCTTGGCGCTTGCCTAGTGCAGAGAGACGAGAAGATGCAGCACCGCGTCCGCGAGCCCTTTATATGGAAAAAATCGATTCCGGCCGTTGAGAATCGATTTTGAATCGAAGACATTTTAAAAAACGATTAATCGAAAAATCGATTTTTTTTTTGCCCAGCCCTATAAATAAATAATATCTATTATTTTTTTGTTGTTGTTGTTTGTTTCAGGTCCAGCAGAGGAGACAAGAATTGGAACAGGTACTAGGAATCCGACTCACTTAAGAAGATTCAGACTCCAGATCCAGTCATAAAAGGAATCCGCTCAAATACAGATGAGAAAAAAATCAATAGATGCACTTCATATAGAAGTTTTGGGTGCTGGTATTGTTTGGTATTGTCATAAACTTCTGGTCACTTCCAATTTCAAATCCTGTTACATTAACTGGAACTCTTTTTGAATTCAATCTCTGATTTTGTTTTATATTATTCTGAAAATAAGCCATTCAGTTCATTTTCTTTATGATTCAGTTTTTTTGACAGCTTTACTTTTATGATATCCTCTTAAATAGGGCTCTTTTATTTACAATAAGATATACAGTACTGTAGTTAAATGCCTAAAAACCCCTATCGGTAACAGATGCGACACAGATTCTAGTTGTTCATCCTTTTAATGTTTATAGTTTAATAGTTAATTAACTATATAGTTAATTAGGAATTGCCAAACTCTGTCTACATTCACCATTTTGTTTCTGAAATGTTTGAATTCTGACCGCTAAGCAAATTAATTGCACAATTTTTGAGTCAGATACTTGTAATTCGGTTGACTAGTAATGAAAATGCAATGTTTTTATTTTTTCGAT
Organism: Pimephales promelas; assembly: GCF_988280905.1. Classification (NCBI taxonomy): domain Eukaryota; kingdom Metazoa; phylum Chordata; class Actinopteri; order Cypriniformes; family Leuciscidae; genus Pimephales; species Pimephales promelas. The sequence continues at coordinate 5,400,700 of NC_142785.1, read as the reverse complement.
ATATTGTGGATTTTTTCCATTTCGTCTCTCAGGAAAATATGTGCTGCACTGCGTTCAAGAGCCATCTTTTTGTGATTCCACCCCAGCACATTTGGTTGTCCAGCTGGTTTAGTTCAGTACACCAGACTTCCTATGTTCATCTCGTTATGGTTTACGTTTCTTTGCTTTTTTACCAGTTCATGTTCTTATTTAGTGTCGGTGGTAGAGACCGTACTGCAGCGACTGAATTTGTGAACGATGGTGTCCTAACCATCAGCATATTCTTTATTTTCAGGTATTCAAAGCCATATTTTGAAAGTAGATTAGTTCAGTGTGTACTTCTACATTCCAAACAGCGGATGGAAATTTAAGTGGGTTTTAGTATGTGATCATTCATATTGGTGGTGTTGTTATTTGTGGTATTGACAGGAAGTTGAATTTTCAATTAAGGAATTTAACAGGTTTAACATCTGTGGCATGCTGCTGATTACCACAGGAAATCGGTTTTGACTTTCCAGTTTATAAAGTGGTTAAAAAACGAAATTTTTAAATGCATCTCTGAAGGATGAGTTGAAACGGTTTTGTTATAATTGACAGCATGCCACAGATGTTATCAATAGAATGTTCCTTTCGATGGTTTCCTTTTGTTTATAGTGGAGTTATTCAGACAGTATTAATGCTGATCTGAAACGCCACAAGCTCTTGTACTTTTGATTTACTTGTGAGTGGATTGAGCTCTTTTTGTGCAAGTGCTAACTTACAACGCAAGTTCTGTTTTATATTTTTGTATCAATCAAATGCTTTTGTACTTTTTTTTACTGGGACATTGGAAAATTTTAAACAATAAAGTTCTTTCCATAAAAGGGAATTAACATGTGACTGAGCATAATATAAGTATGTTATAATCAAAAATACAATGTCTGAAAATAGACATTTTGATGGAATATTAAATGTTAGATTAAATATGTATGCAGAAGTAAGAAAATCAGGTATGTCGGTCTGTCTACTAGAGAGTAGATTGTTTGTTAGACACCAGTCATGTTGATGCATGTAGTGTCTGTTGTCCTGGTTAGTCTGGTAATACCGGCCTTCATTACAGTTTATTACAATAGCTAGGACCCATTGCTCAATACTTTGGTAATTTTTTATTTTTTTCAAAAAAAAATATACACAGTTCTCCTAAACATCTTCCAACTTGATATAGCAGTTGATTTCACATTCAAAATGCACTAAAATACCAAAACACTTCATACATCTCTCAAATCAACTCATTCTTCCATAAGCAGAAGTTTTCACCTAACAAACACACTTTCTCAAAAAAACCATTATCAAACAGCATTATACATTTATTTTTTTTACAAAACAAGAATGACACTCAACTTACTGTATAAAGCTCTGCATTAGCCTACATAGTCCATGTTTACATTGTAGTACAAAATTATTATTATTTTGTACAAATGGTAATGAAATCGAAAACACTGGGGTGTTCAGCTTGTTATTTTGATAGTTGGCTTCTTAATTTTTTAGATTCAGAATATATTTCATTATGGTAGTATTACTGTAGAACATTACTGTCTGAAACATTTTGATTTTTAACTTTAGTCTAACAATTTTGAAAAGAGTATGTAGCCTAAACGTGCAAACTGACCTGTAGTTAGGCCTACATGTGTTGGTGAAGTTTATGTCTAAATAAGACATTTATTTATGTAATTTGAAAGATGTAGTAATTTCAGGCATTTTGCCCCAAACAATAAATGATGACAGTTTAGCCCATAGACTGATGTTGTGCTCTCTGTGTGAAGAGTTTTGAAAAAGTGGCCTAAAATTCTATCCAGATAAACTGTTCATTCGTCATTACATCACTTTACTTCTGACTTTATCCCCTTTGCTAATTTATAATGTGTTTTGTTAATTCGGCCATCAGTCACAATCAGGTAACTTCCACCGTGTCTAGATGGCGAGAGTCGCGAGGCCGGTTTCTACGGGGTCTTGTGTGTAAACTTTCATTGATTATGGTTTGTTAGGATAGAACAATATTTGGCCGAGAAATGACTTTTGGAATATCTGGAGCGCCTCAAAGGAAAGCATTGCTGTGTGTACATTGGATTACCAACCGTAAACTGTTCCCTCTCAAATGTAACCTACGCAATGGCGGAATTTGCACATATAACCAACACACACACACACACTCTCCGGCTACAAAAATATATTGTATTCATTTAAAGCATATGCTTATTATACAACCCAAAATATTTGCAACAAACAATTAGATGAAAACATTCATAATAATAAATCAATCTGAAAACAATTTTTTGAAGGTAAACACATAAACACATGCAAACCATAGAAATTGAAAACGGATAGAGATAATAATTATGCAACTTATCAAAGGGAAAGCAAATGCTTAGGAAAGAAGCTAGCTGTTAGAATTATTTAACAAAGCAGCTGAACAAAAATGTTATGAACATCAGCTACCAGTTTATTATGAACAATCATAAAATAAACATAGGCCACTTGTCACTGTTTGTATTTGAATTGAAAATTCCGTTTTAATAATCTAACATTCTTCACATTCATTGAGATGCTTGAGCGCCTCGCGCTACTGTGACATCATAGAGCGTTCGCTGAGAAACTGAGTGCAAAGTTATCTGGCGATTTGTAGCGAGTCGGCGAGTGATGGTGAGTAGACGGCTTTTTATTCAGGGGTTGAATATTTGAATTTTATTACATAATTGCATTACTCAGAATATAATCTACTTTAACAATATAATGCTATTGAATCTAAGCATAAATTAATGATATCAGTTGTAATTTGTGTGCACAAATTTAATAGGCTGTAGGCTGAATTGGGTTTGATGTTTTTTTATATAGGCCTAACGTTAGCTATTTGTTGATATGCTCCCATACACGGGTGATAATCTCCTATATTCTTTATAATTATAATGACACATTATTCTTTCAATCAGATGAAATCAACAAATGACCATTTAAACATGTATGCGTATATGAAGAGCATAGACATTATCTAATCTTTGCGAGAAACTCCGCAGCTTTTCAATTTCTCTTGCCTTGAGATCCTTTATATTGACCAACCAGCAGATCTCATGACACATTATATAATGAAAGCTTAATGGTTATCTCTGTATCTCTGACTGTAACTGATATGCAAAAGGATGTAATTTTTATTTAGACTCCTTATGCCTTTTATGGCCATAAAAGGACAGACAAATTATTTGAATATTTATTCTCATTGGTTTGTTAATTAGCGCTAGAGTATTTATTGCTGTCATCCTCTTCAATTCGTGCAGTAAATAAAATGTGCCTTGACTACCAGGCATGATATACATTTTATTGACTAGTCCAAAGTGCAAAATCAGTTTGTGTGTGTGTCTTGGTTTGGTGTGTGTGTGAGTGCTCATTGTTACAATTAAACATCAAACGTTCAGTGACATTTTTAATTGTGCATGGTAGAAAGCAAATACTGACACTGACATTTTCACATACAATAATTATATATATATTATATACATTATATGTCTCTTAGTTGTCCACATTAGTAGTTACATTTAATCATTTATAAATAATTCATAAAGTCAAGAAGCTTAATTGTTCATTTTGAATAGATTTTAAGGTGGAGATTGCTTCTTCTGATTGACAGCCATGGGCAAAATTGATTTTTTCAACTATGCATTTATTTGATAACTAAGACAATCAGCTTCCAGGTTCATATATGTGTTTGCTCAACTCATCTCTTCCATTTCTCTGTCTTTCACAGTGTTCTAGAGATTGTCCAATATCAGTATTGTTCAGTTCTTCAGATATCATCATGAGTATGTCAAGAGAGCAGCCCTTATGTCGGGAAGACTCAGAGGAGCTCTCCAGGGCCCTTGCAGCAGGAGAGTGGTGGGCTATTGTGGAGGTTGAAATACCCATCTCTGAGTTGCCCGAGTTTGGGGACTTCACCTGGTGTGGACCACTGGAGGTGCGTTTAATATTCAACAATATAATTGATCTGTGTTGTATTATTTTCATGTTATCACTGTGAAGCTGCTTTGGTACAATCTGTTTTGTTAAAAGCGCTATATAAATAAATGTGTCTTGACTTGACTAGGTAGAAGAAGCAGAGGCTCCTGTGCCCACCAGGACTCCACTAGGATCGCCAGTGCCAAAGTCCCAGGATTGGCGGAATCGTCATTTGTCTGAGACTGTCAAGCCGGAGCGACAGCATCCACAGGAAGGACCAGCGGCTGTTGAGTCCCCGCAGCATGCTCCTGTGCCCACTTGGTTTTCTCCAGGATCAACTGTGCTCAAGTCCCAGGATTGGAGAAATCGCAATGTCTCTGAGACTCTTAAGCCGGAGTGGCAGCATCCACAGCAGAGTAAGTGGATGCAGAAAAGGGTACAGAAAGCACCAGCGGCTGAATCCTCACAGCAAGCCCCTGTGCCCACTGGGTCTCCACCAAAACCACCTCTGCCCTTGGCCCCAAGGATCCCAAAAGGTGCGCTTGTGAATTCGGGGACCTCACAGGGATCACTTGTGCCTTCAGTTTCCCCCAAACTGGGAGAAAGCCTCAGGATCCCTAAACAGCCGTGGCAGAAGCAGAGGGAGCAGAATATCCCAAAGGGAGCATCTGTAAGTCCCTTCCATCTCTTGATTTTACTTATTTTCAGATTTATAACAAAAAACCAAAAAACATTGACTTCAAATATGCTTCTTAACTAGATCGTCTATTCAAATCCTGTTATATATTATTTAAAAACTTTAGAAAGAAATGTTTAGATTTAGTCCAACAAGCAGCACTCATTAAACCTGCCTAACATGATTATATTTGTTTCTTCAACAGGGCAACGTAGGTGTGTGTCAGCCAGCTCCCAAAAGTAAAATCTGTGTGGATATTGTCAAAAAGGATCGTAAACCGAGGAAAACGGATCAGATAAAGACTTCACACCAGCACCAGATCAGCATTGCTCCCAGGTCCCAGATGAACCGGAAGAGAGCATTGGTAAGTTCCCTTCTTTTTTTCAGATTTAAAAATGTAAACACTTTAATAATTTAATACATGACTAGAATCATATTCAGTTTATAGAAGCCTCATATTGATATTGTAGAAGGAAACAAGTATTAAGATTTTCTCTAAGAATCACTCATTAAATCTGGTCAGTGTGACATGATATGCGTGTTCCTTCAACAGGATAATGCAGATGTGGACCGCTCGCTCATCTCCACACAAAATGCCCCGCTTGGCAACCAAAGTCAAGGACCAGGACCTGGAACCAGTCAGCGTCAAGAAATTGTGCAGTTTATGCACCATATTCATACATTTTTGTAATGTTTTAAATGTTTAATATGTTAAATTGTTTTGGCAATTTTGATTCAAATGCATAATAAAAAAATAAATCAATTTAAACTGTGTTTTTGTTTATATATCCAGGTCAACACACGTGAATTAACACTAATGTTATATAAATGTGTATTTTAAGCCAAAAGAGACCGTTTTCATCTCCTGTCTCTGAGCTGATTAAATGTTAAAAATAAGCACACTATAAGCCAAAGGACAACATCATAACAGCATTCAGGTCCTTCTCAAAAAATTAGCATATTGTGATAAAGTTCATCATTTTCCATAATGTAATGATAAAAATTAAACTTTCATATATTTTAGATTCACACCAACTGAAATATTTCAATTTCAAATATTTCAAGATTCACACCAACTGAAATATTTCAATATTTTCAGGCTTTTATTGTTTTAATACTGATGATTTTGGCATACAGCTCTAACAAACACACTTTGTCAAAAAACAAAACAAAACAAAAAACCATCAAACAGCATTATACAAATTTTTTTTTTTGTATTTTTTTTTTTACAAAACAAGAATGACACTCAACTTACTGTATAAAGCTCTGCATTAGCCTACATAGTCCATGTTTACATTGTAGTACAAAATTATTATTATTTTGTACAAATGGTAATGAAATCGAAAACACTGGGGTGTTCAGCTTGTTATTTTGATAGTTGGCTTCTTAATTTTTTAGATTCAGAATATATTTCATAGTATTACTGTAGAACATTACTGTCTGAAACATTTTGATTTTTAACTTTAGTCTAACAATTTTGAAAAGAGTATGTAGCCTAAACGTGCAAACTGACCTGTAGTTAGGCCTACATGTGTTGGTGAAGTTTATGTCTAAATAAGACATTTATTTATGTAATTTGAAAGATGTAGTAATTTCAGGCATTTTGCCCCAAACAATAAATGATGATGAACAGTTTAGCCCATAGACTGATGTTGTGCTCTCTGTGTGAAGTTTTGAAAAAGTGGCCTAAAATTCTATCCAGATAAACCAACCCGATCTCACGACCAAGTCGTACGAATTCGACGAATGATTAAAAAGTGGCTAATTCGTAACAATTCATACGACCTCACTCGTACGAATTAATACGATTTTGCTAAATCGTACATATTTTACGAATTGGCCAATTCGTATGAATTCGTACGAATGACCTACCCCTTACCCCGCCCCTAAACCTAACCATCACGTGGGTTTAGACAAATCGTACGAATTAGTACGAGTGAGGTCGTACGAATTAGTACGAATTAGCCACTTTTTAATCATGCGTCGAATTCGTACGAATTGGTCGTGAGATAGTGTTGGATAAACTGTTCATTCGTCATTACATCACTTTACTTCTGACTTTATCCCCTTTGCTAATTTATAATGTGTTTTGTTAATTCGGCCATCAGTCACAATCAGGTAACTTCCACCGTGTCTAGATGGCGAGAGTCGCGAGGCCGGTTTCTTGTGTGTAAACTTTCATTGATTATGGTTTATTAGGATAGAACAATATTTGGCCGAGAAATGAATTTTGGGATATCTGGAGCGCCTCAAAGGAAAGCATTGCTGTGTGTACATTGGATTACCAACCGTAAACTGTTCCCTCTCAAATGTAACCTACGCAATGGCGCGAATTTGCACATATAACCAACACACACACACACACACACACACACACACTCTCCGGCTACAAAAATATATTGTATTCATTTAAAGCATATGCTTATTATACAACCCAAAATATTTGCAACAAACAATTAGATGAAAACATTCATAATAATAAATCAATCTGAAAACATTTTTTTTAAGATAAACACATGCAAACCATAGAAATTGAAAACGGATAGAGATAATAATTATGCAACCTATCAAAGGGAAAGCAAATACTTAGGAAAGAAGCTAGCTGTTAGAATTATTTAACAAAGCAGCTGAACAAAAATGTTATGAACATCAGCTACCAGTTTATTATGAACAATCATAAAATAAACATAGGCCACTTGTCACTGTTTGTATTTGAATTGAAAATTCCTTTTTAATAATCGAACATTCTTCACATTCATTGAGATGCTTGAGCGCCTCGCGCTACTGTGACATCATAGAGCGTTCGCTGAGAAACTGAGTGCAAAGTTATCTGGCGATTTGTAGCGAGTCGGCGAGTGATGGTGAGTAGACGGCTTTTTATTCAGGGGTTGAATATTTGAATTTTATTACATAATTGCATTACTCAGAATATAATCTACTTTAACAATATAATGCTATTGAATCTAAGCATAAATTAATGATATCAGTTGTAATTTGTGTGCACAAATTTAATAGGCTGTAGGCTGAATTGGGTTTGATGTTTTTTTATATAGGCCTAACGTTAGCTATTTGTTGATATGCTCCTATACACGGGTGATAATCTCCTATATTCTTTATAATTATAATGACACATTATTCTTTCAATCAGATGAAATCAACAAATGACCATTTAAACATGTATGCGTATATGAAGAGCATAGACATTATCATATCTTTGCGAGAAACTCCGCAGCTTTTCAATTTCTCTTGCCTTGAGATCCTTTATATTGACCAACCAGCAGATCTCATGACACATTATATAATGAAAGCTTAATGGTTATCTCTGTATCTCTGACTGTAACTGATATGCAAAAGGATGTAATTTTTATTTAGACTCCTTATGCCTTTTATGGCCATAAAAGGACAGACAAATTATTTGAATATTTATTCTCATTGGTTTGTTAATTAGCGCTAGAGTATTTATTGCTGTCATCCTCTTCAATTCGTGCAGTAAATAAAATGTGCCTTGACTACCAGGCATGATATACATTTTATTGACTAGTCCAAAGTGCAAAATCAGTTTGTGTGTGTGTCTTGGTTTGGTGTGTGTGTGAGTGCTCATTGTTACAATTAAACATCAAACGTTCAGTGACATTTTTAATTGTGCATGGTAGAAAGCAAATACTGACACTGACATTTTCACATACAATAATTATATATATATTATATACATTATATGTCTCTTAGTTGTCCACATTAGTAGTTACATTTAATCATTTATAAATAATTCATAAAGTCAAGAAGCTTAATTGTTCATTTTGAATAGATTTTAAGGTGGAGATTGCTTCTTCTGATTGACAGCCATGGGCAAAATTGATTTTTTCAACTATGCATTTATTTGATAACTAAGACAATCAGCTTCCAGGTTCATATATGTGTTTGCTCAACTCATCTCTTCCATTTCTCTGTCTTTCACAGTGTTCTAGAGATTGTCCAATATCAGTATTGTTCAGTTCTTCAGATATCATCATGAGTATGTCAAGAGAGCAGCCCTTATGTCGGGAAGACTCAGAGGAGCTCTCCAGGGCCCTTGCAGCAGGAGAGTGGTGGGCTATTGTGGAGGTTGAAATACCCATCTCTGAGTTGCCCGAGTTTGGGGACTTCACCTGGTGTGGACCACTGGAGGTGCGTTTAATATTCAACAATATAATTGATCTGTGTTGTATTATTTTCATGTTATCACTGTGAAGCTGCTTTGGTACAATCTGTTTTGTTAAAAGCGCTATATAAATAAATGTGTCTTGACTTGACTAGGTAGAAGAAGCAGAGGCTCCTGTGCCCACCAGGACTCCACTAGGATCGCCAGTGCCAAAGTCCCAGGATTGGCGGAATCGTCATTTGTCTGAGACTGTCAAGCCGGAGCGACAGCATCCACAGGAAGGACCAGCGGCTGTTGAGTCCCCGCAGCATGCTCCTGTGCCCACTTGGTTTTCTCCAGGATCAACTGTGCTCAAGTCCCAGGATTGGAGAAATCGCAATGTCTCTGAGACTCTTAAGCCGGAGTGGCAGCATCCACAGCAGAGTAAGTGGATGCAGAAAAGGGTACAGAAAGCACCAGCGGCTGAATCCTCACAGCAAGCCCCTGTGCCCACTGGGTCTCCACCAAAACCACCTCTGCCCTTGGCCCCAAGGATCCCAAAAGGTGCGCTTGTGAATTCGGGGACCTCACAGGGATCACTTGTGCCTTCAGTTTCCCCCAAACTGGGAGAAAGCCTCAGGATCCCTAAACAGCCGTGGCAGAAGCAGAGGGAGCAGAATATCCCAAAGGGAGCATCTGTAAGTCCCTTCCATCTCTTGATTTTACTTATTTTCAGATTTATAACAAAAAACCAAAAAACATTGACTTCAAATATGCTTCTTAACTAGATCGTCTATTCAAATCCTGTTATATATTATTTAAAAACTTTAGAAAGAAATGTTTAGATTTAGTCCAACAAGCAGCACTCATTAAACCTGCCTAACATGATTATATTTGTTTCTTCAACAGGGCAACGTAGGTGTGTGTCAGCCAGCTCCCAAAAGTAAAATCTGTGTGGATATTGTCAAAAAGGATCGTAAACCGAGGAAAACGGATCAGATAAAGACTTCACACCAGCACCAGATCAGCATTGCTCCCAGGTCCCAGATGAACCGGAAGAGAGCATTGGTAAGTTCCCTTCTTTTTTTCAGATTTAAAAATGTAAACACTTTAATAATTTAATACATGACTAGAATCATATTCAGTTTATAGAAGCCTCATATTGATATTGTAGAAGGAAACAAGTATTAAGATTTTCTCTAAGAATCACTCATTAAATCTGGTCAGTGTGACATGATATGCGTGTTCCTTCAACAGGATAATGCAGATGTGGACCGCTCGCTCATCTCCACACAAAATGCCCCGCTTGGCAACCAAAGTCAAGGACCAGGACCTGGAACCAGTCAGCGTCAAGAAATTGTGCAGTTTATGCACCATATTCATACATTTTTGTAATGTTTTAAATGTTTAATATGTTAAATTGTTTTGGCAATTTTGATTCAAATGCATAATAAAAAAATAAATCAATTTAAACTGTGTTTTTGTTTATATATCCAGGTCAACACACGTGAATTAACACTAATGTTATATAAATGTGTATTTTAAGCCAAAAGAGACCGTTTTCATCTCCTGTCTCTGAGCTGATTAAATGTTAAAAATAAGCACACTATAAGCCAAAGGACAACATCATAACAGCATTCAGGTCCTTCTCAAAAAATTAGCATATTGTGATAAAGTTCATCATTTTCCATAATGTAATGATAAAAATTAAACTTTCATATATTTTAGATTCACACCAACTGAAATATTTCAATTTCAAATATTTCAAGATTCACACCAACTGAAATATTTCAATATTTTCAGGCTTTTATTGTTTTAATACTGATGATTTTGGCATACAGCTCTAACAAACACACTTTGTCAAAAAACAAAACAAAACAAAAAACCATCAAACAGCATTATACAAATTTTTTTTTTTGTATTTTTTTTTTTACAAAACAAGAATGACACTCAACTTACTGTATAAAGCTCTGCATTAGCCTACATAGTCCATGTTTACATTGTAGTACAAAATTATTATTATTTTGTACAAATGGTAATGAAATCGAAAACACTGGGGTGTTCAGCTTGTTATTTTGATAGTTGGCTTCTTAATTTTTTAGATTCAGAATATATTTCATAGTATTACTGTAGAACATTACTGTCTGAAACATTTTGATTTTTAACTTTAGTCTAACAATTTTGAAAAGAGTATGTAGCCTAAACGTGCAAACTGACCTGTAGTTAGGCCTACATGTGTTGGTGAAGTTTATGTCTAAATAAGACATTTATTTATGTAATTTGAAAGATGTAGTAATTTCAGGCATTTTGCCCCAAACAATAAATGATGATGAACAGTTTAGCCCATAGACTGATGTTGTGCTCTCTGTGTGAAGTTTTGAAAAAGTGGCCTAAAATTCTATCCAGATAAACCAACCCGATCTCACGACCAAGTCGTACGAATTCGACGAATGATTAAAAAGTGGCTAATTCGTAACAATTCATACGACCTCACTCGTACGAATTAATACGATTTTGCTAAATCGTACATATTTTACGAATTGGCCAATTCGTATGAATTCGTACGAATGACCTACCCCTTACCCCGCCCCTAAACCTAACCATCACGTGGGTTTAGACAAATCGTACGAATTAGTACGAGTGAGGTCGTACGAATTAGTACGAATTAGCCACTTTTTAATCATGCGTCGAATTCGTACGAATTGGTCGTGAGATAGTGTTGGATAAACTGTTCATTCGTCATTACATCACTTTACTTCTGACTTTATCCCCTTTGCTAATTTATAATGTGTTTTGTTAATTCGGCCATCAGTCACAATCAGGTAACTTCCACCGTGTCTAGATGGCGAGAGTCGCGAGGCCGGTTTCTTGTGTGTAAACTTTCATTGATTATGGTTTATTAGGATAGAACAATATTTGGCCGAGAAATGAATTTTGGGATATCTGGAGCGCCTCAAAGGAAAGCATTGCTGTGTGTACATTGGATTACCAACCGTAAACTGTTCCCTCTCAAATGTAACCTACGCAATGGCGCGAATTTGCACATATAACCAACACACACACACACACACACACACACACACTCTCCGGCTACAAAAATATATTGTATTCATTTAAAGCATATGCTTATTATACAACCCAAAATATTTGCAACAAACAATTAGATGAAAACATTCATAATAATAAATCAATCTGAAAACATTTTTTTTAAGATAAACACATGCAAACCATAGAAATTGAAAACGGATAGAGATAATAATTATGCAACCTATCAAAGGGAAAGCAAATACTTAGGAAAGAAGCTAGCTGTTAGAATTATTTAACAAAGCAGCTGAACAAAAATGTTATGAACATCAGCTACCAGTTTATTATGAACAATCATAAAATAAACATAGGCCACTTGTCACTGTTTGTATTTGAATTGAAAATTCCTTTTTAATAATCGAACATTCTTCACATTCATTGAGATGCTTGAGCGCCTCGCGCTACTGTGACATCATAGAGCGTTCGCTGAGAAACTGAGTGCAAAGTTATCTGGCGATTTGTAGCGAGTCGGCGAGTGATGGTGAGTAGACGGCTTTTTATTCAGGGGTTGAATATTTGAATTTTATTACATAATTGCATTACTCAGAATATAATCTACTTTAACAATATAATGCTATTGAATCTAAGCATAAATTAATGATATCAGTTGTAATTTGTGTGCACAAATTTAATAGGCTGTAGGCTGAATTGGGTTTGATGTTTTTTTATATAGGCCTAACGTTAGCTATTTGTTGATATGCTCCTATACACGGGTGATAATCTCCTATATTCTTTATAATTATAATGACACATTATTCTTTCAATCAGATGAAATCAACAAATGACCATTTAAACATGTATGCGTATATGAAGAGCATAGACATTATCATATCTTTGCGAGAAACTCCGCAGCTTTTCAATTTCTCTTGCCTTGAGATCCTTTATATTGACCAACCAGCAGATCTCATGACACATTATATAATGAAAGCTTAATGGTTATCTCTGTATCTCTGACTGTAACTGATATGCAAAAGGATGTAATTTTTATTTAGACTCCTTATGCCTTTTATGGCCCTTTTGGACAGACAAATTATTTGAATATTTATTCTCATTGGTTTGTTAATTAGCGCTAGAGTATTTATTGCTGTCATCCTCTTCAATTCGTGCAGTAAAAAAAATGTGCCTTGACTACCAGGCATGATATACATTTTATTGACTAGTCCAAAGTGCAAAATCAGTTTGTGTGTGTGTCTTGGTTTGGTGTGTGTGTGAGTGCTCATTGTTACAATTAAACATCAAACGTTCAGTGACATTTTTAATTGTGCATGGTAGAAAGCAAATACTGACACTGACATTTTCACATACAATAATTATATATATATTATATACATTATATGTCTCTTAGTTGTCCACATTAGTAGTTACATTTAATCATTTATAAATAATTCATAAAGTCAAGAAGCTTAATTGTTCATTTTGAATAGATTTTAAGGAGGAGATTGCTTCTTCTGATTGACAGCCATGGGCAAAATTGATTTTTTCAACTATGCATTTATTTGATAACTAAGACAATCAGCTTCCAGGTTCATATGTTTGCTCAACTCATCTCTTCCATTTCTCTGTCTTTCACAGTGTTCTAGAGATTGTCCAATATCAGTATTGTTCAGTTCTTCAGATATCATCATGAGTATGTCAAGAGAGCAGCCCTTATGTCAGGAAGACTCAGAGGAGCTCTCCAGGGCCCTTGCAGCAGGAGAGTGGTGGGCTATTGTGGAGGTTGAAATACCCATCTCTGAGTTGCCCGAGTTTGGGGACTTCACCTGGTGTGGACCACTGGAGGTGCGTTCAATATTCAACAATATAATTGATCTGTGTTGTATTGTTTTCATGTTATCACTGTGAAGCTGCTTTGATACAATCTGTTTTGTTAAAAGCGCTATATAAATAAATGTGTCTTGACTTGACTAGGTAGAAGAAGCAGAGGCTCCTGTGCCCACCAGGACTCCACTAGGATCGCCAGTGCCAAAGTCCCAGGATTGGCGGAATCGTCATTTGTCTGAGACTGTCAAGCCGGAGCGGCAGCATCCACAGGAAGGACCAGCGGCTGTTGAGTCCCCGCAGCATGCTCCTGTGCCCACTTGGTTTTCTCCAGGATCAACTGTGCTGAAGTCCCAGGATTGGCGGAATCGTCATGTCTCTGAGACGCTCAAGCCGGAGCGGCAGCATCCACAGGAAGGGCCAGCGGCTGTTGAGTCCCCGCAGCATGCTCCTGTGCCCACTTGGTTTTCTCCAGGATCAACTGTGCTCAAGTCCCAGGATTGGAGAAATCATAATGTCTCTGAGACTCTTAAGCCGGAGCGACAGCATCCACAGCAGAGTAAGTGGATGCAGAAAAGGGTACAGAAAGCACCAGCGGCTGAATCCTCACAGCAAGCCCCTGTGCCCACTGGGTCTCCACCAAAACCACCTCTGCCCTTGGCCCCAAGGATCCCAAAAGGTGCGCTTGTGAATTCGGGGACCTCACAGGGATCACTTGTGCCTTCAGTTTCCCCCAAACTGGGAGAAAGCCTCAGGATCCCTAAACAGCCGTGGCAGAAGCAGAGGGAGCAGAATATCCCAAAGGGAGCATCTGTAAGTCCCTTCCATCTCTTGATTTTACTTATTTTCAGATTTATAACAAAAAAACAAAAAACATTGACTTCAAATATGCTTCTTAACTAGATCGTCTATTCAAATCCGGTTATATATTATTTAAAAACTTTAGAAAGAAATGTTTAGATTTAGTCCAACAAGCAGCACTCATTAAACCTGCCTAACATGATTATATTTGTTTCTTCAACAGGGCAACGTAGGTGTGTGTCAGCCAGCTCCCAAAAGTAAAATCTGTGTGGATATTGTCAAAAAGGATCGTAAACCGAGGAAAACGGATCGGATAAAGACTTCACACCAGCACCAGATCAGCATTGCTCCCAGGTCCCAGATGAACCGGAAGAGAGCATTGGTAAGTTCCCTTCTTTTTTTCAGATTTAAAAATGTAAACACTTTAATAATTTAATACATGACTAGAATCATATTCAGTTTATAGAAGCCTCATATTGATATTGTAGAAGGAAACAAGTATTAAGATTTTCTCTAAGAATCACTCATTAAATCTGGTCAGTGTGACATGATATGCGTGTTCCTTCAACAGGATAATGCAGATGTGGACCGCTCGCTCATCTCCACACAAAATGCCCCGCTTGGCAACCAAAGTCAAGGACCAGGACCTGGAACCAGTCAGCGTCAAGAAATTGTGCAGTTTATGCACCATATTCATACATTTTTGTAATGTTTTAAATGTTTAATATGTTAAATTGTTTTGGCAATTTTGATTCAAATGCATAATAAAAAAATAAATCAATTTAAACTGTGTTTTTGTTTATATATCCAGGTCAACACACGTGAATTAACACTAATGTTATATAAATGTGTATTTTAAGCCAAAAGAGACCGTTTTCATCTCCTGTCTCTGAGCTGATTAAATGTTAAAAATAAGCACACTATAAGCCAAAGGACAACATCATAACAGCATTCAGGTCCTTCTCAAAAAATTAGCATATTGTGATAAAGTTCATCATTTTCCATAATGTAATGATAAAAATTAAACTTTCATATATTTTAGATTCACACCAACTGAAATATTTCAATTTCAAATATTTCAAGATTCACACCAACTGAAATATTTCAATATTTTCAGGCTTTTATTGTTTTAATACTGATGATTTTGGCATACAGCTCTAACAAACACACTTTGTCAAAAAAAAAAACAAAAAAAAAAAAACCATCAAACAGCATTATACATTTTTTCTTTTGTAATTTTTTTTTTTTTACAAAACAAGAATGACACTCAACTTACTGTATAAAGCTCTGCATTAGCCTACATAGTCCATGTTTACATTGTAGTACAAAATTATTATTATTTTGTACAAATGGTAATGAAATCGAAAACACTGGGGTGTTCAGCTTGTTATTTTGATAGTTGGCTTCTTAATTTTTTAGATTCAGAATATATTTCATTATGGTAGTATTACTGTAGAACATTACTGTCTGAAACATTTTGATTTTTAACTTTAGTCTAACAATTTTGAAAAGAGTATGTAGCCTAAACGTGCAAACTGACCTGTAGTCAGGCATGTGTTGGTGAAGTTTATGTCTAAATAAGACATTTATTTATGTAATTTGAAAGATGTAGTAATTTCAGGCATTTTGCCCCAAACAATAAATGATGATGAACAGTTTAGCTCATAGACTGATGTTGTGCTCTCTGTGTGAAGAGTTTTGAAAAAGTGGCCTAAAATTCTATCCAGATAAACTGTTCATTCGTCATTACATCACTTTACTTCAGACTTTATCCCCTTTGCTAATTTATTATGTGTTTTGTTAATTCGGCCATCAGTCACAATCAGGTAACTTCCACCGTGTCTAGATGGCGAGAGTCGCGAGGCCGGTTTCTTGTGTGTAAACTTTCATTGATTATGGTTTGTTAGGATAGAACAATATTTGGCCGAGAAATGACTTTTGGAATATCTGGAGCGCCTCAAAGGAAAGCATTGCTGTGTGTACATTGGATTACCAACCGTAAACTGTTCCCTCTCAAATGTAACCTACGCAATGGCGCGAATTTGCACATATAACCAACACACACACACACACACACACTCTCCGGCTACAAAAATATATTGTATTCATTTAAAGCATATGCTTATTATACAACCCAAAATATTTGCAACAAACAATTAGATGAAAACATTCATAATAGCCTAATAAATCAATCTGAAAACAATTTCTTGAAGGTAAACACATGCAAACCATAGAAATTGAAAACGGATAGAGATAATAATTATGCAACTTATCAAAGGGAAAGCAAATACTTAGGAAAGAAGCTAGCAGTTAGAATTATTTAACAAAGCAGCTGAACAAAAATGTTATGAACATCAGCTACCAGTTTATTATGAACAATCATAAAATAAACATAGGCCACTTGTCACTGTTTGTATTTGAATTGAAAATTCCGTTTTAATAATCTAACATTCTTCACATTCATTGAGATGCTTGAGCGCCTCGCGCTACTGTGACATCATAGAGCGTTCGCTGAGAAACTGAGTGCAAAGTTATCTGGCGATTTGTAGCGAGTCGGCGAGTGATGGTGAGTAGACGGCTTTTTATTCAGGGGTTGAATATTTGAATTTTATTACATAATTGCATTACTCAGAATATAATCTACTTTAACAATATAATGCTATTGAATCTAAGCATAAATTAATGATATCAGTTGTAATTTGTGTGCACAAATTTAATAGGCTGTAGGCTGAATTGGGTTTGATGTTTTTTATATAGGCCTAACGTTAGCTATTTGTTGATATGCTCCCATACACGGGTGATAATCTCCTATATTCTTTATAATTATAATGACACATTATTCTTTCAATCAGATGAAATCAACAAATGACCATTTAAACATGTAGGTGATATCAGGTAAAATGGGCCATCAGGTAAAATGGGCCATTTAAGGTTTGGGGGTCCCAGCTCCTCTGGAATTTAGAGCCAATGATTGCAAAGGATTTCAAACTGTTGTCATAACTGTGCTTGACAAATAACAGTTGATAAGATTGGTTTATGGTTGCTATGGTGGGCGGGGGAATAATTCAAATCGAGACTACACCAGAAAGCTGCATGGTAAGTAGCCTGGCATACCAAATTGCACTGAACTATTATAAGGATGATACATCAATAAAAAAACAAACATGCTCATAAAAAAACTATGCATACTGTCTGTCTCGATGGCATTAATCAGAAATAATGTTGTTAGTTTGGTATATAAACATATTTTTTGTAAAAGTGATGTTTTTCTTGGCGGCCCAATTTACCTTAACCCACTAAGGTAAAATGGGCAACATGGTTTCAGCTAAAATGGGCCATCATCTTTGACACACACACACACACACACACACACACACACACACACACACACACACACACACACACACACACACACACACACACACACACACACACACACACACACACACACACACACACACAAATAGACACAGACTCAGACACAGATACACACAGATGGAGACTCAGACACACAGACTGACACACAGACACAGAGACTCAGACACAGAGACTCAGACACAGAGACACAGACAAGCTTAATTTCAATTTTCAAATTGAAATCAGACTGATACAGACACACAGATACAGACACACAGACTCAGACACAGAGACTCAGACACAGAGACTCAGACACAGAGACTCAGACACAAAGACTCAGACACACAGACTCAGACACACAGACTTAGACAGAGACAGACACACAGACTCAGACACACAGACTCAGACACACAGACTCAGACACACAGACTCAGACACACAGACTCAGACACACAGACTCAGACACAGACTCAGACACAGGAAATCAGACTAAGACATATCGACTCAGACACACAGACTCAGACACAGACACACAGACACAGACACACAGACTCAGACACACAGACTCAGACACAGACACACAGACAGACACACAGACTCAGACACACAGACTCAGACACAGACACACAGACTCAGACACACTCAGACACACACAGACTCAGACAGACACAGAGACTGAGACACAGAGACTGAGACTGAGACACAGAGAGTCAGACACACAGACTCAGACACACAGACTCAGACACAGACACAGAGACTCAGACACAGAGACTCAGACACAGAGACTCAGACACTCAGACACAGACACACAGACACAGACGCACAGACTCAGACACACAGACTCAGACACACAGACTCAGACACACAGACTCAGACACACAGACTCAGACACACTCAGACACAGAGACTCAAACACACAGACTCAGACACACAGACTCAGCCACACAGACTTAGACAGAGACACAGACTCAGACACACAGACTCAGACACACAGACTCAAACACACAGAGTCAGACACACAGACTCAGCCACACAGACTTAGACAGAGACAAGAGACACAGACTCAGACACACAGACTCAGACACACACAGACTCAGACACAGAGACTCAGACACACACAGACTCAGACACAGAGACTCAGACACACACAGACTCAGACACACAGACTCAGACACACACAGACTCAGACACAGAGACTCAAACACACAGAGTCAGACACACAGACTCAGCCACACAGACTTAGACAGAGACAGAGACACAGACTCAGACACACAGACTTAGACAGAGACAGAGACACAGACTCAGACACACAGACTCAGACACACAGACTTAGACTCAGACATACCGATTCAGACACACAGACTTAGACACAGACACACAGACTCAGACACAGACACACAGATTCAGACACAGACACACAGACTCAGACACATACACACAGACTCAGACACAGACACACAGACTCAGACAAAGACACACAGACTCAGACACAGACACACAGACTCAGACACACAGACTCAGACACACAGACAGACACAGACACGCACGCACACACTGACAGACACACAGACAGACAGACACACACACACACACACACACACATTTTTGTTTTTAAATGGCACATATGAACTATGTTTGTTTAATTTGGCTGTATAAGAAATTGTGTTTAAATATAATTGATGATAAATTGCTATTTCCCTTTGCAATTTGACTGGCCCATTTTACCTGAACAGCTGGCCCATTTTACCTGAAACGGCTCATGCAAAAAAACTCGGCACTTCTGATGTTTCAAGAACTGTAGGGCCTAAATTATTTTATTTTATTACAAAATTTCAACACAAATGTATCAAAAACAGTCATAATTAATCATAAAAACACATGGATACTGCATATATGGTATTGTATTATTGTCCCAAACGATTTACCAAAAAGTGGCCCAATTTAGCTGATATCACCCTATGCGTATATGAAGAGCATAAACATTATCTTATCTTTGCGAGAAACTCCGCAGCTTTTCAATTTCTCTTGCCTTGAGATCCTTTATATTGACCAACCAGCAGATCTCATGACACATTATATAATGAAAGCTTAATGGTTATCTCTGTATCTCTGACTGTAACTGATACGCAAAAGGATGTAATTTTTATTTAGACTCCTTATGCCTTTTATGGCCCTTTTGGACAGACAAATTATTTGAATATTTATTCTCATTGGTTTGTTAATTAGCGCTAGAGTATTTATTGCTGTCATCCTCTTCAATTCGTGCAGTAAAAAAAATGTGCCTTGACTACCAGGCATGATATACATTTTATTGACTAGTCCAAAGTGCAAAATCAGTTTGTGTGTGTGTCTTGGTTTGGTGTGTGTGTGAGTGCTCATTGTTACAATTAAACATCAAACGTTCAGTGACATTTTTAATTGTGCATGGTAGAAAGCAAATACTGACACTGACATTTTCACATACAATAATTATATATAGGCCTATACATTATATGTATCTTAGTTGTCCACATTAATAGTTACATTTAATCATTTATAAATAATTCATAAAGTCAAGAAGCTTAATTGTTCATTTTGAATAGATTTTAAGGAGGAGATTGCTTCTTCTGATTGACAGCCATGGGCAAAATTGCTTTTTTTCAACTATGCATTTATTTGATAACTAAGACAATCAGCTTCCAGGTTCATATATGTGTTTGCTCAACTCATCTCTTCCATTTCTCTGTCTTTCACAGTGTTCTAGAGATTGTCCAATATCAGTATTGTTCAGTTCTTCAGATATCATCATGAGTATGTCAAGAGAGCAGCCCTTATGTCGGGAAGACTCAGAGGAGCTCTCCAGGGCCCTTGCAGCAGGAGAGTGGTGGGCTATTGTGGAGGTTGAAATACCCATCTCTGAGTTGCCCGAGTTTGGGGACTTCACCTGGTGTGGACCACTGGAGGTGCGTTTAATATTCAACAATATAATTGATCTGTGTTGTATTATTTTCATGTTATCACTGTGAAGCTGCTTTGATACAATCTGTTTTGTTAAAAGCGCTATATAAATAAATGTGTCTTGACTTGACTAGGTAGAAGAAGCAGAGGCTCCTGTGCCCACCAGGACTCCATTAGGATCGCCAGTGCCAAAGTCCCAGGATTGGCGGAATCGTCATTTGTCTGAGACTGTCAAGCCGGAGCGGCAGCATCCACAGGAAGGACCAGCGGCTGTTGAGTCCCCGCAGCATGCTCCTGTGCCCACTTGGTTTTCTCCAGGATCAACTGTGCTGAAGTCCCAGGATTGGCGGAATCGTCATGTCTCTGAGACGCTCAAGCCGGAGCGGCAGCATCCACAGGAAGGGCCAGCGGCTGTTGAGTCCCCGCAGCATGCTCCTGTGCCCACTTGGTTTTCTCCAGGATCAACTGTGCTCAAGTCCCAGGATTGGAGAAATCATAATGTCTCTGAGACTCTTAAGCCGGAGCGACAGCATCCACAGCAGAGTAAGTGGATGCAGAAAAGGGTACAGAAAGCACCAGCGGCTGAATCCTCACAGCAAGCCCATGTGCCCACTGGGTCTCCACCAAAACCACCTCTGCCCTTGGCCCCAAGGATCTCAAAAGGTGCACTTGTGAATTCGGGGACCTCACAGGGATCACTTGTGCCTTCAGTTTCCCCCAAACTGGGAGAAAGCCTCAGGATCCCTAAACAGCCGTGGCAGAAGCAGAGGGAGCAGAATATCCCAAAGGGAGCATCTGTAAGTCCCTTACATCTCTTGATTTTACTTATTTTCAGATTTATAACAAAAAAACAAAAAACATTGACTTCAAATATGCTTCTTAACTAGATCGTCTATTCAAATCCGGTTATATATTATTTAAAAACTTTAGAAAGAAATGTTTAGATTTAGTCCAACAAGCAGCACTCATTAAACCTGCCTAACATGATTATATTTGTTTCTTCAACAGGGCAACGTAGGTGTGTGTCAGCCAGCTCCCAAAAATAAAATCTGTGTGGATATTGTCAAAAAGGATCGTAAACCGAGGAAAACGGATCGGATAAAGACTTCACACCAGCACCAGATCAGCATTGCTCCCAGGTCCCAGATGAACCGGAAGAGAGCATTGGTAAGTTCCCTTCTTTTTTTCAGATTTAAAAATGTAAACACTTTAATAATTTAATACATGACTAGAATCATATTCAGTTTATAGAAGCCTCATATTGATATTGTAGAAGGAAACAAGTATTAAGATTTTCTCTAAGAATCACTCATTAAATCTGGTCAGTGTGACATGATATGCGTGTTCCTTCAACAGGATAATGCAGATGTGGACCGCTCGCTCATCTCCACACAAAATGCCCCGCTTGGCAACCAAAGTCAAGGACCAGGACTTGGAACCAGTCAGCGTCAAGAAATTGTGCAGTTTATGCACCATATTCATACATTTTTGTAATGTTTTAAATGTTTAATATGTTAAATTGTTTTGGCAATTTTGATTCAAATGCATAATAAAAAATATATATATATATAAACTGTGTTTTGTTTATATATCCAGGACAACACACATGAATTAACACTAATGTTATATAAATGTGTATTTTAAGCCAAAAGAGACCGTTTTCATCTCCTGTCTCTGAGCTGACTAAATGTTAAAAATAAGCACACTAAGCCAAAGGACATCATAACAGCATTCAGGTCCTTCTCAAAAAATTAGCATATTGTGATAAAGTTCATCATTTTACATAATGTAATGATAAAAAATAAACTTTAGATTCATTGCACACCAACTGAAATATTTCAATATTTTCATGCTTTTATTGTTTTAATACTGATGATGTGGGCATACAGCTCATGAAAACCCAAAATCCCTATCTCAAAAAATGTGCATATTTCATCTGACCAATAAAAGAAGTGTTTTTAATACAAAAAAAGTCAACCTTTAAATAATTACATACAGTTATGCAAAACTCAGAACAACTGTTGGCATAAAGAACTCAGAACAACTCTTAGCATAAAGTTTAAGGTAAAAATAACTACAACTGAATATAGTATCTTGCTAAATATCAAAAATGTGTCCTAGAAACTGTAAAAATGATAATGATAATAATAATAATAATACAAATAGCTCATCTGTCCTAGAGTTCCCTTTTTCGCTACTGTTTTGGGGCTGCTAAAATTGTACAAAAATGATGGAGACTGGGGATGAGAGGGCTTCAGCAAACATACTGTACAAAAGCAAGAGCAATTATAGGTTCGAACAGTCATATTATTCATTAAAGCTGTTACAAACAATGCAAACGGTATAAATAAGGCTACATTTTTCTGTCCACATACGGTTTCTCCAGCCTATCGGTGGCGCTAGAGCTCGACGCCTTCACTCTGCATCTCCCCGAGAGGAAAACAAAACGGTAAAACGCCGCTGACGAACGGAAGTTTGTATGTTCAAGATGGCGCTGGACGGGATTGACCAAGTAAGTGTTATTTATGTGTTAAATTTTCTAATATGAACAATATGGTTAGCTGTTGGTTAGCATCACACATTACATAGAAGGAATATGCTGTAACTGTAGTGTTTAGAAATATAAGTTGAAATTGCTGAATGTAACGCGCGTCAGCACCGAATGAGGCAGAGTTTGCTGTCTCATTGTCACTGACTGGGACTGATCATAACATGGCATAACTGGATATATTACATGACAAATTATCAATGTTTCGTATTTACTTGCAGAATCACTTATAACAACAACAGAGGTCTTTATATGCCTAATAATAAAATGATAATTCTCTGATTATACTTAAGAAATGTCGTATTTGATCCTGAAATCATAAGACATTCCTCCTCATCATGTTATTGTTATTAATAATTTTTGCAGATGGATATTGAGGAGAGTAAAGGAGGCTCTGGGCTCCGACAGTATTACCTGTCTAAAATCGAGGAGCTTCAGGTGAGAATAGCCATGAAATGTTGTAACGTTAGTTTGCCTGACACGCAATATATTCTGTTGATAATATTAAGAAGTTGTATTTACAATTACATGACAGTTTATTATTAATTATTTGTTTTAAATGTATATTAAATGCAGTTGACCTTATCCGCTTACATCTATGTAAATTTATCATTACTTCTATTGTTTTTGAAATATGGTTAATGTTTACTGCTGGATGTAATGACAAATATTTATGATACAAACTAAAATACAATTGAATGCCATTTATATTAAAACTTGTGTGTAATGTATTTAAATATGTTTGTAATTACACCTGTGTAATGATTGAGTTGCAATTTACAACACTCAAAATATATTAACTCTAAATGCAATATCAAAATACATACATACTATACTTTGATTAAGTATACTTAAACTGCTATTTATTTTGTTCATATTATATTATATGCAAATTCAGTTTTAAAAAAAATACTCCACTACAATCTGTACATTCAATACAATCAACTTCTTTTCTACAAAGGTAAGTTGTGTCTAAATGTGCTTGTCTCTTCACTCAGTTGACAGTGAACGATAAAAGCCAAAATCTCAGACGTCTGCAGGCTCAAAGGAATGAGTTAAATGCCAAGGGTAAAGCTCTTTCAACCAACTTTATGAATGTCATTTTTGGTGTTCAGATGCCAAATAGCCTGTGCTATAAATATAATCAGTATGACATGACAGGATTGTTTTGCTCTGTTTCCTTTAGTGCGCCTCCTGCGTGAGGAGCTTCAGTTACTGCAGGAGCAGGGCTCTTATGTTGGAGAGGTGGTGAGAGCCATGGACAAGAAGAAAGTGCTGGTCAAGGTTTGACGGCCGTTATTTTCAGCTTTTCTCATGATCACGATCGGTGCTGAGATTGTTTATTCATGTATGTTTATGCTTTATTTTTAGGTGCATCCTGAAGGAAAGTTTGTGGTGGATGTGGATAAGAACATTGATATAAATGATGTAAGTATTTTGTTTGGGTTTTACTAAGGATCAACTTTTCGTCATGATATTGCACTTTCACATAAGTGCAATTCAAGAGAACATAAACTCATACACAGGGTTTATTGTACCTCATGAAGTTTATATCATATGCATCAACACACCTCTACATTATAAAAGCTGGTAAAATGTCAAGAAGCTCCAATAATTCTGAATTATGTTAATATTCAAACAAAAAAGACTGCCCTGTGGCACAGAGGCTGAGTAAGTGCGTTTTATTCAGCAACCACAATCAAGATTTATGACTAGAATGAAGACTTACGCTGGAATTGATACGGAAATACTGACCGCACCGTTCCTATTCGGATCACTGTGGCTGAGGAAGCCTCCGGTGCTTATATTCAGATGTGATAATATAGGCGTTTCGTTTCTGACACACGCAGTAAGTAGTAGACCAATCACAACAGACCATTATATTTGGGCCGTCTGACCAGTCAGAGCAGAGTAGGCTTTTGGAAAGGAGAAGTTTAGAGAGACTGAAACTGAGCAAACTGATTTAAGACTCTTTGAGAAATAATGTGATGGTGCATTGTAGTGCTTTAGCGGATCGTCATTGATTCGACGTCAAAATTGCGTCGACGTCATATTTTTGCGTCGACGCTTCTTTATTTATTTATTTTTTGCATGTTCCCGGCGGTACAGCTTGCCACACACGTGGGAGACCGAAACATTGCAGAATAGAGGACGAAGACAACTAGAAGTGAATGTGCTATCCAATAAATGAATCACATACAGTAAACAAACCCTTAAGAAAAAAAATTGCAATTTAGATGCGCAAACTGGGTGCCGGTGTGGTGAGACGTACAAGCTCGGGCAGATTCGGCTTGAAGTCGTTACCGGACGCGGCGCCGGGCGCGCTGTTACAAAAAAAGGCGTACACACAGCCATCCACAGTCTTCCTGGTCTTGCGCACCCAACGAGTCATTTTTGCCGTGCGCACATTCGCGCTCGTGCGAACGTGTCGAGTATAAACAAGGCTTTACTCCGTGTCAGCACGCGCTCTGATCAGTAGGTGCACAAACCTCTCCCGATTCATTCTCCAGCAGTAGCAGTCTCCGATCGCACCACTAACTCCGCCTCCGTTTCCCTCCTCAGCTGATATTAATATTTAAACATTCTCTATGATAAAAAATGTTTGTAAAAAATATTTTAATAACACGGTTTTGGCGGTTGTAGAGTTATAATGGTGTTCAAATACATAACATTAGACTAACGTTAGCCAGCTTATAGTATTTTGATTCAGTATGCTAGTATTTATTTGAGATGTTGTTTTTTTATTAATTGAGCAGCAGAAAAAATATTCTTTATATTAGTCGTCCAATTAGTCGACTGATCGATAAAATAATTGCCCAACTAATCGTTTAGTTAATAATCGTTTACCCCAGCCCTAGTGCAGTGTTTATTATGAGAATTAAATAAATATGAGATTTTTTTTTTTTTTACCTCAGGTGCATGTAAATCCAATTGTAGGAGACCTCCAAAACAAAATTAATAACATTTTTTAATAGCATAATACGGGCACTTTAAAATTGCTGTTTTCTTTTTTTTAATGTATTTGAATCATTTAACATTAAATATTGCAGCATCTTTACTCCAGCCTTCAGTGCGTCACATGATTCTTCAGAAATCATTCTGATATGCTGATCTGATGCTCAAGAAACATCTCTTATTATCGTTGTTGAAAACAGCTGTGCTGCTTAATATGTTTTAACACAAGACTTCTTTTAATAATAGGTTTTTTTTTTTTTTTTTTAAAGCATAATTATTTGAAACTTCTGACCGGTAGTGTACATATTTGTTGTATTTTCAGATCATCGGTACTATTTGTATTTTTTTTTTTTTTGCACTGCAGAGAGATTGTGTTTATGTGATTGCCCGGTTGAGAAAACTAACTAAAGCTCTTGGAGAAAAGCTCAAATTGGAGGGTTTAAACCCTTGGCATCTGACAACCCCATACAGGAAAATGTTAAATAGATAAATAAAAGTGTTCAGGATAACTAAACAATGGACATTATGCTTGATTAATTGTAAGAAGCAGAAATCGTGATGACGATGAAGTGCCAATCAATCAGCCCTAGGTTTTAAAGTCATGAATGATACCTCTGAACTTGAGGTGTACTACTTTTAGGTGTGCTACTACTTTTTCTAACTGATCCGGAATATGGTATTCGTCATTAAACGGAAAAAAAGAACATATAAAAAATCTGACTAATTACTAATGTGTATTAACTTGTGAACTTATTAAACTTTATAGTATACTAATTTCTTATATCCTCCAGGTAACTCCAAATTGCCGTGTAGCACTTCGTAACGACAGTTACACGCTTCACAAAATCCTGCCAAACAAAGTGGACCCACTCGTCTCACTGATGATGGTGGAAAAAGTGCCAGATTCGACGTACGAGATGATCGGAGGGCTGGACAAACAAATCAAAGAGATCAAGGAAGTGATTGAGCTTCCAGTCAAGCACCCAGAATTGTTTGAGGCTCTAGGAATTGCACAGCCTAAGGCAAGTGATAGCATAACACATCCTTATCAGGTCAAACGTGTCATGTAAGAAATATACTGGTCTGTTGCTTCATATTTTGTAATGTGTGTGTTGGTCTGCAGGGTGTGTTATTGTATGGACCTCCTGGCACAGGAAAGACCCTGTTAGCCCGAGCCGTGGCCCACCACACCGACTGCACCTTCATCAGGGTGTCTGGATCAGAGCTGGTGCAGAAATTCATTGGAGAAGGTTGGTGGGCTTCTAGACATATCAAGTTCATGTGTCAAGGCTTTATGGGTTGTTGATGGACATGTGCTCCCGAGTTGGAAAATTTCGGATCTTTTTAAAAAAACTCCTCAAACTGAACAAACATGTATCAAATAATGTGTTTTTCCTTAAAGGGATACAAGGTGACATTTACATGATTTAAATTAATGTGATTCTGTGATTGCGTACCGAATACGCCCCGCCCCCTGCTACCCCGGCCCCGCCCAGCCCGGCTCAGTGCACCTCATGTCTTATGTGTACAGTACACAACGAATTCAGTTTTGTAGCCTAACCACTATTAACACCAAATAACAAGCTCCATGTTTTGTTACTTTCGATTATAAGCAAGGTGTGATCTTTCAAATTCTGTCTAGTTGATCACGAAATTCAAACAATAAATGGCGTTTTGGCGCTCTTTAATGTGGCGTGACAGATCGCTGTACTAGGCTCCTCATTTCAAGTGGCAGCGCGAGTAAACGCGATCATCTCTTCCTCAGTTAGAGAATGGACACCTGAAGGTATGTTGAAAGATAAAGTATACTTACTGAAAGGCATCATAACTCGTGTAATCACTCAATCAGTTTCAGCAGCGGAAAGACGTCAATAAAACAGCATAGCTTGTCATTAGCATTATATTTACCTCAACAGTCCAGTGATTTAGTGTCCACAACTTTGGTTCCTATAAATGCACTCTTGCATTAAATAAATGCACTATGTTAGCCTATATATTATATTTTACTTAGCCTGTTAATGATGTCTTGATTATTTAATGCATGTTTAAAATATCTTGAAATGTCATGAAAATGACAGCTGTAAATTATTATATTTCAATAACAAATTAGAGTAAAAACACAAGTTAATGCAAAAACTGCCTTATGTTCAGTTTACATGTTTTCATACAATGTGTTGTGTGTTGATTATTATATCTAAAAAATAAATAGCATCTGAATTTAGGTTAAAAGTCTAGGCTACAACCTTTAATGTTATAGTAATGTGTGGCTCCCTACATATACAGCATTAGCAGATTTTTTTTTTAATCCTTTTGAAACGTTTAATGGGCTCTATGCATGGCGTTATTTCCGGTGAAGGTGTAAGGATGCTCGATAACTTCCGCCGATTGTAGAGTCCAATGCAATACCGAGAGTTTATATTGAATTTTATACTCCATGGTTATACTTAAGAAACTTTAGTCACAAAAACAGACATCCCTCGTTGTGTTTATGCTTCATTTTAAAATTATATTAAATAAACATAACTATATATAAAATTACATCTGAAATATGAAAGTTTTGTTTCAAAGACGGGAGGACAGTAAATTTTGAAGACTCTGCCATAATCCCGTTTTCCTCGGTTCTCCTCCGCTTAAATCTCCACAACTGGAAATGGACGAGCATCCTTGCGTCAAATGCAGAACTTATGCGTGCATATAGCCTATTGTAATTGAATTAATTTAAAAACAAAGACAATATTTTCATTAAACCACTGTTTAAAAAAACAACCAAAAATTAAACCGAAACAAACTGAGGCGTCAAAACTGTGGGAAAACCGAACCCACAGTTTTGTGTATCATTACACCCCTACTATTATATAATATTCACTTTTACATGGCGTTTGAACATAAATATGTGTTGGCAGTGTCAAGTCAAGTCACATTTATTTATATAGCGCTTTTCACAATACAGATTGTATCAAAGCAGCTTCACAGTGATAACATGAAAGTAGTACAACACAGATCAATAATATTGTTAAATATTAAATACTAAATAACCCCGACTAAGCAAGCCAAAAGCAAGGCGACAGTGGCAAGGAACCAAAACTCCATCAGATTGGATGGAGAAAAAACCTTGGGAGAACCCAGGCTCAGTGTGTGTACACAACCCCCCTATAAAGATAAAAATCCACCCATTGCTTCTTTTCTTTTTTTAAATCCCCATAAATCATAAGCACTGTCTCAGAACAACCCGTTCTCAGATTCGGGGCAATGTGACGAACTTTTGCACAAGCCCCGCCCACGACTGTTGCCTGACACTGCAGTTTATGCAGAGACCCGCCCTGAGTGAGCTGTACACAGTCGTTACACCATTGTTTCGACACCGGAGCAGCTGTAACGCTAGACAAGAGCGCTTTGTCTCCAAAGCGATTGAGGTGTTCTTTTGTTGGATGTAAGAATGAACATGGTTCATTTCTGGTTGTTACTCGAGGATGGATCTGTTCGTGATCCAGCGTACAGTCTCCGAAGCGATAGGCCTAACATTACTGATCACAGCAGAAGTGAAAGTGAGAGCGCGCACTTTATGACAGCTCATCGGGTTGTTTTAAGGATATAAAGTTCACCAGTTTATTAAGCACCATCAGTATATTTTTGGCCATCATTGGGATGTGGTCCGCTACAACATTGTTGTACTAATAGTGGATAAAAGCAAGGTGAAAGATAAGTTATAACCATAATTAAACTAAACTATGCCTGTTCTATTTCCATACAGCATATATTCTCTGACTCTGGTGGCATAATTGTCTGACTTTGGGTCGAAATGAGCACCCCTACTGAGGGTTTCTGTTTTTATTTGATCATTCCTTGATGAGATTGTCCTGCCACTGAGCATTAGCTTGTGAGACTCCGCCCTCTTTGCCGGCAGCAACAGCTCATTTGCATTTAAAGGGTTAGTTCACCCAAAAATGAAAATTCTGTCAGTATTTACTCACCCTCATGTTGTTCCAACCCCGTAAGACCTTCGTTCATGTTCGGAACACAAATTAAGATATTAAGATCGCTCCTGCATACAGTCCATAGGCTTCTTGAGGGACTGGCTCTTGCTGTCCCCGAAAAGTCATTAAAGACATCGTTAAAATAGTCCAAGTGACTACAGGGGCTCAATCTTAAGTTTATCAAACGACGAGAACACTTTTGTGCGCAAAAAAACAACAAAAATAACGACTTTATTTCAACTATTCACTTCCTTCTCCATGAGCCTGTAAGTCAGTTAACGTAGTGTGATTGCGTAAAGCTACGTCACACGTAGGCTCACTATTGGCCGACGCTGGTCATGTGTGTGTGATGCGTGTGACGTACAATGACAGAAGCTTACGCTATTAAACTAGTAACCTGACTCGCGCAGAGGGAGCAATAAACGAATAGTTGAAATAAAGTCGTTATTTTTGTTGTTTTTTTGCGCACAAAAGTGTTCTCGTCGTTTGATAAACTTAAGATTTAGCCCCTGTAGTCACTTGGACTATTTTAACGATGTCTTTAATGACTTTTCGAGGCCAGCAAGAGCCAGTCCCTCAAGAAGCCTATGGACTGTATGCAGGAGCGATTTTAATATCTTAAATATCTTAATTTGTGTTCTGAAGATGAACGAAGGTCTTACGGGGTTGGAACAACATGAGGGTGAGTAAATACTGACAGAATTTTCATTTTTGGGTGAACTAACCCTTTAAAGGGATACACACTAAAACAGTGTGTTTTTCTGAGCCCCAAGTGACAATTTAAACATGCTTTAAAAAAATATCTGTTGGGTATTTTGAGCTAAAACTTCACATAAATACCCTGGGGACATCAGAGACTTATTTTACATCTTCTGAGAAGGGGCATAATAGGTGCCATTTAAATCATAAGGCTTTGTTTTTTGTTGTTTAAAAAACTATCATGATTTTAAAGTTGTTTGTTAGATCATTTAAGATATTTAATATTTTTTTATGTATGAAATTTCTTAATTTAAAAAAAAAAAAATCAAATTTTAGTCGCAAATGCGACTTGATCACTGTATGACTTTCTTCTGTTAGAAGAATGTTCTTGCTGCTATTTTCCTTACAATAAAAGCATATATTGACCAGGGGTTGTCAAAAATAACTAACACACACCATTAACCTATAATCAAAACAGTTTAAATGACAAATCTGCTCTAATCCAAGTTTTCTAAAGCCATCTAATAGCTCTGTAATAGGAAAATAAAAATAAATAAAATAAAAGGCCGATTTCTCAAGCTGGATTGATTGCCCTAATTGGACTCCATATATTCTCTGTTGTCAGGAGCGCGTATGGTGCGCGAGCTGTTCGTCATGGCCAGGGAGCATGCACCCTCCATCATCTTCATGGATGAGATCGACTCCATCGGCTCTTCTCGGCTGGAGGGCGGATCAGGAGGAGACAGTGAGGTGCAGAGAACAATGCTGGAGCTCCTCAACCAGCTGGACGGATTCGAGGCCACCAAGAACATCAAGGTGAGAAGCAAACATCTGTAAACTAAGTGCTGATCGTTACACGAAAGGTCTCTGGTTTTTAAAAGCTGATATATCAAACAAATTTAAATGCTATTATTATCAGTTATTTTCCAAAACTTACCATACATCAGCAGAATCCTCTCAGAATGTTTAATACAATGACTTAAACATCACACTCGTCCGCATACATGGGAACACATGATAACATGAAAATCGTGTATACAGTGAAAAATAACATGAAAATAATACAACACAGATCAATAATATTGTTGAATATTAAATGTCCCCCACTAAGCAAGCCAAAAGCCAAGGCAACAGTGGCAAGGAACCAAAACTCCATCTGGTGACTGAATGGAGAAAAAAACCTTGGGAGAACCCAGGCTCTCCTCTGGCCAATGAAGGAACAGTGATAACAAAACAAATTAGATGGAAACATTAAGAGAATTGTCCATTTCCCTCTGTGTGTAAGTCGAAGTAACCATGCCGGTTTGGAGACGAGATGTTGAGGATCAGTGCCGATGGCTGTCGTGTCGATGAGGATGAGTCGGGATGGGTCCATGCGAAGGTCCACCATAGAGGGTCCCTCGGGATAAACAGAGAAACTACTTTAAGTGTAGACGCCATCCTTCTTTTGATGTACCAAGTACATCAGGATTTACAGGACGTGTTCCTGATTCCGGCTGATCTAAACTATGCAGCCTAATTTTGAATTTAGGAAGTCTATAGTGTTTTTTTATCTATTGGCGCTTTTCCATTGCATAGTACGGTACGGTTCGACTCTGCGCGGAACAGTTCGGCTCGCTTCGCGTTTCCACTGCGTGGTACGGTACGGTTCGACTCTGCGCGGAACAGTTCGGCTCGCTTCGCGTTTCCACTGCGTGGTACGTTTTGAGTCGGTACGGATCGGTTCGGTTCGCTTAGCTCTGTTGCTTTTCCACTGCACTAGTACCCCTTCAAAGTGTGTGGGACTGATCGTTATTTGCGCGCGCCTCTACTGCCATGACATCATCTTAAAAGCGCCACATTTTCAAACCCACAACACAGGAACAATGGAGACTATCGAGGGGATGGTGTTCTTGATTCTCGGTATGTGGTTGTTTTTAACTGCTAGACGGAAAAATGCGTTTATAATGAGGCTGATGGCAGCAAAACAAACTACTGCTAAAAAAGTGTCTCGTGTCGCAAATCCAATGACGCTGGTAGTGACGATTCTGTCTGACCAATCAGTGATCTGCAGTGTTTCACGTCATATTTTAGTACCGGTACGATACGCTTGGAACCTCAACAGACCAGGTACCATTTAAAGCGACCCGAAGCGAACCGTACTGTACCGTACCATGCAGTGGAAAAGCGCCAAAGTGAGCCGTACCGAACCGAACCGTACCGTACTATGCAGTAGAAAAGCGCCGTATGCTAGGCCAAAGAGATGTGTTTTAAGTCTAGATTTGAACTGACAGAGTGTGTCTGCTTCCCGGACAATGTTGGGAAGATTGTTCCAGAGTTTTGGTGCTAAATAGGAAAAGGATATCCCGCCAGCCGTCGATTTTTGATATTCTAGGTATTATCAACTGGCCGGAGTTTTGAGATCGCAATAGACGTGAAGGACTATAATGCGTTAAGAGCTCGCTAAAGTACAGTGGAGCTAAACCATTTAGTGTTTTATAAGTAATCAGAAATATTTTAAAATTTATACGATGTTTAATAGGCAGCCAATGCAGGGTGGACAGAACCGAGCTAATATGGTCATACTTCCTGGTTCTGGTAAGAACTCGAGCTGCTGCGTTTTGGACCAGCTGAAGTTTGCTTATTAAGGATGAAGGGCAACCACCCACAGAGCACAAAAGTCGGTAGAGCGGTTATCTTTTCTCCTTGCCTGTCAAATCTATAACTGATACTCTCATTTTACCTCAGATTTCCATAAATGCACAAAGTGACCGTTACAGACCACATACTCATTGAACTTTCCAATCATCACCACCAGGGGTGCTATGGCCAAACTTGCGCCTCCTGCTGTGTTTGTATCATTTTTCTAAAGAAATGTATGAATTTACTAAATGTTTTCTTGTTTCCCTCAGGTTATCATGGCAACAAACCGTATTGATATTCTAGACTCTGCACTTCTTCGACCAGGCCGCATTGACCGGAAGATTGAATTTCCCCCTCCAAATGAAGCGGTAAGCTGGGATTGTTACATATTTTTTAGTTTTCTCTATCATCTTGACTTGGGCTGTCACAATTCCTTGATTAAATTTGGAATGTACTTGATTTAAAAAAAAATATCCTTGCTTGCAAATTACCCTTGTCAAGTAACTGGAAAAATACTAGAAGTGGTGCATTTTACAAATGAGAAACCATGAACCACATTATTGGATCATTTCTAAGGCTGCACGAAATATTAAAACCATTTAAAATATCATAATACAGCATAGATAATGCTATTGAGAATTCACAAAGACTCCAAAGCAATTTATTAAATATATGCCCTGCTGGTTTAGTATACCGGTATGTGCTTTAATTATTTACATGCATGTAGGTCACGTACATCTCAGAGCAGCTCCGTTGACCGTAAATGCCCTTGGTTAACTCCATCTCTGCATATACTGTGAGTTTGGGTTGCTTCAGGGAATGCAGTGTGTGCCGTTTTATTAGATTTGTAACATAAATCATTTATAAACCTACTCCAACACAGGAGAATACATAAGTATGTTTCTAAATATGCAAACTTGTTCATCGTGATTTCAGAATATAAGTTTATGCCCTCGCTCTTAAAGGGATACTCCACTTTTTTTTGAAAATAGGCTCATTTTACAACTCCCCCAGAGTTAAACAGTTGGGTTTTATCGTTTTTGAATCCATTCAGTCGATTTTCTGATATTTAGAAGAATATCAGTAACCTGACCGTTTCTGGTCTCATTGACTTCCATAGAAGGAAAAAAATAGTGTTATTTTGTTCTCTGCAGGCCCGTTTGGACATTTTGAAGATCCACTCCCGCAAAATGAACCTGACGCGTGGCATTAACCTGCGCAAGATTGCGGAGCTGATGCCAGGAGCGTCTGGTGCTGAGGTCAAGGTGAGGTCACAGCAGGATCATTTCCAGTCAGTTATGCGCCACTTATTCAGGAGGAGCAGTGCTGAAATCAGCTTTTATTTGTGCTTGTGTGACAGGGTGTCTGCACCGAGGCAGGGATGTACGCCCTGAGAGAGAGGAGAGTCCACGTTACCCAAGAGGATTTTGAAATGGCAGTGGCCAAGGTACTGAAACATATTGTTGTTGTTGTTTTTCTGATTTGTGCTTTCAGTGTAATTATTTTAACCTGCCAATCCTAATATTAGACCCGTTTGTTTTCATGGATATCTCTTCATTTATAATTTACTATATTTTCACAGGTCATGCAGAAAGACAGTGAGAAAAACATGTCCATCAAGAAACTCTGGAAGTAAACATTAGACTCTATAATCTGCAGGTTTTTTTTGTCTTTAAGTTGCTTTATTGTCATCACCCAAATGTATTAAAAAATAAATTGTTTCTCACTTAGCATGATCGTTTTTTCTTTCCACTTTGTAAAAATGCATTTATAATTCCCAAAGTTGATTTTCCCATAGATGTCAATTGCAGCTTGCTTTTGCCACAGAATAAAAAAGCTAATTTCAACTTTATCTGGCTTTCTTTCTCGCAATTGAGTTCATATTTCACTATTTGTTATAACTAACAATTGTTATTCTAATTTTGTATCTTGCAATTGAACGGAAATGGTGAGCTATAAACGCACAATTGAAATAGTCCAAATTGTGAGATATAAACTAGCAATTGTAAGTGAGTCACAATTCCCTTTTTTTATTTTGTGGCGTACTTAAGTTGCCATAAACTATAAGTGCAGAACTCAATTTAAGACGACGATAAAGGGCAAGCTTTGATTAAACGTTTTTTCCTTGGAAAAAAAAAATCATGTTATATTTTAAACCCTACTAATGTGACCAACAGTGTTATTCTTATAACGATATTTTTTTTATTAAGAAACCCCAAAATCGTCATCTCTTGATTATGTTGTTAATTTCTTTATTTTATACCCAAAAGGTTTCTCCTTTAAGTTTTCCTCTTTTTCTTCATGAATTTACCTCGTTTCATCCCTCAGACATATAACAACAACTATTTTTTATGTATTATGAAGAACTATAATGAAGATATTTAGCCTTTTTTATTGTTCTTTTTTCCTGTGTATAAATATAATTTTATATCATAGTGTGATGTACAAACCAATGATCTTTATATTTTCTGTTTTGTCATTATGATTGTTAGATAAACTATAGTATCTTTCCATGATCTTGCATGTAATAAGTTTAAATTATATCAGCGACAGGTGCACTAACACTTCATAACATCAGTAACTCGACAGCACAACCTAGAACAGTTTTCCTATGCGTTTGTAATGTCTGCACAAAGGAGACGGGCAGCTGCTCGAAGATCTCTTTTGGAGAAAACTGTTGATTTTATACTCAAAAAATGTAAGTATCACTCCTTAAAAATTAATATTACCTCAGATTGAATTGCATTGTTAGCCCACCCCAAAACTTATACAAAATAATAATATTAAATGCTGACCAATACTTAATTATATAATTTTTTTATATACTAAAAATATAATTTAATAAAACAAGCAAAATGTAATTTGTTTTAGTTATGCATGAATACATTTATATTGCTAAATGCAGTGAAACGTCTCAATTGTTAGTCAATTGATGAATTAATGCATACATTAATTAAATTTTATATACTGACAACAATAAGAAACATGAATAAATGAGTAAAAGAACAAATAAAAGTAACCATCACAATAAACAAAAGCACATACAAGTCAACACCACATGAAACAAAGCTTTATTCAAACTACAAGCATGTATTTACAGCCGCTGAACACCACATCTACTGCCGACTCAACACAGCCGTTTCCATTCTGCGGCTTTATTCTGATGAATTCACCAGAGGGGACTGTGCCTTCGTGCCGGAGCTTGTTGCTGTGCTGCGCTTCACAATCTGAGGCAATAAGGGCAGGTGGAGAGATGGAGGGTCTCATCCATGGCACCACTTCCAGGATGCAGCTCTGGGCTCCTCATCCTCAGTGCTCACACCAGTCTGCAGACATTTCAGATCCTACAAAAATGCACAAACATTATACAAAAGCAGTCATTTTAACACACAATGTCATTTGATTTATGTATTAAAAATAACGTCTCGGTTACGTATGTAACCCTCGTTCCCTGAGTAGGGAACGGAGACGTTACGTCAGAAGTGACGGAGATTGGGGGTTTCGCATAGAAAGCCAATCCTCTTCGAGTATTTAAACACGAGCCAATGGCATGCAATGCCTTGGGGCTGCGGAAATTTGCATAGCGTACTCCGCCCTACTCCGTGAGTATAAAAGGAGGAAGTGAACGCAACCGCAGTATGTCTTCGCTGAGGAGCCAAGACTGAACTCGGCATCTACCCAGCGATACAGCAGAAGTGGCAGGGAGACGTAACGTCTCCGTTCCCTACTCAGGGAACGAGGGTTACATACGTAACCGAGACGTTCCCTTTCGTAGTCACTTCGAGTTACGTCAGAAGTGACGGAGATTGGGGGTCTGTGCCATCACGCCAACTTCAGGCTGTCTTCCAGTGCCCTGCGAAAGTCTGAACCCCCGAGCCTTACCTGTTTTCCTTAGGGGATCCGACTTAGACACAGGATTACCAAGGTACACTGGGAAACATATCCCGAAGGGGACATGCTACCAGCTGCCTACCGAAGGGAGGACTTACGAATACACATATGGCCACCTAGGAACACATATGGAATCACTGGAGCACCAACCGCAGGTGGCTACTAATTTCAGCTCCAGGGGTGGCAGATGGCTTGCCAAGGGAAGACACATGCTCAGAGAGGCTTACAGTGGATAATACACATGAGACGGTTACCAAGGGGGAACTGTACGCATGGAGGCACCTAGCCAGCATCCAGAGCCACAGCAGTGGTGCCCGCATCGTCGGTGCTGGAGGACTCAAGGCTTCAATGGAAGAACTGAGGAAAAATCGCACTTATCCAGTCCGGGGAGTGGAGTGGCGAGCAAGCGAAGACACCTGAGCGGATCCAGAACTGGCCGAAACGAGTACGTGAGAGGATACCGGCTCAATTCGCAGATTATAGAATCTGGCGAAGGTGTTGGGTGTCGCCCAGCCTGCAGCTCTGCAGATGTCTGTTAGCGAGGCGCCGTGCGCTAAAGCCCAAGAGGAGGCCACACTCCGAGTGGAATGGGCCATCACACCAAGGGGGCACGGAAGGCCTTGCTGCTGGTAAGACAAAGCAATGGCATCCACAATCCAGTGGGACAGCCGTTGCTTTGAGAGAGCCCTTCCCTTCTGGCTCCCTCCATGACAGACAAAGAGCTGGTCTGAGGTCCTGAAACACTGCGTTCTGTCGACATAGGTGCGGAGAGCACGTACCGGACAGAGCAGTGCCAAGGCTGGGTCTGTCTCCTCCGGGGGCAGCGCTTGCAGGTTCACCACCTGGTCCCGGAAGGGAGTGGTGGGAACCTTGGGCACATATCCAGGCCGGGGTCTCAGGATCACGTGAGAGTAAGCCGGCCCGAACTCCAGGCACGCTTCGTCAACGGAGAATGCGTGCAGGTCCCCCACCCTCTTGATGGAGGCCAATGCAACCAGGAGTGCTGTCTTCATGGACAGAAACTTTAACTCTACCGATTGCAAAGGCTCAAAGGGATGCCTCTGCAGAGCACTTAAAACTACCGAGAGGTCCCAAAAGGGTACGAGGGGAGGACGAGGCGGATGCAGCCTCCTCGCTCCCCTCAGGAACCTGATGACCAGGTCGTGCTTCCCTAAGGACTTACCTTCCACTGCTTCATGAGAAGCGGCAATGGCCGCGACGTAAACCTTAAGGGTGGAGGGCGACAGCCTGCGCTCCAACCCTTCTTGCAGGAAGGAAAGCACGACACCGATCGAACATCTCCGGGGGTCTTCTCCGCGAGAAGAGCACCAATTGACGAAGAGGTTCCACTTCAACGCATAAAGGTGTCTCGTGGACGACGCTCTTGCGGAAGTGATGGTTGCCGCCACCGCAGGTGGCAGCGAACTCAAACCTGCCTCGTCCCGTCCAGGAGCCACACGTGCAGCCTCCAAAGATCGGGACGAGGGTGCCACAGAGTGCCCCGTCTCTGAGAGAGTAGGTCTGGTCTCAGAGGAATAGGCCAAGGAGGTGCTGTCGCGAGGAGCATGAGATCGGAGAACCACGTCTTGGTGGGCCAGTAGGGGGCTACCAGCAAGACCTGCTCCTCGTCCTCCTTGATCTTGCACAACACCCGTGCAAGGAGGCTCACTGGGGGAAACGCATACTTGCGTGGGCCCCGTGGCCAGCTGTGCGCCAGCGCATCCGAGCCGAGAGTGCCGCGGGTCAGAGAATAAAACTGGGCGCAGTGGGACGAGTCCCGAGAGGCGAACAGGTCTATCTGTGCCTCCCCGAACTCGTCCCAAATCAGCTGGACCGACTGGGGATGGAGTCGCCACTCGCCGGAGATGGGGCGGACCCGGGACAGCTCGTCGGCTGCCCAGTTCCGGTCTCCAGGAATGTAAACTGCACGAAGGGACCTCAGGTGCTTCTGACTCCATATCAAGAGGTGCCGGGCGAGCTGCGACAACTGGCGTGAGCGTAGACCCCCCTGGTGGTTGATGTACGCTACTGCCGTAGTGTTGTCTGAGCGGACAAGCACATGCTGGCCCTTGAGCAACGCTCGGAAGCGGCGAAGGGCGAGCCGTACTGCCAACAGCTCGAGGCAATTGATGTGCATGAGGCGCTGGGCTCCTGTCCAGGAACCGGCGGCTGCATGCCCATTGCACATGGCACCCCAACCCGTGGTAGATGCATCCGTGGAGACAACGAGATGCCTGGAAACTCGCTGAATACGGACGCCGGTCCGTAAAAAGCTGAGGTTCGACCACGGGAAGAAGGTTCGGCGGCACGCTGGAGTTACTGGAACTCGGAGCGAGCCGCGATGCCATGCCCACCTCGGGACTCGATCGCGAAGCCACAGCTGAAGCGGTCTCATATGAAGCAAACCGAGCGGCGTTGCCGCGGCCGCGGATGCCATATGCCCCAGGAGCCTCTGAAATAGTTTCAGTGGAACCGCACTCTTGCCCTCGAACTGTCGAAGACAAGTCAGCAGTGAGTGCGCGCGCTCGTTCGTGAGCTGCGCGGACATGGCGACCGAGTCTATCTCCATGCCGAGAAAAGAGATCCTCTGCACGGGGCAAAGTTTGCTCTTCTCCCGGTTGACCCGAAGGCCCAAACGGGCTAGGTGCCGGAGCACCAAGTCTCTGTGTTCGCAAAGCTGAGCTCGAGAGTGTGCTAGTATCAGCCAGTCGTCGAGATAATTCAGGATGCGAACCCCGTGTTCGCGAAGGGGAACAAGGGCTGCCTCGACGATCTTCGTGAAGACGCGAGGGGACAGAGCTAACCCGAATGGGAGAACGGCGTACTGATATGCCTGGCCCTCGAAGGCAAACCGAAGAAACGGTCTGTGTCGAGGTAAGATGGACACATGGAAGTACGCGTCCTTCAGGTCGATCGCTGCAAACCAATCCTGATACCGAACACATTCGAAAATGCGTTTGGCCGTGAGCATTTTGAACGTTAGTCGATGGAGAGAACGGTTCAAAATGCGCAGGTCCAGGATCGGTCGTAACCCACCGGTCTTCTTGGGGACAATGAAGTAGGGGCTGTAAAACCCGGACTTCACCTCGGCTGGAGGGACCGTCTCGATTGCACCCTTCGCCAGCAGGGTCGCAATCTCCGCTCTCAGGACTGGGGCATTGCCACCAACTATCGTGGAGCGAACTCCCCTGAAGCGGGGAGGAGACCGTGCGAACTGAATCGCGTAGCCGAATCTGATCGTTCTGATGACCCAGCGGGATATCCCGGGAAGCGCTAGCCAGGCTTCCAGGAAATGAGCCAACGGGGTCATGCGAACCACAGACGTCCCCCCGGAGGGGCAGCGGTGCGGGTCGACTGGCACGCGTGCAGGGGTTACCCCGCTCGGATGCGTCGAAGCCCGCTCCCCGACAGAAGGGACCAGGGAAAGCGGAGCGTTCCACGGGGGTCTGTTCTGCAGGGGGTCTGGCGACAGAGGGGGAAGGGATTGGTGTAGCCCGGGGACGACACACGCACCCTTCCGCGCCCTCAGAGACAGAGAGGAGTGTGTGGGCTGACGCACGGGGGCATCGAGCGCACCCACTCCAATCTGTGAGCTCAGTGAGGATGTCAAGTCTTTCTTTAACCAGTTCAGGGTGCTGCCCACCCGTGGGTGAGCAGCGGGGAGCTGAGAACAAAAGATTCTCCCCCGGCCCTCCACCGGGGGAAGGAGGGGGCCTGCTACCGCCTCCTGAGAAAGACTCGAGATCGTCACTGAGCGGCCCGTGTCAGGATCTTCGCTTGGCCTGGCGTTTAGCGGGGCGAGCGGCCTGAGGGGGCTGAGACGCTGGCCTGCGGCCTCCTCGACGCCGGGGCCCGGGTGAAGGCTGCTGCTGGGGCCGGGCGGGAGGGAGGGGAGCCGCGGGGGGGCGTCCTCGGCGGCGAGCAGAGGGAGGCACCTGCGCCGATGACTGGGTGGAGGCAGCAGCTGGTCGTCGGGGCAGGATGTGTTTAATGGCCTCCGTCTGCTTCTGGGCGGTGGAGAACTGCTGGGCGAAGTCCTCGACCGCACCGCCGAAAAGGCCAACCTGGGAGAGCGGAGCGTCGAGCAGACGAGTCCGCTCAGCGCTCCGCGTGTCTGCCAGGTTGAGCCAGAGATGGCGCTCCTGAACCACCGAAGTGGCCATCACCTGACCGACGGCGCGAGCGGCCACTTTCGTTGCCCGGAGAGCAAGGTCAGTGGCGGACCGCAAATCTTTAAATGCCGTCGAGTCAGTCCCGCCCTCGTGCATGTCTCTGAGCATCTTCGCTTGGAAGACCTGCAAAGTGCTCATGGCATGCAAAGCGGAAGCCGCCTGTCCCGCCGCTCTATAGGCTCGCGCCGCCATAGCAGACGAGAACCCACAGGCTTTGGATGGGTGCTTAGGAGGACCACGGGTGGAGGCGCTCTGTGGACACAGCTGCATCGCAACAGAGCGCTCCACCGGGGGCATCCCAGTGTACCCACGGGCGGCCCCACCGTCGAGGGGGGGAAAGGCGGGGGAGAGATCGCGCTCTCTAGTGGACAAAGGAGCCCCCCAAGAGCGCGATAACTCCGCATGCAGCTCGGGGAAAAAAGGTATTGGAGTTGGCCGTGGCCTTGCGGCGGCAGCTTTGTCCAGATACCAGTTATCCATCCGCGAGAGATCGGGGCAGGATGGAGGTTTCCATTCTAGCCCGATACTCCCAGCGGCTCGAGACAGCATGGCCGTCAGCTCGGGATCTGACACGGGCAACGCTGGCACTCCCGAAGGGGGCAACGCAGCCGCATCTTCCTCTCCCGAGGACTCAAGCCCGCCTAGTGATGCTGTGATAGACATCACATCATCATCTGGAGCGCTGCTCGAAGCAGCCGGTGCCGCCGAAGAGACAACCGACCGAGTCGCGCTAGCGCTCGCTGGCTCACGCACTGAGGCGGGAGGTGTGGCCCGAGGAATCGTCGGGGCTTTATCCCACACCGTCACCGTTAGATCGCCGGGTCCCCGAGTCGACGGGCCCCCTTCCGTGAAGGAAGCCGATCGAGTAGGGGGGACCGGGGCTCTCACTCTAGTGAGATCATTGAGCCTCGACCTCAGTGTGGAGATGGTCATGCTCCCACAGAAGGAACATGAGTCATCCACGAACGCTGCTGCTGCATGCTGAATGCCCAGGCATACAAAGCAGCGTTCGTGACCATCAGATGATGACAGAAATCTACCACATCCAGAAGGGCACGGGCGAACCATCTTTAAAAAGACGTGCCGCGTGCAGCTCTTTCACTTTCATTTTTATGAGAAAGGAGAAATTCACTCTTTCAGCGCTGAAGCTGCCAGGGAGAAGTGCAAAGTTTGGCAGACCACTGCTCAGATCGCAGGCAATGCAAAATCTCGCTGGGTACCGCCGTCACACCAACACTGAAGAGGACGCTCGTTCTCGAAGAGTCTTGAATCAGCTTTTAGGAGTGAAGAGGTTCTCTTGGCTCCGAAGCGAAAACATACTGCGGTTGCGTTCACTTCCTCCTTTTATACTCACGGAGTAGGGCGGAGTACGCTATGCAAATTTCCGCAGCCCCAAGGCATTGCATGCCATTGGCTCGTGTTTAAATACTCGAAGAGGATTGGCTTTCTATGCGAAACCCCCAATCTCCGTCACTTCTGACGTAACTCGAAGTGACTACGAAAGGGAACCTTACTTTATATTTAAGGTAAAATCCATAAAACAACTGCTGCCATCATCTTTCCTTGCAGGTCCTGCTCCACCACAAAAGCTCTGGAGCAAATGCA
Source organism: Pimephales promelas (assembly GCF_988280905.1). Classification (NCBI taxonomy): domain Eukaryota; kingdom Metazoa; phylum Chordata; class Actinopteri; order Cypriniformes; family Leuciscidae; genus Pimephales; species Pimephales promelas. The sequence continues at coordinate 5,357,562 of NC_142785.1, read as the reverse complement.
CAGAAATCAAGAATCAGAAAAGTGTTGTAATTTCTCTACTTGAATTTACAATAATTCAAATAAACTACAACTTAAGATTTAATAGATTTTGTAGTCCATTTCTGTACTCTCTCCACCGGATAAACACACGCGTGTTCTTCTGTCCCTGTAACATACAGACAAGATTCACATTACGAGCTCAACACTGCATTAACATGCTGAGGTTGATGTGTTAACTCACTTTTAATCCAACTTAAATGTTCCTCAATATATCAACACTAATAAGGGACAAATTAAATATAACATGTTTAGATACTTTGTAGATTTGTTTATTTACCTTATTTACAGCACATAGTGTTGACAACAGTGAATTACCCTTCATAGCACACATAACGTTACATCACTCAGATGTATATTTCATGTTGGGATGTGCTCATCTGAGATATTGAGATCCCACGTAGCATTAATGCCATTATAAATATCTCAATATCTCAGCTCAGGAAGGGTCTAGAGCCCCCATTTTGGCACTCAGGTCTAAGTCTCGTGGCCCTCTATCAGAATCCAGAGTTTCGAGAAGATCAGAAAAAACTCAAAATTTTGACCCGAAAAAAAAAAGGACAGTGGTACCACTTTCGTTTTTTTTTTTCGGGGCGAAAAATTAAGTTTCTCCAATCTTCTCAAAACTCTGGATTCTGATAGAGGGCCATGAGACTTAGACCTGAGTGCCAAAATGGAGGCTTTAGACCCTTCCTGAGCTGAGATATTGAGATATTTATAATGGCATTAAGGCTACTTGGGATCTCAATGTCTCAGCTCTGGAAGGGTCTAAAGCCTCCATTTTTGCACTCAGGTCCAAGTCTCATGGCCCTCTATCAGAATCCAGAGTTTTGAGAAGATTGGGGAAACTTAATTTTTCGCCCCCCAAAAAAATAAAACGTAAGGGGTAACACTGTCGGGTTTTTTTTTGGTCAAATTTTTGAGTTTCGATATCTCAGCTCTGGAAGGGTCTAGAGCCTCCATTTTTGCACTCAGGTTTAAGTCTCATGGCCCTCTATCAGAATCCAGAGTTTTGAGAAGATTGGGGAAACTTAATTTTTCGCCCAAAAAAAAAAAAACGTAAGGGGTAACACTGTCGTTTTTTTTTCTGGTCGAAACTTTGATTTTCGATATCTTACCTCTGGAAGGGTCTAAAGCCTCCATTTTTGCACTCAGGTCCAAGTCTCATGGCCCTCTATCAGAATCCAGAGTTTTGAGAAGATTGGGGAAACTTAATTTTTCACCCCCCCCCCCCAAAAAAAAAACATAAGGGGTAACACTGTCGTTTTTTTTTTCTGGTCGAAACTTTGATTTTCGATATCTCAGCTCTGGAAGGGTCTAGAGCCTCCATTTTTGCACTAAGGTCCAAGTCTCATGGCCCTCTATCAGAATCCAGAGTTTTGAGAAGATTGGGAAAACTTAATTTTTCGCCCCAAAAAAAAAAATCGCAAGGGGTAACACTGTCGTTTTTTTTTTTTTTTGGTCAAATTTTTGAGTTTCGATATCTCAGCTCTGGAAGGGTCTAGAGCCTCCATTTTTGCACTCAGGTTTAAGTCTCATGGCCCTCTATCAGAATCCAGAGTTTCAAGAAGATTGGGGATACTTAACCCCCCCCCCCCAAAAAAAAAAAAAAAAACGTAAGGGGTAACACTGTCGTTTTTTTTTTCTGGTCGAAACTTTGATTTTCGATATCTTAGCTCTGGAAGGGTCTAAAGCCTCCATTTTTGCACTCAGGTCCAAGTCTCATGGCCCTCTATCAGAATCCAGAGTTTTGAGAAGATTGGGGAAACTTAATTTTTCACCCCCCCCAAAAAAAACGTAAGGGGTAACACTGTCGTTTTTTTTTTCTGGTTGAATTTTTGAGTTCCGATATCTCAGCTCTGGAAGGGTCTAGAGCCTCCATTTTTGCACTCAGGTCTAAGTCTCGTGGCCCTCTATCAGAATCCAGAGTTTCAAGAAGATTGGGGATACTTAATTTTTCGCCCCCCCCCCCCCCCCCAAAAAAAAAAACAACCGTAAGGGGTAACACTGTCGTTTTTTTTTTCTGGTTGAAACTTTGATTTTCGATATCTCAGCTCTGGAAGGGTCTAAAGCCTCCATTTTTGCACTAAGGTCCAAGTCTCATGGCCCTCGATCAGAATCCAGAGTTTTGAGAAGATTGGGGAAACTTAATTTTTCGCCCAAAAAAAAAAAAACGTAAGGGGTAACACTGTCGTTTTTTTTTCTGGTCGAAACTTTGATTTTCGATATCTTAGCTCTGGAAGGGTCTAAAGCCTCCATTTTTGCACTCAGGTCCAAGTCTCATGGCCCTCTATCAGAATCCAGAGTTTTGAGAAGATTGGGGAAACTTAATTTTTCACCCCCCCAAAAAAAAACGTAAGGGGTAACACTGTCGTTTTTTTTTTTCTGGTTGAATTTTTGAGTTCCGATATCTCAGCTCTGGAAGGGACTAGAGCCTCCATTTTTGCACTCAGGTCTAAGTCTCGTGGCCCTCTATCAGAATCCAGAGTTTCAAGAAGATTGGGGATACTTAATTTTTCGCCCCCCCCCCCCCCAAAAAAAAAAAAAAACAACCGTAAGGGGTAACACTGTCGTTTTTTTTTCTGGTCGAAACTTTGATTTTCGATATCTCAGCTCTGGAAGGGTCTAAAGCCTCCATTTTTGCACTAAGGTCCAAGTCTCATGGCCCTCTATCAGAATCCAGAGTTTTGAGAAGATTGGGAAAACTTAATTTTTCGCCCCAAAAAAAAATCGCAAGGGGTAACACTGTCATTTTTTTTTTTTTTGGTCAAATTTTTGAATTTCGATATCTCAGCTCTGGAAGGGTCTAGAGCCTCCATTTTTGCACTCAGGTCTAAGTCTCGTGGCCCTCTATCAGAATCCAGAGTTTCAAGAAGATTGGGGATACTTAATTTTTCGCCCCCCCCCCCAAAAAAAAAAAAAAAAAACAACCGTAAGGGGTAACACTGTCGTTTTTTTTTCTGGTCGAAACTTTGATTTTCGATATCTCAGCTGTGGAAGGGTCTAAAGCCTCAATTTTTGCACTAAGGTCCAAGTCTCATGGCCCTCGATCAGAATCCAGAGTTTTGAGAAGATTGGGGAAACTTAATTTTTCGCCCCAAAAAAAAAAACGTAAGGGGTAACACTGTCGTTTTTTTTTTTGGTAAAAATTTTGGGTTTCGATATCTCAGCTCTGGAAGGGTCTAGAGCCTCCATTTTTGCACTCAGGTTTAAGTCTCATGGCCCTCTATCAGAATCCAGAGTTTCAAGAAAATTGGGGATACTTAATTCCCCCCCCCCCAAAAAAAAAACGTAAGGGGTAACACTGTCGTTTTTTTTTTTCTGGTCGAAATTTTGATTTTCGATATCTTAGCTCTGGAAGGGTCTAGAGCCTCCATTTTTGCACTCAGGTCCAAGTCTTGTGGCCCTCTATCAGAACCCAGAGTTTCAAGAAGATTGGGGATACTTAATTTCCCCCCCCCCCCCCCAAAAAAAAAAAAAAACGTAAGGGGTAACACTGTCGTTTTTTTTTTTTTTTTGGTCAAAATTTTGAGTTTCGATATCTCAGCTCTGGAAGGGTCTAAAGCCTCCATTTTTGCACTAAGGTCCAAGTCTCATGGCCCTCCATCAGAATCCAGAGTTTTGAGAAGATTGGGGAAACTTAATTTTTCGCCCCCCCCCCCAAAAAAAACGTAAGGGGTAACACTGTCGTTTTTTTTTTTTTTTTGGTCAAAATTTTGAATTTCGATATCTCAGCTCTGGAAGGGTCTAGAGCCTCCATTTTTGCACTCAGGTTTAAGTCTCGTGGTCCTCTATCAGAATCCAGAGTTTTGAGAAGATTGGGGAAACTTAATTTTTCGCCCAAACAATAAAACGTAAGGGGTAACACTGTTGTTTTTTTTTTCTGGTCGAAACTTTGATTTCCGATATCTCAGCTCTGGAAGGGTCTAGAGCCTCAATTTTTGCACTCAGGTTTAAGTCTCATGGCCCTCTATCAGAATCCAGAGTTTTGAGAAGATTGGAGAAACTTAATTTTTCGCCCAAAAAAAAAAAAAAAACGTAAGGGGTAACACTGTCATTTTTTTTTCTGGTCGAAACTTTGATTTTCGATATCTCAGCTCTGGAAGGGTCTAGAGCCTATATTTTTGCACTCAGGTTTAAGTCTCATGGCCCTCTATCAGAATCCAGAGTTTCAAGAAGATTGGGGATACTTAATTTTTCGCCCCCCCCAAAAAAAACGTAAGGGGTAACACTGTCGTTTTTTTTTCTCTGGTCGAAATTTTGAGTTATGATATCTCAGCTCTGGAAGGGTCTAGAGCCTCCATTTTTGCACTCAGGTCTAAGTCTCATGGCCCTCTATCAGAATCCAGAGTTTCAAGAAGATTGGGGATACTTAATTTTTCGCCTAAAAAAAAACGTAAGGGGTAACACTGTCGTTTTTTTTTCTGGTCGAAACTTTGATTTTTGATATCTCAGCTCTGGAAGGGTCTAGAGCCTCCATTTTTGCACTCAGGTTTAAGTCTCATGGCCCTCTATACGAATCCAGAGTTTCAAGAAGATTGGGGATACTTAATTTTTCGCCCCCCCCTCCAAAAAAACGTAAGGGGTAACACTGTCGGTTTTTTTTTTCTGGTCGAAACTTTGATTTTTGATATCTCAGCTCTGGAAGGGTCTAAAGCCTCAATTTTTGCACTCAGGTCTAAGTCTCATGGCCCTCTATCAGAATCCAGAGTTTTGAGAAGATTGGGGAAACTTAATTTTTCGCCCAAAAAAAAAAACGTAAGGGGTAACACTGTCGTTTTTTTTTTTCTGGTCGAAATTTTGAGTTCTGATATCTCAGCTCTGGAAGGGTCTAGAGCCTCCATTTTTGCACCCAGGTTTAAGTCTCATGGCCCTCTATCAGAATCCAGAGTTTTGTGAAGATTGGGGAAACTTAATTTTTCGCCAAAAAAAAAAAAAACGTAAGGGGTAACACTGTCGGGTTTTTTTTCTGGTCGAAACTTTGATTTTCGATATCTCAGCTCTGGAAGGGTCTAGAGCCTCCATTTTTGCACTCAGGTTTAAGTCTCATGGCCCTCTATCAGAATCCAGAGTTTTGAGAAGATTGGGGAAACTTAATTTTTCACACAAAAAAAAAAAAACGTAAGGGGTAACACTGTCGTTTTTTTTTTCTGGTCGAAACTTTGATTTTCGATATCTCAGCTCTGGAAGGGTCTAGAGCCTCAATTTTTGCACTCAGGTTTAAGTCTCATGGCCCTCTATCAGAATTCAGAGTTTTGAGAAGATTGGAGAAACTTAATTTTTCGCCCAAAAAAAAAAAACGTAAGGGGTAACACTGTCGTTTTTTTTTTCTGGTCGAAACTTTGATTTTCGATATCTCAGCTCTGGAAGGGTCTAGAGCCTCCATTTTTGCACTCAGGTTTAAGTCTCATGGCCCTCTCTCAGAATCCAGAGTTTCAAGAAGATTGGGGATACTTAATTTTTCGCCCCCCCCCAAAAAAACGTAAGGGGTAACACTGTCGTTTTTTTTTTTTCTGGTCGAAAATTTGATTTTTGATATCTCAGCTCTGGAAGGGTCTCAAGCCTCCATTTTTGCACTCAGGTCTAAGTCTCATGGCCCTCTATCAGAATGCAGAGTTTTGAGAAGATTGGGGAAACTTAATTTTTCGCCCAAAAAAAAAAAAACGTAAGGGGTAACACTGTCGTTTTTTTTTTTCTGGTCGAAACTTTGATTTTCGATATCTCAGCTCTGGAAGGGTCTAGAGCCTCCATTTTTGCACTCAGGTTTAAGTCTCATGGCCCTCTATCAGAATCCAGAGTTTCAAGAAGATTGGGGATACTTAATTTTTCACCCCCCCCCCCAAAAAAACGTAAGGGGTAACACTGTCGTTTTTTTTTTCTGGTCGAAACTTTGATTTTTGATATCTCAGCTCTGGAAGGGTCTAAAGCCTCCATTTTTGCACTCAGGTCTAAGTCTCATGGCCCTCTATCAGAATGCAGAGTTTTGAGAAGATTGGGGAAACTTAATTTTTCGCCCAAAAAAAAAAAAAAACGTAAGGGGTAACACTGTCGTTTTTTTTTCTGGTCGATACTTTGATTTTCGATATCTCAGCTCTGGAAGGGTCTAGAGCCTCAATTTTTGCACTCAGGTTTAAGTCTCATGGCCCTCTATCAGAATCCAGAGTTTTGAGAAGATTGGGGAAACTTAATTTTTCACCCAAAAAAAAAAAAAAAAAACGTAAGGGGTAACACTGTCGTTTTTTTTCCTGGTCGAAACTTTGATTTTTGATATCTCAGCTCTGGAAGGGTCTAGAGCCTCCATTTTTGCACTCAGGTTTAAGTCTCATGGCCCTCTAACAGAATCCAGATTTTCAAGAAGATTGGGGAAACTTAATTTTTCGCCCCCCCCCCCCAAAAAAACGTAAGGGGGTAACACTGTCGTTTTTTTTTTTCTGGTCGAAACTTTGATTTTCGATATCTCAGCTCTGGAAGGGTCTAGAGCCTCAATTTTTGCACTCAGGTTTAAGTCTCATGGCCCTCTATCAGAATTCAGAGTTTTGAGAAGATTGGAGAAACTTAATTTTTCGCCAAAAAAAATAAAACGTAAGGGGTAACACTGTCGTTTTTTTTTCTGGTCGAAACTTTGATTTTCGATATCTCAGCTCTGGAAGGGTCTAGAGCCTCCATTTTTGCAATCAGGTTTAAGTCTCATGGCCCTCTATCAGAATCCAGAGTTTCAAGAAGATTGGGGATACTTAATTTTTCGCCCCCCCCAAAAAAACGTAAGGGGTAACACTGTCGTTTTTTTTTTCTGGTCGAAAATTTGATTTTTGATATCTCAGCTCTGGAAGGGTCTAAAGCCTCCATTTTTGCACTCAGGTCTAAGTCTCATGGCCCTCTATCAGAATGCAGAGTTTTGAGAAGATTGGGGAAACTTAATTTTTCGCCCAAAAAAAAAAAAACGTAAGGGGTAACACTGTTGTTTTTTTTTTCTGGTCGAAACTTTGATTTTCGATATCTCAGCTCTGGAAGGGTCTAGAGCCTCCATTTTTGCACTCAGGTTTAAGTCTCATGGCCCTCTATCAGAATCCAGAGTTTTGAGAACATTGGGAAAACTTAATTTTTCACCCCAAAAAAAAAAAACGTAAGGGGTAACACTGTCGTTTTTTTTTTTTCTGGTCGAAACTTTGATTTTCGATATCTCAGCTCTGGAAGGGTCTAGAGCCTCCATTTTTGCACTCAGGTTTAAGTCTCATGGCCCTCTATCAGAATCCAGAGTTTCAAGAAGATTGGGGATACTTAATTTTTCGCCCCCCCTCCAAAAAAACGTAAGGGGTAACACTGTCGTTTTTTTTTTCTGGTCGAAACTTTGATTTTCGATATCTCAGCTCTGGAAGGGTCTAGAGCCTCCATTTTTGCACTCAGGTTTAAGTCTCATGGCCCTCTATCAGAATCCAGAGTTTCAAGAAAATTGGGGATACTTAATTCCCCCCCCCCCCCAAAAAAAACGTAAGGGGTAACACTGTCGTTTTTTTTTTCTGGTCGAAATTTTGATTTTCGATATCTTAGCTCTGGAAGGGTCTAGAGCCTCCATTTTTGCACTCAGGTCCAAGTCTTGTGGCCCTCTATCAGAACCCAGAGTTTCAAGAAGATTGGGGATACTTAATTCCCCCCCCCCCCCAAAAAAAAACAAAACGTAAGGGGTAACACTGTCGTTTTTTGTTTTTTTTTGGTCAAAATTTTGAGTTTCGATATCTCAGCTCTGGAAGGGTCTAAAGCCTCCATTTTTGCACTAAGGTCCAAGTCTCATGGCCCTCCATCAGAATCCAGAGTTTTGAGAAGATTGGGGAAACTTAATTTTTCGCCCCCCCCCCCCCCCAAAAAAAACGTAAGGGGTAACACTGTCGTTTTTTTTTTTTTTGGTCAAAATTTTGAGTTTCGATATCTCAGCTCTGGAAGGGTCTAGAGCCTCCATTTTTGCACTCAGGTTTAAGTCTCGTGGTCCTCTATCAGAATCCAGAGTTTTGAGAAGATTGGGGAAACTTAATTTTTCGCCCAAACAATAAAACGTAAGGGGTAACACTGTCGTTTTTTTTTTTCTGGTCGAAACTTTGATTTTCGATATCTCAGCTCTGGAAGGGTCTAGAGCCTCCATTTTTGCACTCAGGTTTAAGTCTCATGGCCCTCTATCAGAATCCAGAGTTTCAAGAAGATTGGGGATACTTAATTTTTCGCCCCCCCTCCAAAAAAACGTAAGGGGTAACACTGTCGTTTTTTTTTTCTGGTCGAAACTTTGATTTTCGATATCTCAGCTCTGGAAGGGTCTAGAGCCTCCATTTTTGCACTCAGGTTTAAGTCTCATGGCCCTCTATCAGAATCCAGAGTTTCAAGAAAATTGGGGATACTTAATTCCCCCCCCCCCCCCAAAAAAAACGTAAGGGGTAACACTGTCGTTTTTTTTTTTCTGGTCGAAATTTTGATTTTCGATATCTTAGCTCTGGAAGGGTCTAGAGCCTCCATTTTTGCACTCAGGTCCAAGTCTTGTGGCCCTCTATCAGAACCCAGAGTTTCAAGAAGATTGGGGATACTTAATTCCCCCCCCCCCCAAAAAAAAACAAAACGTAAGGGGTAACACTGTCGTTTTTTGTTTTTTTTTGGTCAAAATTTTGAGTTTCGATATCTCAGCTCTGGAAGGGTCTAAAGCCTCCATTTTTGCACTAAGGTCCAAGTCTCATGGCCCTCCATCAGAATCCAGAGTTTTGAGAAGATTGGGGAAACTTAATTTTTCGCCCCCCCCCCCCCAAAAAAAACGTAAGGGGTAACACTGTCGTTTTTTTTTTTTTTTGGTCAAAATTTTGAGTTTCGATATCTCAGCTCTGGAAGGGTCTAGAGCCTCCATTTTTGCACTCAGGTTTAAGTCTCGTGGTCCTCTATCAGAATCCAGAGTTTTGAGAAGATTGGGGAAACTTAATTTTTCGCCCAAACAATAAAACGTAAGGGGTAACACTGTTGTTTTTTTTTTCTGGTCGAAACTTTGATTTCCGATATCTCAGCTCTGGAAGGGTCTAGAGCCTCAATTTTTGCACTCAGGTTTAAGTCTCATAGCCCTCTATCAGAATCCAGAGTTTTGAGAAGATTGGAGAAACTTAATTTTTCGCCCAAAAAAAAAAAAAAAACGTAAGGGGTAACACTGTCATTTTTTTTCTGGTCGAAACTTTGATTTTCGATATCTCAGCTCTGGAAGGGTCTAGAGCCTATATTTTTGCACTCAGGTTTAAGTCTCATGGCCCTCTATCAGAATGCAGAGGTTTGAGAAGATTGGGGAAACTTAATTTTTCGCCCCCCAAAAAAAAACAAAAACGTAAGGGGTAACACTGTCGTTTTTTTTTCTGGTCGATACTTTGATTTTCGATATCTCAGCTCTGGAAGGGTCTAGAGCCTCCATTTTTGCACTCAGGTTTAAGTCTCATGGCCCTCTATCAGAATCCAGAGTTTTGAGAAGATTGGGAAAACTTAATTTTTCGCCCCCCAAAAAAAAAAAAAAAAAACGTAAGGGGTAACACTGTCGTTTTTTTTCCTGGTCGAAACTTTGATTTTTGATATCTCAGCTCTGGAAGGGTCTAGAGCCTCCATTTTTGCACTCAGGTTTAAGTCTCATGGCCCTCTATCAGAATCCAGATTTTCAAGAAGATTGGGGAAACTTAATTTTTCGCCCCCCAAAAAAAACGTAAGGGGTAACACTGTCGTTTTTTTTTTCTGGTCGAAACTTTGATTTTCGATATCTCAGCTCTGGAAGGGTCTAGAGCCTCCATTTTTGCACTCAGGTCCAAGTCTCATGGCCCTCTATCAGAATCCAGAGTTTTGAGAAGATTGGGGAAACTTAATTTTTCGCCCAAAAAAAAAAAAAACGTAAGGGGTACCACTGTCGTTTTTTTTTTCTTGCCGAATTTTTGAGTTTCGATATCTCAGCTCTGGAAGGGGCTAGAGCCTCCATTTTTGCACTCAGGTCTAAGTCTCATGGCCCTCTATCAGAATCCAGAGTTTTGGGAAGATTGGAGAAACTTAATTTTTCGCCCAAAAAAAAAAACGTAAGGGGTACCACTGTCGTTTTTTTTTTCGGGCCGGATTTTTGAGTTTCGATATCTCAGCTCTGGAGGGGGCTAGAGCCTCCATTTTTGCACTCAGGTCTAAGTCTCATGGCCCTCTATCAGAATTTGGGAAGATTGGAGAAACTTAATTTTTCGCCCAAAAAAAAAACGTAAGGGGTACCACTGTCTTTTTTTTTTCGGGCCGAATTTTTGAGTTTCGATATCTCAGCTCTGGAAGGGGCTAGAGCCTCCATTTTTGCACTCAGGTCTAAGTCTCATGGCCCTCTATCAGAATTTGGGAAGATTGGAGAAACTTAATTTTTCGCCCCAAAAAAAACGTAAGGGGTACCACTGTCGTTTTTTTTTTTCGGGCCGAATTTTTGAGTTTCGATATCTCAGCTCTGGAAGGGGCTAGAGCCTCCATTTTTGCACTCAGGTCTAAGTCTCATGGCCCTCTATCAGAATTTGGGAAGATTGGAGAAACTTAATTTTTCGCCCAAAAAAAAAAAACGTAAGGGGTACCACTGTCGTTTTTTTTTCTTGCCGAATTTTTGAGTTTCGATATCTCAGCTCTGGAAGGGGCTAGAGCCTCCATTTTTGCACTCAGGTCTAAGTCTCATGGCCCTCTATCAGAATCCAGAGTTTTGGGAAGATTGGAGAAACTTAATTTTTCGCCCAAAAAAAAAAACCGTAAGGGGTACCACTGTCGTTTTTTTTTCGGGCCGAATTTTTGAGTTTCGATATCTCAGCTCTGGAAGGGGCTAGAGCCTCCATTTTTGCACTCAGGTCTAAGTCTCATGGCCCTCTATCAGAATTTGGGAAGATTGGAGAAACTTAATTTTTCGCCCAAAAAAAAAAAACGTAAGGGGTACCACTGTCGTTTTTTTTTCGGGCCGAATTTTTGAGTTTCGATATCTCAGCTCTGGAAGGGGCTAGAGCCTCCATTTTTGCACTCAGGTCTAAGTCTCATGGCCCTCTATCAGACTTTGGGAAGATTGGAGAAACTTAATTTTTCGCCCAAAAAAAAAACGTAAGGGGTACCACTGTGTTTTTTTTTTTGGGCCGAATTTTTGAGTTTCGATATCTCAGCTCTGGAAGGGGCTAGAGCCTCCATTTTTGCACTCAGGTCTAAGTCTCATGGCCCTCTATCAGAATTTCTGAAGATTGGAGAAACTTAATTTTTCGCCCCAAAAAAAAACGTAAGGGGTACCACTGTCGTTTTTTTTTCGGGCCGGATTTTTGAGTTTCGATATCTCAGCTCTGGAAGGGGCTAGAGCCTCCATTTTTGCACTCAGGTCTAAGTCTCATGGCCCTCTATCAGAATTTGGGAAGATTGGAGAAACTTAATTTTTCGCCCAAAAAAAAAACGTAAGGGGTACCACTGTCGTTTTTTTTTTTCGGGCCGAATTTTTGAGTTTCGATATCTCAGCTCTGGAAGGGGCTAGAGCCTCCATTTTTGCACTCAGGTCTAAGTCTCATGGCCCTCTATCAGAATTTGGGAAGATTGGAGAAACTTAATTTTTCGCCCAAAAAAAACCGTAAGGGGTACCACTGTCGTTTTTTTTTCGGGCCGAATTTTTGAGTTTCGATATCTCAGCTCTGGAAGGGGCTAGAGCCTCCATTTTTGCACTCAGGTCTAAGTCTCATGGCCCTCTATCAGAATTTGGGAAGATTGGAGAAACTTAATTTTTCCCCCCCAAAAAAAAACGTAAGGGGTACCACTGTCGTTTTTTTTTCGGGCCGAATTTTTGAGTTTCGATATCTCAGCTCTGGAAGGGGCTAGAGCCTCCATTTTTGCACTCAGGTCTAAGTCTCATGGCCCTCTATCAGAATTTGGGAAGATTGGAGAAACTTAATTTTTCGCCCAAAAAAAAAAAACGTAAGGGGGTACCACTGTCGTTTTTTTTTCGGGCCGAATTTTTGAGTTTCGATATCTCAGCTCTGGAAGGGGCTAGAGCCTCCATTTTTGCACTCAGGTTCTAAGTCTCATGGCCCTCTATCAGAATTTGGGAAGATTGGAGAAACTTAATTTTTCGCCCCAAAAAAAACGTAAGGGGTACCACTGTCGTTTTTTTTTTCGGGCCGAATTTTTGAGTTTCGATATCTCAGCTCTGGAAGGGGCTAGAGCCTCCATTTTTGCACTCAGGTCTAAGTCTCATGGCCCTCTATCAGAATTTGGGAAGATTGGAGAAACTTAATTTTTCGCCCAAAAAAAAAAAACGTAAGGGGTACCACTGTCGTTTTTTTTTCTTGCCGAATTTTTGAGTTTCGATATCTCAGCTCTGGAAGGGGCTAGAGCCTCCATTTTTGCACTCAGGTCTAAGTCTCATGGCCCTCTATCAGAATCCAGAGTTTTGGGAAGATTGGAGAAACTTAATTTTTCGCCCAAAAAAAAAAACCGTAAGGGGTACCACTGTCGTTTTTTTTTCGGGCCGAATTTTTGAGTTTCGATATCTCAGCTCTGGAAGGGGCTAGAGCCTCCATTTTTGCACTCAGGTCTAAGTCTCATGGCCCTCTATCAGAATTTGGGAAGATTGGAGAAACTTAATTTTTCGCCCAAAAAAAAAAAAACGTAAGGGGTACCACTGTCGTTTTTTTTTCGGGCCGAATTTTTGAGTTTCGATATCTCAGCTCTGGAAGGGGCTAGAGCCTCCATTTTTGCACTCAGGTCTAAGTCTCATGGCCCTCTATCAGACTTTGGGAAGATTGGAGAAACTTAATTTTTCGCCCAAAAAAAAAAACGTAAGGGGTACCACTGTGTTTTTTTTTTTGGGCCGAATTTTTGAGTTTCGATATCTCAGCTCTGGAAGGGGCTAGAGCCTCCATTTTTGCACTCAGGTCTAAGTCTCATGGCCCTCTATCAGAATTTCTGAAGATTGGAGAAACTTAATTTTTCGCCCCAAAAAAAAACGTAAGGGGTACCACTGTCGTTTTTTTTTCAGGCCGGATTTTTGAGTTTCGATATCTCAGCTCTGGAAGGGGCTAGAGCCTCCATTTTTGCACTCAGGTCTAAGTCTCATGGCCCTCTATCAGAATTTGGGAAGATTGGAGAAACTTAATTTTTCGCCCAAAAAAAAAACGTAAGGGGTACCACTGTCGTTTTTTTTTTTCGGGCCGAATTTTTGAGTTTCGATATCTCAGCTCTGGAAGGGGCTAGAGCCTCCATTTTTGCACTCAGGTCTAAGTCTCATGGCCCTCTATCAGAATTTGGGAAGATTGGAGAAACTTAATTTTTCGCCCAAAAAAAACCGTAAGGGGTACCACTGTCGTTTTTTTTTCGGGCCGAATTTTTGAGTTTCGATATCTCAGCTCTGGAAGGGGCTAGAGCCTCCATTTTTGCACTCAGGTCTAAGTCTCATGGCCCTCTATCAGAATTTGGGAAGATTGGAGAAACTTAATTTTTCCCCCCCAAAAAAAAACGTAAGGGGTACCACTGTCGTTTTTTTTTCGGGCCGAATTTTTGAGTTTCGATATCTCAGCTCTGGAAGGGGCTAGAGCCTCCATTTTTGCACTCAGGTCTAAGTCTCATGGCCCTCTATCAGAATTTGGGAAGATTGGAGAAACTTAATTTTTCGCCCAAAAAAAAAAAACGTAAGGGGTACCACTGTGTTTTTTTTTTTTGGGCCGAATTTTTGAGTTTCGATATCTCAGCTCTGGAAGGGGCTAGAGCCTCCATTTTTGCACTCAGGTCTAAGTCTCATGGCCCTCTATCAGAAATTGGGAAGATTGGAGAAACTTAATTTTTCGCCCAAAAAAAAAAAACGAAAGGGGTACCACTGTCGTTTTTTTTTTTTCGGGTCGAATTTTTGAGTTTCGATATCTCAGCTCTGGAAGGGGCTAGAGCCTCCATTTTTGCACTCAGGTCTAAGTCTCATGGCCCTCTATCAGAATTTGGGAAGATTGGAGAAACTTAATTTTTCGCCCAAAAAAAAAACGTAAGGGGTACCACTGTGTTTTTTTTCTTTGGGCCGAATTTTTGAGTTTCGATATCTCAGCTCTGGAAGGGGCTAGAGCCTCCATTTTTGCACTCAGGTCTAAGTCTCATGGCCCTCTATCAGAATTTGTGAAGATTGGAGAAACTTAATTTTTCGCCCAAAAAAAAAACGTAAGGGGTACCACTGTCTTTTTTTTTTTCGGGCCGGATTTTTGAGTTTCGATATCTCAGCTCTGGAAGGGGCTAGAGCCTCCATTTTTGCACTCAGGTCTAAGTCTCATGGCCCTCTATCAGAATTTGGGAAGATTGGAGAAACTTAATTTCCCCCCCAAAAAAAAAACGTAAGGGGTACCACTGTCGTTTTTTTTTTCGGGCCGAATTTTTGAGTTTCGATATCTCAGCTCTGGAAGGGGCTAGAGCCTCCATTTTTGCACTCAGGTCTAAGTCTCATGGCCCTCTATCAGAATTTGGGAAGATTGGAGAAACTTAATTTTTCGCCCAAAAAAAAAAACGTAAGGGGTACCACTGTCGTTTTTTTTCGGGCCGAATTTTTGAGTTTCGATATCTCAGCTCTGGAAGGGGCTAGAGCCTCCATTTTTGCACTCAGGTCTAAGTCTCATGGCCCTCTATCAGAATTTGGGAAGATTGGAGAAACTTAATTTTTCGCCCCAAAAAAAACGTAAGGGGTACCACTGTCGTTTTTTTTTTTCGGGCCGAATTTTTGAGTTTCGATATCTCAGCTCTGGAAGGGGCTAGAGCCTCCATTTTTGCACTCAGGTCTAAGTCTCATGGCCCTCTATCAGAATTTGGGAAGATTGGAGAAACTTAATTTTTCGCCCAAAAAAAAAAAAACGTAAGGGGTACCACTGTCGTTTTTTTTTCTTGCCGAATTTTTGAGTTTCGATATCTCAGCTCTGGAAGGGGCTAGAGCCTCCATTTTTGCACTCAGGTCTAAGTCTCATGGCCCTCTATCAGAATCCAGAGTTTTGGGAAGATTGGAGAAACTTAATTTTTCGCCCAAAAAAAAAAACCGTAAGGGGTACCACTGTCGTTTTTTTTTCGGGCCGAATTTTTGAGTTTCGATATCTCAGCTCTGGAAGGGGCTAGAGCCTCCATTTTTGCACTCAGGTCTAAGTCTCATGGCCCTCTATCAGAATTTGGGAAGATTGGAGAAACTTAATTTTTCGCCCAAAAAAAAAAAACGTAAGGGGTACCACTGTCGTTTTTTTTTCGGGCCGAATTTTTGAGTTTCGATATCTCAGCTCTGGAAGGGGCTAGAGCCTCCATTTTTGCACTCAGGTCTAAGTCTCATGGCCCTCTATCAGACTTTGGGAAGATTGGAGAAACTTAATTTTTCGCCCAAAAAAAAACGTAAGGGGTACCACTGTGTTTTTTTTTTTGGGCCGAATTTTTGAGTTTCGATATCTCAGCTCTGGAAGGGGCTAGAGCCTCCATTTTTGCACTCAGGTCTAAGTCTCATGGCCCTCTATCAGAATTTCTGAAGATTGGAGAAACTTAATTTTTCGCCCCAAAAAAAAACGTAAGGGGTACCACTGTCGTTTTTTTTTCGGGCCGGATTTTTGAGTTTCGATATCTCAGCTCTGGAAGGGGCTAGAGCCTCCATTTTTGCACTCAGGTCTAAGTCTCATGGCCCTCTATCAGAATTTGGGAAGATTGGAGAAACTTAATTTTTCGCCCAAAAAAAAAAACGTAAGGGGTACCACTGTCGTTTTTTTTTTTTCGGGCCGAATTTTTGAGTTTCGATATCTCAGCTCTGGAAGGGGCTAGAGCCTCCATTTTTGCACTCAGGTCTAAGTCTCATGGCCCTCTATCAGAATTTGGGAAGATTGGAGAAACTTAATTTTTCGCCCAAAAAAAACCGTAAGGGGTACCACTGTCGTTTTTTTTTCGGGCCGAATTTTTGAGTTTCGATATCTCAGCTCTGGAAGGGGCTAGAGCCTCCATTTTTGCACTCAGGTCTAAGTCTCATGGCCCTCTATCAGAATTTGGGAAGATTGGAGAAACTTAATTTTTCCCCCCCAAAAAAAACGTAAGGGGTACCACTGTCGTTTTTTTTTCGGGCCGAATTTTTGAGTTTCGATATCTCAGCTCTGGAAGGGGCTAGAGCCTCCATTTTTGCACTCAGGTCTAAGTCTCATGGCCCTCTATCAGAATTTGGGAAGATTGGAGAAACTTAATTTTTCGCCCAAAAAAAAAAAACGTAAGGGGGTACCACTGTCGTTTTTTTTTCGGGCCGAATTTTTGAGTTTCGATATCTCAGCTCTGGAAGGGGCTAGAGCCTCCATTTTTGCACTCAGGTTCTAAGTCTCATGGCCCTCTATCAGAATTTGGGAAGATTGGAGAAACTTAATTTTTCGCCCCAAAAAAAAAACGTAAGGGGTACCACTGTCGTTTTTTTTTCGGGCCGAATTTTTGAGTTTCGATATCTCAGCTCTGGAAGGGGCTAGAGCCTCCATTTTTGCACTCAGGTCTAAGCTTCATGGCCCTCTATAAGAATTTGGGAAGATTGGAGAAACTTAATTTTTCGCCCAAAAAAAAAAACGTAAGGGGTACCACTGTCGTTTTTTTTTTCGGGCCGAATTTTTGAGTTTCGATATCTCAGCTCTGGAAGGGGCTAGAGCCTCCATTTTTGCACTCAGGTCTAAGTCTCATGGCCCTCTATCAGAATTTGGGAAGATTGGAGAAACTTAATTTTTCGCCCAAAAAAAAAAGCGTAAGGGGTACCACTGTCGTTTTTTTTTCGGGCCGAATTTTTGAGTTTCGATATTTCAGCTCTGGAAGGGGCTAGAGCCTCCATTTTTGCACTCAGGTCTAAATTCTAATGGCCCTCTATCAGAATTTGGGAAGATTGGAGAAACTTAATTTTTCGCCCAAAAAAAAAAACGTAAGGGGTACCACTGTCGTTTTTTTTTTCGGGCCGAATTTTTGAGTTTCGATGTCTCAGCTCTGGAAGGGGCTAGAGCCTCCATTTTTGCACTCAGGTCTAAGCTTCATGGCCCTCTATAAGAATTTGGGAAGATTGGAGAAACTTAATTTTTCGCCCAAAAAAAAAAAACGTAAGGGGTACCACTGTCGTTTTTTTTTTCGGGCCGAATTTTTGAGTTTCGATGTCTCAGCTCTGGAAGGGGCTAGAGCCTCCATTTTTGCACTCAGGTCTAAGTCTCATGGCCCTCTATCAGAATTTGGGAAGATTGGAGAAACTTAATTTTTCGCCCAAAAAAAAAAAACGTAAGGGGTACCACTGTGTTTTTTTTTTCGGGCCGAATTTTTTAGTTTCGATATCTCAGCTCTGGAAGGGGCTAGAGCCTCCATTTTTGCTCTCAGGTCTAAGTCTCATGGCCCTCTATCGGAATTTGGGAAGATTGGAGAAACTTAATTTTTCGCCCAAAAAAAAAAAACGTAAGGGGTACCACTGTCGTTTTTTTTTCGGGCCGAATTTTTGAGTTTCGATATCTCAGCTCTGGAAGGGGCTAGAGCCTCCATTTTTGCACTCAGGTCTAAGTCTCATGGCCCTCTATCAGAATTTGGGAAGATTGGAGAAACTTAATTTTTCGCCCCAAAAAAAAAACGTAAGGGGTACCACTGTCGTTTTTTTTTTTCGGGCCGAATTTTTGAGTTTCGATATCTCAGCTCTGGAAGGGGCTAGAGCCTCCATTTTTGCACTCAGGTCTAAGTCTCATGGCCCTCTATCAGAATTTGGGAAGATTGGAGAAACTTAATTTTTCGCCCAAAAAAAAAACGTAAGGGGTACAACTGTCGTTTTTTTTTTCGGGCCGAATTTTTGAGTTTCGATATCTCAGCTCTGGAAGGGGCTAGAGCCTCCATTTTTGCACTCAGGTCTAAGTCTCATGGCCCTCTATCAGAATTTGGGAAGATTGGAGAAACTTAATTTTTCGCCCAAAAAAAAAAACGTAAGGGGTACCACTGTCGTTTTTTTTTTCGGGCCGAATTTTTGAGTTTCGATATCTCAGCTCTGGAAGGGGCTAGAGCCTCCATTTTTGCACTCAGGTCTAAGTCTCATGGCCCTCTATCAGAATTTGGGAAGATTGGAGAAACTTAATTTTTCGCCCAAAAAAAAAAAACGTAAGGGGTACCACTGTCGTTTTTTTTTCGGGCCGAATTTTTGAGTTTCGATATCTCAGCTCTGGAAGGGGCTAGAGCCTCCATTTTTGCACTCAGGTCTAAGTCTCATGGCCCTCTATCAGAATTTGGGAAGATTGGAGAAACTTAATTTTTCGCCCAAAAAAAAAAACGTAAGGGGTACCACTGTGTTTTTTTTTTTGGGCCGAATTTTTGAGTTTCGATATCTCAGCTCTGGAAGGGGCTAGAGCCTCCATTTTTGCACTCAGGTCTAAGTCTCATGGCCCTCTATCAGAAATTGGGAAGATTGGAGAAACTTAATTTTTCGCCCAAAAAAAAAAAACGAAAGGGGTACCACTGTCGTTTTTTTTTTTTCGGGTCGAATTTTTGAGTTTCGATATCTCAGCTCTGGAAGGGGCTAGAGCCTCCATTTTTGCACTCAGGTCTAAGTCTCATGGCCCTCTATCAGAATTTGGGAAGATTGGAGAAACTTAATTTTTCGCCCAAAAAAAAAACGTAAGGGGTACCACTGTGTTTTTTTTTTTGGGCCTAATTTTTGAGTTTCGATATCTCAGCTCTGGAAGGGGCTAGAGCCTCCATTTTTGCACTCAGGTCTAAGTCTCATGGCCCTCTATCAGAATTTGTGAAGATTGGAGAAACTTAATTTTTCGCCCAAAAAAAAAACGTAAGGGGTACCACTGTCTTTTTTTTTTTCGGGCCGGATTTTTGAGTTTCGATATCTCAGCTCTGGAAGGGGCTAGAGCCTCCATTTTTGCACTCAGGTCTAAGTCTCATGGCCCTCTATCAGAATTTGGGAAGATTGGAGAAACTTAATTTTTCGCCCAAAAAAAAAACGTAAGGGGTACCACTGTCGTTTTTTTTTTCGGGCCGAATTTTTGAGTTTCGATATCTCAGCTCTGGAAGGGGCTAGAGCCTCCATTTTTGCACTCAGGTCTAAGTCTCATGGCCCTCTATCAGAATTTGGGAAGATTGGAGAAACTTAATTTTTCGCCCAAAAAAAAAACGTAAGGGGTACCACTGTCGTTTTTTTTCGGGCCGAATTTTTGAGTTTCGATATCTCAGCTCTGGAAGGGGCTAGAGCCTCCATTTTTGCACTCAGGTCTAAGTCTCATGGCCCTCTATCAGAATTTGGGAAGATTGGAGAAACTTAATTTTTCGCCCAAAAAAAAAAACGTAAGGGGTACTACTGTGTTTTTTTTTTCGGGCCGAATTTTTTAGTTTCGATATCTCAGCTCTGGAAGGGGCTAGAGCCTCCATTTTTGCACTCAGGTCTAAGTCTCATGGCCCTCTATCGGAATTTGGGAAGATTGGAGAAACTTAATTTTTCGCCCAAAAAAAAAAACGTAAGGGGTACCACTGTCGTTTTTTTTTCTTGCCGAATTTTTGAGTTTCGATATCTCAGCTCTGGAAGGGGCTAGAGCCTCCATTTTTGCACTCAGGTCTAAGTCTCATGGCCCTCTATCAGAATTTGGGAAGATTGGAGAAACTTAATTTTTCGCCCAAAAAAAAAAACGTAAGGGGTACCACTGTCGTTTTTTTCGGGCCGAATTTTTGAGTTTCGATATCTCAGCTCTGGAAGGGGCTAGAGCCTCCATTTTTGCACTCAGGTCTAAGTCTCATGGCCCTCTATCAGAATTTGGGAAGATTGGAGAAACTTAATTTTTCGCCCAAAAAAAAAAACGTAAGGGGTACCACTGTGTTTTTTTTTTTCGGGCCGAATTTTTTAGTTTCGATATCTCAGCTCTGGAAGGGGCTAGAGCCTCCATTTTTGCACTCAGGTCTAAGTCTCATGGCCCTCTATCGGAATTTGGGAAGATTGGAGAAACTTAATTTTTCGCCCAAAAAAAAAAACGTAAGGGGTAACACTGTCGTTTTTTTTTTTCTGGTCAAAATTTTGAGTTCTGATATCTCAGCTCTGGAAGGGTCTAGAGCCTCCATTTTTGCACCCAGGTTTAAGTCTCATGGCCCTCTATCAGAATCCAGAGTTTTGTGAAGATTGGGGAAACTTAATTTTTCGCCAAAAAAAAAAAAAACGTAAGGGGTAACACTGTCGGGTTTTTTTTCTGGTCGAAACTTTGATTTTCGATATCTCAGCTCTGGAAGGGTCTAGAGCCTCCATTTTTGCACTCAGGTTTAAGTCTCATGGCCCTCTATCAGAATCCAGAGTTTTGAGAAGATTGGGGAAACTTAATTTTTCACACAAAAAAAAAAAACGTAAGGGGTAACACTGTCGTTTTTTTTTCTGGTCGAAACTTTGATTTTCGATATCTCAGCTCTGGAAGGGTCTAGAGCCTCAATTTTTGCACTCAGGTTTAAGTCTCATGGCCCTCTATCAGAATTCAGAGTTTTGAGAAGATTGGAGAAACTTAATTTTTCGCCCAAAAAAAAAAAAACGTAAGGGGTAACACTGTCGTTTTTTTTTTCTGGTCGAAACTTTGATTTTCGATATCTCAGCTCTGGAAGGGTCTAGAGCCTCCATTTTTGCACTCAGGTTTAAGTCTCATGGCCCTCTCTCAGAATCCAGAGTTTCAAGAAGATTGGGGATACTTAATTTTTCGCCCCCCCCAAAGAAACGTAAGGGGTAACACTGTCGTTTTTTTTTTTCTGGTCGATAATTTGATTTTTGATATCTCAGCTCTGGAAGGGTCTCAAGCCTCCATTTTTGCACTCAGGTCTAAGTCTCATGGCCCTCTATCAGAATGCAGAGTTTTGAGAAGATTGGGGAAACTTAATTTTTCGCCCCAAAAAAAAAAACGTAAGGGGTAACACTGTCGTTTTTTTTTTTCTGGTCGAAACTTTGATTTTCGATATCTCAGCTCTGGAAGGGTCTAGAGCCTCCATTTTTGCACTCAGGTTTAAGTCTCATGGCCCTCTATCAGAATCCAGAGTTTCAAGAAGATTGGGGATACTTAATTTTTCACCCCCCCCCCAAAAAAAAACGTAAGGGGTAACACTGTCGTTTTCTTTTTTCTGGTCGAAACTTTGATTTTTGATATCTCAGCTCTGGAAGGGTCTAAAGCCTCCATTTTTGCACTCAGGTCTAAGTCTCATGGCCCTCTATCAGAATCCAGAGTTTTGAGAAGATTGGGGAAACTTAATTTTTCACCCAAAAAAAAAAAAAAAAACGTAAGGGGTAACACTGTCGTTTTTTTTCCTGGTCGAAACTTTGATTTTTGATATCTCAGCTCTGGAAGGGTCTAGAGCCTCCATTTTTGCACTCAGGTTTAAGTCTCATGGCCCTCTATCAGAATCCAGATTTTCAAGAAGATTGGGGAAACTTAATTTTTCGCCCCCCAAAAAAAAAACGTAAGGGGGTAACACTGTGGTTTTTTTTTTTTCTGGTCGAAACTTTGATTTTCGATATCTCAGCTCTGGAAGGGTCTAGAGCCTCAATTTTTGCACTCAGGTTTAAGTCTCATGGCCCTCTATCAGAATTCAGAGTTTTGAGAAGATTGGAGAAACTTAATTTTTCGCCAAAAAAAATAAAACGTAAGGGGTAACACTGTCGTTTTTTTTTTCTGGTCGAAACTTTGATTTTCGATATCTCAGCTCTGGAAGGGTCTAGAGCCTCCATTTTTGCAATCAGGTTTAAGTCTCATGGCCCTCTATCAGAATCCAGAGTTTCAAGAAGATTGGGGATACTTAATTTTTCGCCCCCCCCAAAAAAACGTAAGGGGTAACACTGTCGTTTTTTTTTCTGGTCGAAAATTTGATTTTTGATATCTCAGCTCTGGAAGGGTCTAAAGCCTCCATTTTTGCACTCAGGTCTAAGTCTCATGGCCCTCTATCAGAATGCAGAGTTTTGAGAAGATTGGGGAAACTTAATTTTTCGCCCAAAAAAAAAAAAACGTAAGGGGTAACACTGTCGTTTTTTTTTTCTGGTCGAAACTTTGATTTTCGATATCTCAGCTCTGGAATGGTCTAGAGCCTCCATTTTTGCACTCAGGTTTAAGTCTCATGGCCCTCTATCAGAATCCAGAGTTTTGAGAAGATTGGGAAAACTTAATTTTTCACCCCAAAAAAAAAAAACGTAAGGGGTAACACTGTCGTTTTTTTTTTTTCTGGTCGAAACTTTGATTTTCGATATCTCAGCTCTGGAAGGGTCTAGAGCCTCCATTTTTGCACTCAGGTTTAAGTCTCATGGCCCTCTATACGAATCCAGAGTTTCAAGAAGATTGGGGATACTTAATTTTTCGCCCCCCCCCCAAAAAAAACGTAAGGGGTAACACTGTCGTTTTTTTTTTCTGGTCGCAATTTTGAGTTCTGATATCTCAGCTCTGGAAGGGTCTAGAGCCTCCATTTTTGCACCCAGGTTTAAGTCTCATGGCCCTCTATCAAAATCCAGAGTTTTGAGAAGATTGGGGAAACTTAATTTTTCACACAAAAAAAAAAAAAACGTAAGGGGTAACACTGTCGTTTTTTTTTCTGGTCGAAAGTTTGATTTTCGATATCTCAGCTCTGGAAGAGTCTAGAGCCTCAATTTTTGCACTCAGGTTTAAGTCTCATGGCCCTCTATCAGAATTCAGAGTTTTGAGAAGATTGGAGAAACTTAATTTTTCGCCCAAAAAAAAAAAACGTAAGGGGTAACACTGTCGTTTTTTTTTTCTGGTTGAAAGTTTGATTTTCGATATCTCAGCTCTGGAAGGGTCTAGAGCCTCCATTTTTGCACTCAGGTTTAAGTCTCATGGCCCTCTATCAGAATCCAGAGTTTCAAGAAGATTGGGGATACTTAATTTTTCGCCCCCCCCAAAAAAACGTAAGGGGTAACACTGTCGTTTTTTTTTTTTCTGGTCGAAACTTTGATTTTTGATATCTCAGCTCTGGAAGGGTCTAAAGCCTCCATTTTTGCACTCAGGTCTAAGTCTCATGGCCCTCTATCAGAATCCAGAGTTTTGAGAAGATTGGGAAAACTTAATTTTTCGCCCCCCAAAAAAAAAAAAAAAAACGTAAGGGGTAACACTGTCGTTTTTTTTCCTGGTCGAAACTTTGATTTTTGATATCTCAGCTCTGGAAGGGTCTAGAGCCTCCATTTTTGCACTCAGGTTTAAGTCTCATGGCCCTCTATCAGAATCCAGATTTTCAAGAAGATTGGGGAAACTTAATTTTTCGCCCCCCAAAAAAAACGTAAGGGGTAACACTGTCGTTTTTTTTTTCTGGTCGAAACTTTGATTTTCGATATCTCAGCTCTGGAAGGGTCTAGAGCCTCCATTTTTGCACTCAGGTCCAAGTCTCATGGCCCTCTATCAGAATCCAGAGTTTTGAGAAGATTGGGGAAACTTAATTTTTCGCCCAAAAAAAAAAAAAAACGTAAGGGGTACCACTGTCGTTTTTTTTTTCTTGCCGAATTTTTGAGTTTCGATATCTCAGCTCTGGAAGGGGCTAGAGCCTCCATTTTTGCACTCAGGTCTAAGTCTCATGGCCCTCTATCAGAATCCAGAGTTTTGGGAAGATTGGAGAAACTTAATTTTTCGCCCAAAAAAAAAACGTAAGGGGTACCACTGTCGTTTTTTTTTTCGGGCCGGATTTTTGAGTTTCGATATCTCAGCTCTGGAGGGGGCTAGAGCCTCCATTTTTGCACTCAGGTCTAAGTCTCATGGCCCTCTATCAGAATTTGGGAAGATTGGAGAAACTTAATTTTTCGCCCCAAAAAAAACCGTAAGGGGTACCACTGTCTTTTTTTTTTCGGGCCGAATTTTTGAGTTTCGATATCTCAGCTCTGGAAGGGGCTAGAGCCTCCATTTTTGCACTCAGGTCTAAGTCTCATGGCCCTCTATCAGAATTTGGGAAGATTGGAGAAATTTAATTTTTCGCCCCAAAAAAAACGTAAGGGGTACCACTGTCGTTTTTTTTTTCGGGCCGAATTTTTGAGTTTCGATATCTCAGCTCTGGAAGGGGCTAGAGCCTCCATTTTTGCACTCAGGTCTAAGTCTCATGGCCCTCTATCAGAATTTGGGAAGATTGGAGAAACTTAATTTTTCGCCCAAAAAAAAAAAAACGTAAGGGGTACCACTGTCGTTTTTTTTTCTTGCCGAATTTTTGAGTTTCGATATCTCAGCTCTGGAAGGGGCTAGAGCCTCCATTTTTGCACTCAGGTCTAAGTCTCATGGCCCTCTATCAGAATCCAGAGTTTTGGGAAGATTGGAGAAACTTAATTTTTCGCCCAAAAAAAAACCCGTAAGGGGTACCACTGTCGTTTTTTTTTCGGGCCCAATTTTTGAGTTTCGATATCTCAGCTCTGGAAGGGGCTAGAGCCTCCATTTTTGCACTCAGGTCTAAGTCTCATGGCCCTCTATCAGAATTTGGGAAGATTGGAGAAACTTAATTTTTCGCCCAAAAAAAAAAAAAACGTAAGGGGTACCACTGTCGTTTTTTTTTCGGGCCGAATTTTTGAGTTTCGATATCTCAGCTCTGGAAGGGGCTAGAGCCTCCATTTTTGCACTCAGGTCTAAGTCTCATGGCCCTCTATCAGACTTTGGGAAGATTGGAGAAACTTAATTTTTCGCCCAAAAAAAAAACGTAAGGGGTACCACTGTGTTTTTTTTTTTGGGCCGAATTTTTGAGTTTCGATATCTCAGCTCTGGAAGGGGCTAGAGCCTCAATTTTTGCACTCAGGTCTAAGTCTCATGGCCCTCTATCAGAATTTCTGAAGATTGGAGAAACTTAATTTTTCGCCCCAAAAAAAAACGTAAGGGGTCCCACTGTCGTTTTTTTTTCGGGCCGGATTTTTGAGTTTCGATATCTCAGCTCTGGAAGGGGCTAGAGCCTCCATTTTTGCACTCAGGTCTAAGTCTCATGGCCCTCTATCAGAATTTGGGAAGATTGGAGAAACTTAATTTTTCGCCCAAAAAAAAAACGTAAGGGGTACCACTGTCGTTTTTTTTTTTTCGGGCCGAATTTTTGAGTTTCGATATCTCAGCTCTGGAAGGGGCTAGAGCCTCCATTTTTGCACTCAGGTCTAAGTCTCATGGCCCTCTATCAGAATTTGGGAAGATTGGAGAAACTTAATTTTTCGCCCAAAAAAAACCGTAAGGGGTACCACTGTCGTTTTTTTTTCGGGCCGAATTTTTGAGTTTCGATATCTCAGCTCTGGAAGGGGCTAGAGCCTCCATTTTTGCACTCAGGTCTAAGTCTCATGGCCCTCTATCAGAATTTGGGAAGATTGGAGAAACTTAATTTTTCCCCCCCAAAAAAAAACGTAAGGGGTACCACTGTCGTTTTTTTTTCGGGCCGAATTTTTGAGTTTCGATATCTCAGCTCTGGAAGGGGCTAGAGCCTCCATTTTTGCACTCAGGTCTAAGTCTCATGGCCCTCTATCAGAATTTGGGAAGATTGGAGAAACTTAATTTTTCGCCCAAAAAAAAAAAACGTAAGGGGGTACCACTGTCGTTTTTTTTTCGGGCCGAATTTTTGAGTTTCGATATCTCAGCTCTGGAAGGGGCTAGAGCCTCCATTTTTGCACTCAGGTTCTAAGTCTCATGGCCCTCTATCAGAATTTGGGAAGATTGGAGAAACTTAATTTTTCGCCCCAAAAAAAAAAACGTAAGGGGTACCATCGTTTTTTTTTTTTCGGGCCGAATTTTTGAGTTTCGATATCTCAGCTCTGGAAGGGGCTAGAGCCTCCATTTTTGCACTCAGGTCTAAGTCTCATGGCCCTCTATCAGAATTTGGGAAGATTGGAGAAACTTAATTTTTCGCCCAAAAAAAACCGTAAGGGGTACCACTGTCGTTTTTTTTTCGGGCCGAATTTTTGAGTTTCGATATCTCAGCTCTGGAAGGGGCTAGAGCCTCCATTTTTGCACTCAGGTCTAAGTCTCATGGCCCTCTATCAGAATTTGGGAAGATTGGAGAAACTTAATTTTTCCCCCCCAAAAAAAAACGTAAGGGGTACCACTGTCGTTTTTTTTTCGGGCCGAATTTTTGAGTTTCGATATCTCAGCTCTGGAAGGGGCTAGAGCCTCCATTTTTGCACTCAGGTCTAAGTCTCATGGCCCTCTATCAGAATTTGGGAAGATTGGAGAAACTTAATTTTTCGCCCAAAAAAAAAAAACGTAAGGGGGTACCACTGTCGTTTTTTTTTCGGGCCGAATTTTTGAGTTTCGATATCTCAGCTCTGGAAGGGGCTAGAGCCTCCATTTTTGCACTCAGGTTCTAAGTCTCATGGCCCTCTATCAGAATTTGGGAAGATTGGAGAAACTTAATTTTTCGCCCCAAAAAAAAAAACGTAAGGGGTACCACTGTCGTTTTTTTTTCGGGCCGAATTTTTGAGTTTCGATATCTCAGCTCTGGAAGGGGCTAGAGCCTCCATTTTTGCACTCAGGTCTAAGCTTCATGGCCCTCTATAAGAATTTGGGAAGATTGGAGAAACTTAATTTTTCGCCCAAAAAAAAAAACGTAAGGGGTACCACTGTCGTTTTTTTTTTCGGGCCGAATTTTTGAGTTTCGATATCTCAGCTCTGGAAGGGGCTAGAGCCTCCATTTTTGCACTCAGGTCTAAGTCTCATGGCCCTCTATCAGAATTTGGGAAGATTGGAGAAACTTAATTTTTCGCCCAAAAAAAAAAGCGTAAGGGGTACCACTGTCGTTTTTTTTTCGGGCCGAATTTTTGAGTTTCGATATTTCAGCTCTGGAAGGGGCTAGAGCCTCCATTTTTGCACTCAGGTCTAAATTCTAATGGCCCTCTATCAGAATTTGGGAAGATTGGAGAAACTTAATTTTTCGCCCAAAAAAAAAAACGTAAGGGGTACCACTGTCGTTTTTTTTTTCGGGCCGAATTTTTGAGTTTCGATGTCTCAGCTCTGGAAGGGGCTAGAGCCTCCATTTTTGCACTCAGGTCTAAGCTTCATGGCCCTCTATAAGAATTTGGGAAGATTGGAGAAACTTAATTTTTCGCCCAAAAAAAAAAAACGTAAGGGGTACCACTGTCGTTTTTTTTTTCGGGCCGAATTTTTGAGTTTCGATGTCTCAGCTCTGGAAGGGGCTAGAGCCTCCATTTTTGCACTCAGGTCTAAGTCTCATGGCCCTCTATCAGAATTTGGGAAGATTGGAGAAACTTAATTTTTCGCCCAAAAAAAAAAACGTAAGGGGTACCACTGTCGTTTTTTTTTCGGGCCGAATTTTTGAGTTTCGATATCTCAGCTCTGGAAGGGGCTAGAGCCTCCATTTTTGCACTCAGGTCTAAGTCTCATGGCCCTCTATCAGAATTTGGGAAGATTGGAGAAACTTAATTTTTCGCCCAAAAAAAAAAACGTAAGGGGTACCACTGTCGTTTTTTTTTTTTTCGGGCCGAATTTTTGAGTTTCGATATCTCAGCTCTGGAAGGGGCTAGAGCCTCCATTTTTGCACTCAGGTCTAAGTCTCATGGCCCTCTATCAGAATTTGGGAAGATTGGAGAAACTTAATTTTTCGCCCAAAAAAAAACGTAAGGGGTACCACTGTCGTTTTTTTTTTCGGGCCGAATTTTTGAGTTTCGATATCTCAGCTCTGGAAGGGGCTAGAGCCTCCATTTTTGCACTCAGGTCTAAGTCTCATGGCCCTCTATCAGAATTTGGGAAGATTGGAGAAACTTAATTTTTCGCCCAAAAAAAAAAACGTAAGGGGTACCACTGTCGTTTTTTTTTTCGGGCCGAATTTTTGAGTTTCGATATCTCAGCTCTGGAAGGGGCTAGAGCCTCCATTTTTGCACTCAGGTCTAAGTCTCATGGCCCTCTATCAGAATTTGGGAAGATTGGAGAAACTTAATTTTTCGCCCAAAAAAAAAAAAACGTAAGGGGTACCACTGTCGTTTTTTTTTCGGGCCGAATTTTTGAGTTTCGATATCTCAGCTCTGGAAGGGGCTAGAGCCTCCATTTTTGCACTCAGGTCTAAGTCTCATGGCCCTCTATCAGAATTTGGGAAGATTGGAGAAACTTAATTTTTCGCCCAAAAAAAAAAACGTAAGGGGTACCACTGTGTTTTTTTTTTTTGGGCCGAATTTTTGAGTTTCGATATCTCAGCTCTGGAAGGGGCTAGAGCCTCCATTTTTGCACTCAGGTCTAAGTCTCATGGCCCTCTATCAGAAATTGGGAAGATTGGAGAAACTTAATTTTTCGCCCAAAAAAAAAAAACGAAAGGGGTACCACTGTCGTTTTTTTTTTTTCGGGCCGAATTTTTGAGTTTCGATATCTCAGCTCTGGAAGGGGCTAGAGCCTCCATTTTTGCACTCAGGTCTAAGTCTCATGGCCCTCTATCAGAATTTGGGAAGATTGGAGAAACTTAATTTTTCGCCCAAAAAAAAAACGTAAGGGGTACCACTGTGTTTTTTTTTTTGGGCCGAATTTTTGAGTTTCGATATCTCAGCTCTGGAAGGGGCTAGAGCCTCCATTTTTGCACTCAGGTCTAAGTCTCATGGCCCTCTATCAGAATTTGTGAAGATTGGAGAAACTTAATTTTTCGCCCAAAAAAAAAACGTAAGGGGTACCACTGTCTTTTTTTTTTCGGGCCGGATTTTTGAGTTTCGATATCTCAGCTCTGGAAGGGGCTAGAGCCTCCATTTTTGCACTCAGGTCTAAGTCTCATGGCCCTCTATCAGAATTTGGGAAGATTGGAGAAACTTAATTTTTCGCCCAAAAAAAAAACGTAAGGGGTACCACTGTCGTTTTTTTTTTCGGGCCGAATTTTTGAGTTTCGATATCTCAGCTCTGGAAGGGGCTAGAGCCTCCATTTTTGCACTCAGGTCTAAGTCTCATGGCCCTCTATCAGAATTTGGGAAGATTGGAGAAACTTAATTTTTCCCCCCCCAAAAAAAACGTAAGGGGTACCACTGTCGTTTTTTTTTCGGGCCGAATTTTTGAGTTTCGATATCTCAGCTCTGGAAGGGGCTAGAGCCTCCATTTTTGCACTCAGGTCTAAGTCTCATGGCCCTCTATCAGAATTTGGGAAGATTGGAGAAACTTAATTTTTCGCCCAAAAAAAAAAAACGTAAGGGGGTACCACTGTCGTTTTTTTTTCGGGCCGAATTTTTGAGTTTCGATATCTCAGCTCTGGAAGGGGCTAGAGCCTCCATTTTTGCACTCAGGTTCTAAGTCTCATGGCCCTCTATCAGAATTTGGGAAGATTGGAGAAACTTAATTTTTCGCCCCAAAAAAAAAAACGTAAGGGGTACCATCGTTTTTTTTTTTTCGGGCCGAATTTTTGAGTTTCGATATCTCAGCTCTGGAAGGGGCTAGAGCCTCCATTTTTGCACTCAGGTCTAAGTCTCATGGCCCTCTATCAGAATTTGGGAAGATTGGAGAAACTTAATTTTTCGCCCAAAAAAAACCGTAAGGGGTACCACTGTCGTTTTTTTTTCGGGCCGAATTTTTGAGTTTCGATATCTCAGCTCTGGAAGGGGCTAGAGCCTCCATTTTTGCACTCAGGTCTAAGTCTCATGGCCCTCTATCAGAATTTGGGAAGATTGGAGAAACTTAATTTTTCCCCCCCAAAAAAAAACGTAAGGGGTACCACTGTCGTTTTTTTTTCGGGCCGAATTTTTGAGTTTCGATATCTCAGCTCTGGAAGGGGCTAGAGCCTCCATTTTTGCACTCAGGTCTAAGTCTCATGGCCCTCTATCAGAATTTGGGAAGATTGGAGAAACTTAATTTTTCGCCCAAAAAAAAAAACGTAAGGGGGTACCACTGTCGTTTTTTTTTCGGGCCGAATTTTTGAGTTTCGATATCTCAGCTCTGGAAGGGGCTAGAGCCTCCATTTTTGCACTCAGGTTCTAAGTCTCATGGCCCTCTATCAGAATTTGGGAAGATTGGAGAAACTTAATTTTTCGCCCCAAAAAAAAAAACGTAAGGGGTACCACTGTCGTTTTTTTTTCGGGCCGAATTTTTGAGTTTCGATATCTCAGCTCTGGAAGGGGCTAGAGCCTCCATTTTTGCACTCAGGTCTAAGCTTCATGGCCCTCTATAAGAATTTGGGAAGATTGGAGAAACTTAATTTTTCGCCCAAAAAAAAAAACGTAAGGGGTACCACTGTCGTTTTTTTTTTCGGGCCGAATTTGTGAGTTTCGATATCTCAGCTCTGGAAGGGGCTAGAGCCTCCATTTTTGCACTCAGGTCTAAGTCTCATGGCCCTCTATCAGAATTTGGGAAGATTGGAGAAACTTAATTTTTCGCCCAAAAAAAAAAGCGTAAGGGGTACCACTGTCGTTTTTTTTTCGGGCCGAATTTTTGAGTTTCGATATTTCAGCTCTGGAAGGGGCTAGAGCCTCCATTTTTGCACTCAGGTCTAAATTCTAATGGCCCTCTATCAGAATTTGGGAAGATTGGAGAAACTTAATTTTTCGCCCAAAAAAAAAACGTAAGGGGTACCACTGTCGTTTTTTTTTTCGGGCCGAATTTTTGAGTTTCGATGTCTCAGCTCTGGAAGGGGCTAGAGCCTCCATTTTTGCACTCAGGTCTAAGCTTCATGGCCCTCTATAAAAATTTGGGAAGATTGGAGAAACTTAATTTTTCGCCCAAAAAAAAAAAACGTAAGGGGTACCACTGTCGTTTTTTTTTTCGGGCCGAATTTTTGAGTTTCGATGTCTCAGCTCTGGAAGGGGCTAGAGCCTCCATTTTTGCACTCAGGTCTAAGTCTCATGGCCCTCTATCAGAATTTGGGAAGATTGGAGAAACTTAATTTTTCGCCCAAAAAAAAAAAACGTAAGGGGTACCACTGTGTTTTTTTTTTCGGGCCGAATTTTTTAGTTTCGATATCTCAGCTCTGGAAGGGGCTAGAGCCTCCATTTTTGCTCTCAGGTCTAAGTCTCATGGCCCTCTATCGGAATTTGGGAAGATTGGAGAAACTTAATTTTTCGCCCAAAAAAAAAAACGTAAGGGGTACCACTGTCGTTTTTTTTTCGGGCCGAATTTTTGAGTTTCGATATCTCAGCTCTGGAAGGGGCTAGAGCCTCCATTTTTGCACTCAGGTCTAAGTCTCACGGCCCTCTATCAGAATTTGGGAAGATTGGAGAAACTTAATTTTTCGCCCAAAAAAAAAAACGTAAGGGGTACCACTGTCGTTTTTTTTTTTTCGGGCCGAATTTTTGAGTTTCGATATCTCAGCTCTGGAAGGGGCTAGAGCCTCCATTTTTGCACTCAGGTCTAAGTCTCATGGCCCTCTATCAGAATTTGGGAAGATTGGAGAAACTTAATTTTTCGCCCAAAAAAAAAACGTAAGGGGTACCACTGTCGTTTTTTTTTTCGGGCCGAATTTTTGAGTTTCGATATCTCAGCTCTGGAAGGGGCTAGAGCCTCCATTTTTGCACTCAGGTCTAAGTCTCATGGCCCTCTATCAGAATTTGGGAAGATTGGAGAAACTTAATTTTTCGCCCAAAAAAAAAAAACGTAAGGGGTACCACTGTCGTTTTTTTTTTCGGGCCGAATTTTTGAGTTTCGATATCTCAGCTCTGGAAGGGGCTAGAGCCTCCATTTTTGCACTCAGGTCTAAGTCTCATGGCCCTCTATCAGAATTTGGGAAGATTGGAGAAACTTAATTTTTCGCCCAAAAAAAAAACCGTAAGGGGTACCACTGTGTTTTTTTTTTTGGGCCGAATTTTTGAGTTTCGATATCTCAGCTCTGGAAGGGGCTAGAGCCTCCATTTTTGCACTCAGGTCTAAGTCTCATGGCCCTCTATCAGAAATTGGGAAGATTGGAGAAACTTAATTTTTCGCCCAAAAAAAAAAAACGAAAGGGGTACCACTGTCGTTTTTTTTTTTTCGGGTCGAATTTTTGAGTTTCGATATCTCAGCTCTGGAAGGGGCTAGAGCCTCCATTTTTGCACTCAGGTCTAAGTCTCATGGCCCTCTATCAGAATTTGGGAAGATTGGAGAAACTTAATTTTTCGCCCAAAAAAAAAACGTAAGGGGTACCACTGTGTTTTTTTTTTTGGGCCTAATTTTTGAGTTTCGATATCTCAGCTCTGGAAGGGGCTAGAGCCTCCATTTTTGCACTCAGGTCTAAGTCTCATGGCCCTCTATCAGAATTTGTGAAGATTGGAGAAACTTAATTTTTCGCCCAAAAAAAAAACGTAAGGGGTACCACTGTCTTTTTTTTTTTCGGGCCGGATTTTTGAGTTTCGATATCTCAGCTCTGGAAGGGGCTAGAGCCTCCATTTTTGCACTCAGGTCTAAGTCTCATGGCCCTCTATCAGAATTTGGGAAGATTGGAGAAACTTAATTTTTCGCCCAAAAAAAAAACGTAAGGGGTACCACTGTCGTTTTTTTTTTCGGGCCGAATTTTTGAGTTTCGATATCTCAGCTCTGGAAGGGGCTAGAGCCTCCATTTTTGCACTCAGGTCTAAGTCTCATGGCCCTCTATCAGAATTTGGGAAGATTGGAGAAACTTAATTTTTCGCCCAAAAAAAAAAACGTAAGGGGTACCACTGTCGTTTTTTTTCGGGCCGAATTTTTGAGTTTCGATATCTCAGCTCTGGAAGGGGCTAGAGCCTCCATTTTTGCACTCAGGTCTAAGTCTCATGGCCCTCTATCAGAATTTGGGAAGATTGGAGAAACTTAATTTTTCGCCCAAAAAAAAAAACGTAAGGGGTACTACTGTGTTTTTTTTTTCGGGCCGAATTTTTTAGTTTCGATATCTCAGCTCTGGAAGGGGCTAGAGCCTCCATTTTTGCACTCAGGTCTAAGTCTCATGGCCCTCTATCGGAATTTGGGAAGATTGGAGAAACTTAATTTTTCGCCCAAAAAAAAAAACGTAAGGGGTACCACTGTCGTTTTTTTTTCTTGCCGAATTTTTGAGTTTCGATATCTCAGCTCTGGAAGGGGCTAGAGCCTCCATTTTTGCACTCAGGTCTAAGTCTCATGGCCCTCTATCAGAATTTGGGAAGATTGGAGAAACTTAATTTTTCGCCCAAAAAAAAAAACGTAAGGGGTACCACTGTCGTTTTTTTCGGGCCGAATTTTTGAGTTTCGATATCTCAGCTCTGGAAGGGGCTAGAGCCTCCATTTTTGCACTCAGGTCTAAGTCTCATGGCCCTCTATCAGAATTTGGGAAGATTGGAGAAACTTAATTTTTCGCCCAAAAAAAAAAACGTAAGGGGTACCACTGTGTTTTTTTTTTTCGGGCCGAATTTTTTAGTTTCGATATCTCAGCTCTGGAAGGGGCTAGAGCCTCCATTTTTGCACTCAGGTCTAAGTCTCATGGCCCTCTATCGGAATTTGGGAAGATTGGAGAAACTTAATTTTTCGCCCAAAAAAAAAAACGTAAGGGGTAACACTGTCGTTTTTTTTTTTCTGGTCAAAATTTTGAGTTCTGATATCTCAGCTCTGGAAGGGTCTAGAGCCTCCATTTTTGCACCCAGGTCTAAGTCTCATGGCCCTCTATCAGAATCCAGAGTTTTGTGAAGATTGGGGAAACTTAATTTTTCGCCAAAAAAAAAAAAAACGTAAGGGGTAACACTGTCGGGTTTTTTTTCTGGTCGAAACTTTGATTTTCGATATCTCAGCTCTGGAAGGGTCTAGAGCCTCCATTTTTGCACTCAGGTTTAAGTCTCATGGCCCTCTATCAGAATCCAGAGTTTTGAGAAGATTGGGGAAACTTAATTTTTCACACAAAAAAAAAAAACGTAAGGGGTAACACTGTCGTTTTTTTTTCTGGTCGAAACTTTGATTTTCGATATCTCAGCTCTGGAAGGGTCTAGAGCCTCAATTTTTGCACTCAGGTTTAAGTCTCATGGCCCTCTATCAGAATTCAGAGTTTTGAGAAGATTGGAGAAACTTAATTTTTCGCCCAAAAAAAAAAAAACGTAAGGGGTAACACTGTCGTTTTTTTTTTCTGGTCGAAACTTTGATTTTCGATATCTCAGCTCTGGAAGGGTCTAGAGCCTCCATTTTTGCACTCAGGTTTAAGTCTCATGGCCCTCTCTCAGAATCCAGAGTTTCAAGAAGATTGGGGATACTTAATTTTTCGCCCCCCCCAAAGAAACGTAAGGGGTAACACTGTCGTTTTTTTTTTTTCTGGTCGAAAATTTGATTTTTGATATCTCAGCTCTGGAAGGGTCTCAAGCCTCCATTTTTGCACTCAGGTCTAAGTCTCATGGCCCTCTATCAGAATGCAGAGTTTTGAGAAGATTGGGGAAACTTAATTTTTCGCCCCAAAAAAAAAAACGTAAGGGGTAACACTGTCGTTTTTTTTTTTCTGGTCGAAACTTTGATTTTCGATATCTCAGCTCTGGAAGGGTCTAGAGCCTCCATTTTTGCACTCAGGTTTAAGTCTCATGGCCCTCTATCAGAATCCAGAGTTTCAAGAAGATTGGGGATACTTAATTTTTCACCCCCCCCCCCAAAAAAAACGTAAGGGGTAACACTGTCGTTTTCTTTTTTCTGGTCGAAACTTTGATTTTTGATATCTCAGCTCTGGAAGGGTCTAAAGCCTCCATTTTTGCACTCAGGTCTAAGTCTCATGGCCCTCTATCAGAATGCAGAGTTTTGAGAAGATTGGGGAAACTTAATTTTTCGCCCAAAAAAAAACAAAAAACGTAAGGGGTAACACTGTCGTTTTTTTTTCTGGTCGATACTTTGATTTTCGATATCTCAGCTCTGGAAGGGTCTAGAGCCTCAATTTTTGCACTCAGGTTTAAGTCTCATGGCCCTCTATCAGAATCCAGAGTTTTGAGAAGATTGGGGAAACTTAATTTTTCACCCAAAAAAAAAAAAAAAAAACGTAAGGGGTAACACTGTCGTTTTTTTTCCTGGTCGAAACTTTGATTTTTGATATCTCAGCTCTGGAAGGGTCTAGAGCCTCCATTTTTGCACTCAGGTTTAAGTCTCATGGCCCTCTATCAGAATCCAGATTTTCAAGAAGATTGGGGAAACTTAATTTTTCGCCCCCCAAAAAAAAACGTAAGGGGGTAACACTGTGTTTTTTTTTTCTGGTCGAAACTTTGATTTTCGATATCTCAGCTCTGGAAGGGTCTAGAGCCTCAATTTTTGCACTCAGGTTTAAGTCTCATGGCCCTCTATCAGAATTCAGAGTTTTGAGAAGATTGGAGAAACTTAATTTTTCGCCAAAAAAAATAAAACGTAAGGGGTAACACTGTCGTTTTTTTTTTCTGGTCGAAACTTTGATTTTCGATATCTCAGCTCTGGAAGGGTCTAGAGCCTCCATTTTTGCAATCAGGTTTAAGTCTCATGGCCCTCTATCAGAATCCAGAGTTTCAAGAAGATTGGGGATACTTAATTTTTCGCCCCCCCAAAAAAAACGTAAGGGGTAACACTGTCGTTTTTTTTTCTGGTCGAAAATTTGATTTTTGATATCTCAGCTCTGGAAGGGTCTAAAGCCTCCATTTTTGCACTCAGGTCTAAGTCTCATGGCCCTCTATCAGAATGCAGAGTTTTGAGAAGATTGGGGAAACTTAATTTTTCGCCCAAAAAAAAAAAAACGTAAGGGGTAACACTGTCGTTTTTTTTTTCTGGTCGAAACTTTGATTTTCTATATCTCAGCTCTGGAATGGTCTAGAGCCTCCATTTTTGCACTCAGGTTTAAGTCTCATGGCCCTCTATCAGAATCCAGAGTTTTGAGAAGATTGGGAAAACTTAATTTTTCACCCCAAAAAAAAAAACGTAAGGGGTAACACTGTCGTTTTTTTTTTTTCTGGTCGAAACTTTGATTTTCGATATCTCAGCTCTGGAAGGGTCTAGAGCCTCCATTTTTGCACTCAGGTTTAAGTCTCATGGCCCTCTATACGAATCCAGAGTTTCAAGAAGATTGGGGATACTTAATTTTTCGCCCCCCCCCCAAAAAAAACGTAAGGGGTAACACTGTCGTTTTTTTTTTCTGGTCGCAATTTTGAGTTCTGATATCTCAGCTCTGGAAGGGTCTAGAGCCTCCATTTTTGCACCCAGGTTTAAGTCTCATGGCCCTCTATCAAAATCCAGAGTTTTGAGAAGATTGGGGAAACTTAATTTTTCACACAAAAAAAAAAAAAACGTAAGGGGTAACACTGTCGTTTTTTTTTCTGGTCGAAAGTTTGATTTTCGATATCTCAGCTCTGGAAGAGTCTAGAGCCTCAATTTTTGCACTCAGGTTTAAGTCTCATGGCCCTCTATCAGAATTCAGAGTTTTGAGAAGATTGGAGAAACTTAATTTTTCGCCCAAAAAAAAAAACGTAAGGGGTAACACTGTCGTTTTTTTTTTCTGGTTGAAAGTTTGATTTTCGATATCTCAGCTCTGGAAGGGTCTAGAGCCTCCATTTTTGCACTCAGGTTTAAGTCTCATGGCCCTCTATCAGAATCCAGATTTTCAAGAAGATTGGGGAAACTTAATTTTTCGCCCCCCAAAAAAAACGTAAGGGGTAACACTGTCGTTTTTTTTTTCTGGTCGAAACTTTGATTTTCGATATCTCAGCTCTGGAAGGGTCTAGAGCCTCCATTTTTGCACTCAGGTCCAAGTCTCATGGCCCTCTATCAGAATCCAGAGTTTTGAGAAGATTGGGGAAACTTAATTTTTCGCACAAAAAAAAAAAAACGTAAGGGGTACCACTGTCGTTTTTTTTTTCTTGCCGAATTTTTGAGTTTCGATATCTCAGCTCTGGAAGGGGCTAGAGCCTCCATTTTTGCACTCAGGTCTAAGTCTCATGGCCCTCTATCAGAATCCAGAGTTTTGGGAAGATTGGAGAAACTTAATTTTTCGCCAAAAAAAAAAACGTAAGGGGTACCACTGTCGTTTTTTTTTTCGGGCCGGATTTTTGAGTTTCGATATCTCAGCTCTGGAGGGGGCTAGAGCCTCCATTTTTGCACTCAGGTCTAAGTCTCATGGCCCTCTATCAGAATTTGGGAAGATTGGAGAAACTTAATTTTTCGCCCAAAAAAAAACCGTAAGGGGTACCACTGTCTTTTTTTTTTCGGGCCGAATTTTTGAGTTTCGATATCTCAGCTCTGGAAGGGGCTAGAGCCTCCATTTTTGCACTCAGGTCTAAGTCTCATGGCCCTCTATCAGAATTTGGGAAGATTGGAGAAATTTAATTTTTCGCCCCAAAAAAAACGTAAGGGGTACCACTGTCGTTTTTTTTTTTCGGGCCGAATTTTTGAGTTTCGATATCTCAGCTCTGGAAGGGGCTAGAGCCTCCATTTTTGCACTCAGGTCTAAGTCTCATGGCCCTCTATCAGAATTTGGGAAGATTGGAGAAACTTAATTTTTCGCCCAAAAAAAAAAAACGTAAGGGGTACCACTGTCGTTTTTTTTTCTTGCCGAATTTTTGAGTTTCGATATCTCAGCTCTGGAAGGGGCTAGAGCCTCCATTTTTGCACTCAGGTCTAAGTCTCATGGCCCTCTATCAGAATCCAGAGTTTTGGGAAGATTGGAGAAACTTAATTTTTCGCCCAAAAAAAAAACCGTAAGGGGTACCACTGTCGTTTTTTTTTCGGGCCCAATTTTTGAGTTTCGATATCTCAGCTCTGGAAGGGGCTAGAGCCTCCATTTTTGCACTCAGGTCTAAGTCTCATGGCCCTCTATCAGAATTTGGGAAGATTGGAGAAACTTAATTTTTCGCCCAAAAAAAAAAAAACGTAAGGGGTACCACTGTCGTTTTTTTTTCGGGCCGAATTTTTGAGTTTCGATATCTCAGCTCTGGAAGGGGCTAGAGCCTCCATTTTTGCACTCAGGTCTAAGTCTCATGGCCCTCTATCAGACTTTGGGAAGATTGGAGAAACTTAATTTTTCGCCCAAAAAAAAAACGTAAGGGGTACCACTGTGTTTTTTTTTTTGGGCCGAATTTTTGAGTTTCGATATCTCAGCTCTGGAAGGGGCTAGAGCCTCCATTTTTGCACTCAGGTCTAAGTCTCATGGCCCTCTATCAGAATTTCTGAAGATTGGAGAAACTTAATTTTTCGCCCCAAAAAAAAACGTAAGGGGTACCACTGTCGTTTTTTTTTCGGGCCGGATTTTTGAGTTTCGATATCTCAGCTCTGGAAGGGGCTAGAGCCTCCATTTTTGCACTCAGGTCTAAGTCTCATGGCCCTCTATCAGAATTTGGGAAGATTGGAGAAACTTAATTTTTCGCCCAAAAAAAAAACGTAAGGGGTACCACTGTCGTTTTTTTTTTTTCGGGCCGAATTTTTGAGTTTCGATATCTCAGCTCTGGAAGGGGCTAGAGCCTCCATTTTTGCACTCAGGTCTAAGTCTCATGGCCCTCTATCAGAATTTGGGAAGATTGGAGAAACTTAATTTTTCGCCCAAAAAAAACCGTAAGGGGTACCACTGTCGTTTTTTTTTCGGGCCGAATTTTTGAGTTTCGATATCTCAGCTCTGGAAGGGGCTAGAGCCTCCATTTTTGCACTCAGGTCTAAGTCTCATGGCCCTCTATCAGAATTTGGGAAGATTGGAGAAACTTAATTTTTCCCCCCCAAAAAAAAACGTAAGGGGTACCACTGTCGTTTTTTTTTCGGGCCGAATTTTTGAGTTTCGATATCTCAGCTCTGGAAGGGGCTAGAGCCTCCATTTTTGCACTCAGGTCTAAGTCTCATGGCCCTCTATCAGAATTTGGGAAGATTGGAGAAACTTAATTTTTCGCCCAAAAAAAAAAAACGTAAGGGGGTACCACTGTCGTTTTTTTTTCGGGCCGAATTTTTGAGTTTCGATATCTCAGCTCTGGAAGGGGCTAGAGCCTCCATTTTTGCACTCAGGTTCTAAGTCTCATGGCCCTCTATCAGAATTTGGGAAGATTGGAGAAACTTAATTTTTCGCCCCAAAAAAAAAAACGTAAGGGGTACCATCGTTTTTTTTTTTTCGGGCCGAATTTTTGAGTTTCGATATCTCAGCTCTGGAAGGGGCTAGAGCCTCCATTTTTGCACTCAGGTCTAAGTCTCATGGCCCTCTATCAGAATTTGGGAAGATTGGAGAAACTTAATTTTTCGCCCAAAAAAAACCGTAAGGGGTACCACTGTCGTTTTTTTTTCGGGCCGAATTTTTGAGTTTCGATATCTCAGCTCTGGAAGGGGCTAGAGCCTCCATTTTTGCACTCAGGTCTAAGTCTCATGGCCCTCTATCAGAATTTGGGAAGATTGGAGAAACTTAATTTTTCCCCCCCAAAAAAAAACGTAAGGGGTACCACTGTCGTTTTTTTTTCGGGCCGAATTTTTGAGTTTCGATATCTCAGCTCTGGAAGGGGCTAGAGCCTCCATTTTTGCACTCAGGTCTAAGTCTCATGGCCCTCTATCAGAATTTGGGAAGATTGGAGAAACTTAATTTTTCGCCCAAAAAAAAAAAACGTAAGGGGGTACCACTGTCGTTTTTTTTTCGGGCCGAATTTTTGAGTTTCGATATCTCAGCTCTGGAAGGGGCTAGAGCCTCCATTTTTGCACTCAGGTTCTAAGTCTCATGGCCCTCTATCAGAATTTGGGAAGATTGGAGAAACTTAATTTTTCGCCCCAAAAAAAAAAACGTAAGGGGTACCACTGTCGTTTTTTTTTCGGGCCGAATTTTTGAGTTTCGATTTCTCAGCTCTGGAAGGGGCTAGAGCCTCCATTTTTGCACTCAGGTCTAAGCTTCATGGCCCTCTATAAGAATTTGGGAAGATTGGAGAAACTTAATTTTTCGCCCAAAAAAAAAAACGTAAGGGGTAACACTGTCGTTTTTTTTTTTCGGGCCGAATTTTTGAGTTTCGATATCTCAGCTCTGGAAGGGGCTAGAGCCTCCATTTTTGCACTCAGGTCTAAGTCTCATGGCCCTCTATCAGAATTTGGGAAGATTGGAGAAACTTAATTTTTCGCCCAAAAAAAAAAGCGTAAGGGGTACCACTGTCGTTTTTTTTTCGGGCCGAATTTTTGAGTTTCGATATTTCAGCTCTGGAAGGGGCTAGAGCCTCCATTTTTGCACTCAGGTCTAAATTCTAATGGCCCTCTATCAGAATTTGGGAAGATTGGAGAAACTTAATTTTTCGCCCAAAAAAAAAAACGTAAGGGGTACCACTGTCGTTTTTTTTTTCGGGCCGAATTTTTGAGTTTCGATGTCTCAGCTCTGGAAGGGGCTAGAGCCTCCATTTTTGCACTCAGGTCTAAGCTTCATGGCCCTCTATAAGAATTTGGGAAGATTGGAGAAACTTAATTTTTCGCCCAAAAAAAAAAAACGTAAGGGGTACCACTGTCGTTTTTTTTTTCGGGCCGAATTTTTGAGTTTCGATGTCTCAGCTCTGGAAGGGGCTAGAGCCTCCATTTTTGCACTCAGGTCTAAGTCTCATGGCCCTCTATCAGAATTTGGGAAGATTGGAGAAACTTAATTTTTCGCCCAAAAAAAAAAAACGTAAGGGGTACCACTGTGTTTTTTTTTTCGGGCCGAATTTTTTAGTTTCGATATCTCAGCTCTGGAAGGGGCTAGAGCCTCCATTTTTGCTCTCAGGTCTAAGTCTCATGGCCCTCTATCGGAATTTGGGAAGATTGGAGAAACTTAATTTTTCGCCCAAAAAAAAAAACGTAAGGGGTACCACTGTCGTTTTTTTTTCGGGCCGAATTTTTGAGTTTCGATATCTCAGCTCTGGAAGGGGCTAGAGCCTCCATTTTTGCACTCAGGTCTAAGTCTCATGGCCCTCTATCAGAATTTGGGAAGATTGGAGAAACTTAATTTTTCGCCCAAAAAAAAAAACGTAAGGGGTACCACTGTCGTTTTTTTTTTTTCGGGCCGAATTTTTGAGTTTCGATATCTCAGCTCTGGAAGGGGCTAGAGCCTCCATTTTTGCACTCAGGTCTAAGTCTCATGGCCCTCTATCAGAATTTGGGAAGATTGGAGAAACTTAATTTTTCGCCCAAAAAAAAAACGTAAGGGGTACCACTGTCGTTTTTTTTTTCGGGCCGAATTTTTGAGTTTCGATATCTCAGCTCTGGAAGGGGCTAGAGCCTCCATTTTTGCACTCAGGTCTAAGTCTCATGGCCCTCTATCAGAATTTGGGAAGATTGGAGAAACTTAATTTTTCGCCCAAAAAAAAAAACGTAAGGGGTACCACTGTCGTTTTTTTTTTCGGGCCGAATTTTTGAGTTTCGATATCTCAGCTCTGGAAGGGGCTAGAGCCTCCATTTTTGCACTCAGGTCTAAGTCTCATGGCCCTCTATCAGAATTTGGGAAGATTGGAGAAACTTAATTTTTCACCCAAAAAAAAAAAACGTAAGGGGTACCACTGTCGTTTTTTTTTCGGGCCGAATTTTTGAGTTTCGATATCTCAGCTCTGGAAGGGGCTAGAGCCTCCATTTTTGCACTCAGGTCTAAGTCTCATGGCCCTCTATCAGAATTTGGGAAGATTGGAGAAACTTAATTTTTCGCCCAAAAAAAAAAACGTAAGGGGTACCACTGTGTTTTTTTTTTTTGGGCCGAATTTTTGAGTTTCGATATCTCAGCTCTGGAAGGGGCTAGAGCCTCCATTTTTGCACTCAGGTCTAAGTCTCATGGCCCTCTATCAGAAATTGGGAAGATTGGAGAAACTTAATTTTTCGCCCAAAAAAAAAAAACGAAAGGGGTACCACTGTCGTTTTTTTTTTTCGGGCCGAATTTTTGAGTTTCGATATCTCAGCTCTGGAAGGGGCTAGAGCCTCCATTTTTGCACTCAGGTCTAAGTCTCATGGCCCTCTATCAGAATTTGGGAAGATTGGAGAAACTTAATTTTTCGCCCAAAAAAAAAACGTAAGGGGTACCACTGTGTTTTTTTTTTTGGGCCGAATTTTTGAGTTTCGATATCTCAGCTCTGGAAGGGGCTAGAGCCTCCATTTTTGCACTCAGGTCTAAGTCTCATGGCCCTCTATCAGAATTTGTGAAGATTGG
The DNA here is from genome assembly GCF_988280905.1 of Pimephales promelas. Lineage (NCBI taxonomy): Eukaryota > Metazoa > Chordata > Actinopteri > Cypriniformes > Leuciscidae > Pimephales > Pimephales promelas. The sequence goes on along the minus strand of NC_142785.1, from coordinate 5,315,643 downwards.
AGAAACTTAATTTTTCGCCCAAAAAAAAAACGTAAGGGGTACCACTGTCTTTTTTTTTTCGGGCCGGATTTTTGAGTTTCGATATCTCAGCTCTGGAAGGGGCTAGAGCCTCCATTTTTGCACTCAGGTCTAAGTCTCATGGCCCTCTATCAGAATTTGGGAAGATTGGAGAAACTTAATTTTTCGCCCAAAAAAAAAACGTAAGGGGTACCACTGTCGTTTTTTTTTTCGGGCCGAATTTTTGAGTTTCGATATCTCAGCTCTGGAAGGGGCTAGAGCCTCCATTTTTGCACTCAGGTCTAAGTCTCATGGCCCTCTATCAGAATTTGGGAAGATTGGAGAAACTTAATTTTTCCCCCCCAAAAAAAAACGTAAGGGGTACCACTGTCGTTTTTTTTTCGGGCCGAATTTTTGAGTTTCGATATCTCAGCTCTGGAAGGGGCTAGAGCCTCCATTTTTGCACTCAGGTCTAAGTCTCATGGCCCTCTATCAGAATTTGGGAAGATTGGAGAAACTTAATTTTTCGCCCAAAAAAAAAAAACGTAAGGGGGTACCACTGTCGTTTTTTTTTCGGGCCGAATTTTTGAGTTTCGATATCTCAGCTCTGGAAGGGGCTAGAGCCTCCATTTTTGCACTCAGGTTCTAAGTCTCATGGCCCTCTATCAGAATTTGGGAAGATTGGAGAAACTAAATTTTTCGCCCCAAAAAAAAAACGTAAGGGGTACCATCGTTTTTTTTTTTTCGGGCCGAATTTTTGAGTTTCGATATCTCAGCTCTGGAAGGGGCTAGAGCCTCCATTTTTGCACTCAGGTCTAAGTCTCATGGCCCTCTATCAGAATTTGGGAAGATTGGAGAAACTTAATTTTTCGCCCAAAAAAAACCGTAAGGGGTACCACTGTCGTTTTTTTTTCGGGCCGAATTTTTGAGTTTCGATATCTCAGCTCTGGAAGGGGCTAGAGCCTCCATTTTTGCACTCAGGTCTAAGTCTCATGGCCCTCTATCAGAATTTGGGAAGATTGGAGAAACTTAATTTTTCCCCCCCAAAAAAAAACGTAAGGGGTACCACTGTCGTTTTTTTTTCGGGCCGAATTTTTGAGTTTCGATATCTCAGCTCTGGAAGGGGCTAGAGCCTCCATTTTTGCACTCAGGTCTAAGTCTCATGGCCCTCTATCAGAATTTGGGAAGATTGGAGAAACTTAATTTTTCGCCCAAAAAAAAAAAACGTAAGGGGGTACCACTGTCGTTTTTTTTTCGGGCCGAATTTTTGAGTTTCGATATCTCAGCTCTGGAAGGGGCTAGAGCCTCCATTTTTGCACTCAGGTTCTAAGTCTCATGGCCCTCTATCAGAATTTGGGAAGATTGGAGAAACTTAATTTTTCGCCCCAAAAAAAAAAACGTAAGGGGTACCACTGTCGTTTTTTTTTCGGGCCGAATTTTTGAGTTTCGATATCTCAGCTCTGGAAGGGGCTAGAGCCTCCATTTTTGCACTCAGGTCTAAGCTTCATGGCCCTCTATAAGAATTTGGGAAGATTGGAGAAACTTAATTTTTCGCCCAAAAAAAAAAACGTAAGGGGTACCACTGTCGTTTTTTTTTTCGGGCCGAATTTGTGAGTTTCGATATCTCAGCTCTGGAAGGGGCTAGAGCCTCCATTTTTGCACTCAGGTCTAAGTCTCATGGCCCTCTATCAGAATTTGGGAAGATTGGAGAAACTTAATTTTTCGCCCAAAAAAAAAAGTGTAAGGGGTACCACTGTCGTTTTTTTTTCGGGCCGAATTTTTGAGTTTCGATATTTCAGCTCTGGAAGGGGCTAGAGCCTCCATTTTTGCACTCAGGTCTAAATTCTAATGGCCCTCTATCAGAATTTGGGAAGATTGGAGAAACTTAATTTTTCGCCCAAAAAAAAAAACGTAAGGGGTACCACTGTCGTTTTTTTTTTCGGGCCGAATTTTTGAGTTTCGATGTCTCAGCTCTGGAAGGGGCTAGAGCCTCCATTTTTGCACTCAGGTCTAAGCTTCATGGCCCTCTATAAGAATTTGGGAAGATTGGAGAAACTTAATTTTTCGCCCAAAAAAAAAAAACGTAAGGGGTACCACTGTCGTTTTTTTTTTCGGGCCGAATTTTTGAGTTTCGATGTCTCAGCTCTGGAAGGGGCTAGAGCCTCCATTTTTGCACTCAGGTCTAAGTCTCATGGCCCTCTATCAGAATTTGGGAAGATTGGAGAAACTTAATTTTTCGCCCAAAAAAAAAAAACGTAAGGGGTACCACTGTGTTTTTTTTTTCGGGCCGAATTTTTTAGTTTCGATATCTCAGCTCTGGAAGGGGCTAGAGCCTCCATTTTTGCTCTCAGGTCTAAGTCTCATGGCCCTCTATCGGAATTTGGGAAGATTGGAGAAACTTAATTTTTCGCCCAAAAAAAAAAACGTAAGGGGTACCACTGTCGTTTTTTTTTCGGGCCGAATTTTTGAGTTTCGATATCTCAGCTCTGGAAGGGGCTAGAGCCTCCATTTTTGCACTCAGGTCTAAGTCTCACGGCCCTCTATCAGAATTTGGGAAGATTGGAGAAACTTAATTTTTCGCCCAAAAAAAAAAACGTAAGGGGTACCACTGTCGTTTTTTTTTTTTCGGGCCGAATTTTTGAGTTTCGATATCTCAGCTCTGGAAGGGGCTAGAGCCTCCATTTTTGCACTCAGGTCTAAGTCTCATGGCCCTCTATCAGAATTTGGGAAGATTGGAGAAACTTAATTTTTCGCCCAAAAAAAAACGTAAGGGGTACCACTGTCGTTTTTTTTTTCGGGCCGAATTTTTGAGTTTCGATATCTCAGCTCTGGAAGGGGCTAGAGCCTCCATTTTTGCACTCAGGTCTAAGTCTCATGGCCCTCTATCAGAATTTGGGAAGATTGGAGAAACTTAATTTTTCGCCCAAAAAAAAAAACGTAAGGGGTACCACTGTCGTTTTTTTTTTCGGGCCGAATTTTTGAGTTTCGATATCTCAGCTCTGGAAGGGGCTAGAGCCTCCATTTTTGCACTCAGGTCTAAGTCTCATGGCCCTCTATCAGAATTTGGGAAGATTGGAGAAACTTAATTTTTCGCCCAAAAAAAAAAAACGTAAGGGGTACCACTGTCGTTTTTTTTTCGGGCCGAATTTTTGAGTTTCGATATCTCAGCTCTGGAAGGGGCTAGAGCCTCCATTTTTGCACTCAGGTCTAAGTCTCATGGCCCTCTATCAGAAATTGGGAAGATTGGAGAAACTTAATTTTTCGCCCAAAAAAAAAAAACGAAAGGGGTACCACTGTCGTTTTTTTTTTTTCGGGCCGAATTTTTGAGTTTCGATATCTCAGCTCTGGAAGGGGCTAGAGCCTCCATTTTTGCACTCAGGTCTAAGTCTCATGGCCCTCTATCAGAATTTGGGAAGATTGGAGAAACTTAATTTTTCGCCCAAAAAAAAAACGTAAGGGGTACCACTGTGTTTTTTTTTTTGGGCCGAATTTTTGAGTTTCGATATCTCAGCTCTGGAAGGGGCTAGAGCCTCCATTTTTGCACTCAGGTCTAAGTCTCATGGCCCTCTATCAGAATTTGTGAAGATTGGAGAAACTTAATTTTTCGCCCAAAAAAAAAACGTAAGGGGTACCACTGTCTTTTTTTTTTCGGGCCGGATTTTTGAGTTTCGATATCTCAGCTCTGGAAGGGGCTAGAGCCTCCATTTTTGCACTCAGGTCTAAGTCTCATGGCCCTCTATCAGAATTTGGGAAGATTGGAGAAACTTAATTTTTCGCCCAAAAAAAAAACGTAAGGGGTACCACTGTCGTTTTTTTTTTCGGGCCGAATTTTTGAGTTTCGATATCTCAGCTCTGGAAGGGGCTAGAGCCTCCATTTTTGCACTCAGGTCTAAATTCTAATGGCCCTCTATCAGAATTTGGGAAGATTGGAGAAACTTAATTTTTCGCCCAAAAAAAAAAACGTAAGGGGTACCACTGTCGTTTTTTTCGGGCCGAATTTTTGAGTTTCGATATCTCAGCTCTGGAAGGGGCTAGAGCCTCCATTTTTGCACTCAGGTCTAAGTCTCATGGCCCTCTATCAGAATTTGGGAAGATTGGAGAAACTTAATTTTTCGCCCAAAAAAAAAAAACGTAAGGGGTACCACTGTGTTTTTTTTTTCGGGCCGAATTTTTTAGTTTCGATATCTCAGCTCTGGAAGGGGCTAGAGCCTCCATTTTTGCACTCAGGTCTAAGTCTCATGGCCCTCTATCGGAATTTGGGAAGATTGGAGAAACTTAATTTTTCGCCCAAAAAAAAAAACGTAAGGGGTACCACTGTCGTTTTTTTTTTCGGGCCGAATTTTTGAGTTTCGATATCTCAGCTCTGGAAGGGGCTAGAGCCTCCATTTTTGCACTCAGGTCTAAGTCTCATGGCCCTCTATCAGAATTTGTGAAGATTGGAGAAACTTAATTTTTGCCCAAAAAAAAAACGTAAGGGGTACCACTGTCGTTTTTTTTTTCGGGCCGAATTTTTGAGTTTCGATATCTCAGCTCTGGAAGGGGCTAGAGCCTCCATTTTTGCACTCAGGTCTAAGTCTCATGGCCCTCTATCAGAATTTGGGAAGATTGGAGAAACTTAATTTTTCGCCCAAAAAAAAAAACGTAAGGGGTACCACTGTCGTTTTTTTTTCTTGCCGAATTTTTGAGTTTCGATATCTCAGCTCTGGAAGGGGCTAGAGCCTCCATTTTTGCACTCAGGTCTAAGTCTCATGGCCCTCTATCAGAATCCAGAGTTTTGGGAAGATTGGAGAAACTTAATTTTTCGCCGAAAAAAAAAAACCGTAAGGGGTACCACTGTCGTTTTTTTTTCGGGCCGAATTTTTGAGTTTCGATATCTCAGCTCTGGAAGGGGCTAGAGCCTCCATTTTTGCACTCAGGTCTAAGTCTCATGGCCCTCTATCAGAATTTGGGAAGATTGGAGAAACTTAATTTTTCGCCCAAAAAAAAAAACGTAAGGGGTACCACTGTGTTTTTTTTTTTGGGCCGAATTTTTGAGTTTCGATATCTCAGCTCTGGAAGGGGCTAGAGCCTCCATTTTTGCACTCAGGTCTAAGTCTCATGGCCCTCTATCAGAATTTGGGAAGATTGGAGAAACTTAATTTTTCGCCCAAAAAAAAAAACGTAAGGGGTACCACTGTGTTTTTTTTTTTGGGCCGAATTTTTGAGTTTCGATATCTCAGCTCTGGAAGGGGCTAGAGCCTCCATTTTTGCACTCAGGTCTAAGTCTCATGGCCCTCTATCAGAATTTGGGAAGATTGGAGAAACTTAATTTTTCGCCCAAAAAAAAAAACGTAAGGGGTACCACTGTCGTTTTTTTTTCGGGCCGAATTTTTGAGTTTCGATATCTCAGCTCTGGAAGGGGCTAGAGCCTCCATTTTTGCACTCAGGTCTAAGTCTCATGGCCCTCTATCAGAATTTGGGAAGATTGGAGAAACTTAATTTTTCGCCCAAAAAAAAAACGTAAGGGGGTACCACTGTCGTTTTTTTTTCGGGCCGAATTTTTGAGTTTTGATATCTTAGCTCTGGAAGGGGCTAGAGCCTCCATTTTTGCACTCAGGTTCTAAGTCTCATGGCCCTCTATCAGAATTTGGGAAGATTGGAGAAACTTAATTTTTCGCCCCAAAAAAAAAAAACGTAAGTGGTACCACTGTCGTTTTTTTTTCGGGCCGAATTTTTGAGTTTCGATATCTCAGCTCTGGAAGGGGCTAGAGCCTCCATTTTTGCACTCAGGTCTAAGTCTCATGGCCCTCTATCAGAATTTGGGAAGATTGGAGAAAATTAATTTTTCGCCCGCAAAAAAAACGTAAGGGGTACCACTGTCGTTTTTTTTTTCGGGCCGAATTTTTGAGTTTCGATATCTCAGCTCTGGAAGGGGCTAGAGCCTCCATTTTTGCACTCAGGTCTAAGTCTCATGGCCCTCTATCAGAATTTGGGAAGATTGGAGAAACTTAATTTTTCGCCCAAAAAAAAAACGTAAGGGGTACCACTGTCGTTTTTTTTTTCGGGCCGAATTTTTGAGTTTCGATATCTCAGCTCTGGAAGGGGCTAGAGCCTCCATTTCTGCACTCAGGTCTAAGCTTCATGGCCCTCTATAAGAATTTGGGAAGATTGGAGAAACTTAATTTTTCGCCCAAAAAAAAAAAACGTAAGGGGTACCACTGTCGTTTTTTTTTTCGGGCCGAATTTTTGAGTTTCGATATCTCAGCTCTGGAAGGGGCTAGAGCCTCCATTTTTGCACTCAGGTCTAAGTCTCATGGCCCTCTATCAGAATTTGGGAAGATTGGAGAAACTTAATTTTTCGCCCAAAAAAAAAAACGTAAGGGGTACCACTGTGTTTTTTTTTCGGGCCGAATTTTTTAGTTTCGATATCTCAGCTCTGGAAGGGGCTAGAGCCTCCATTTTTGCTCTCAGGTCTAAGTCTCATGGCCCTCTATCAGAATCCAGAGTTTTGGGAAGATTGGAGAAACTTAATTTTTCGCCCAAAAAAAAAAAACGTAAGGGGTACCACTGTCGTTTTTTTTTTCGGGTCGAATTTTTGAGTTTCGATATCTCAGCTCTGGAAGGGGCTAGAGCCTCCATTTTTGCACTAAGGTCTTAGTCTCATGGCCCTCTATCAGAATTTGGGAAGATTGGAGAAACTTAATTTTTCGCCCAAAAAAAAACGTAAGGGGTACCACTGTCGTTTTTTTTTCGGGCCGAATTTTTGAGTTTCGATATCTCAGCTCTGGAAGGGGCTAGAACCTCCATTTTTGCACTCAGGTCTAAGTCTCATGGCCCTCTATCAGAATTTGGGAAGATTGGAGAAACTTAATTTTTCGCCCAAAAAAAAAAAACGTAAGGGGTACCACTGTCGTTTTTTTTTCGGGCCGAATTTTTGAGTTTCGATATCTCAGCTCTGGAAGGGGCTAGAACCTCCATTTTTGCACTCAGGTCTAAGTCTCATGGCCCTCTATCAGAATTTGGGAAGATTGGAGAAACTTAATTTTTCGCCCAAAAAAAAAAAACGTAAGGGGTACCACTGTCGTTTTTTTTTTCGGGCCGAATTTTTGAGTTTCGATATCTCAGCTCTGGAAGAGGCTAGAACCTCCATTTTTGCACTCAGGTCTAAGTCTCATGGCCCTCTATCAGAATTTGGGAAGATTGGAGAAACTTAATTTTTCGCCCAAAAAAAAAAACGTAAGGGGTACCACTGTCGTTTTTTTTTCGGGCCGAATTTTTGAGTTTCGATATCTCAGCTCTGGAAGGGGCTAGAACCTCCATTTTTGCACTCAGGTCTAAGTCTCATGGCCCTCTATCAGAATTTGGGAAGATTGGAGAAACTTAATTTTTCGCCCAAAAAAAAAAACGTAAGGGGTACCACTGTCGTTTTTTTTTCGGGCCGAATTTTTGAGTTTCGATATCTCAGCTCTGGAAGGGGCTAGAACCTCCATTTTTGCACTCAGGTCTAAGTCTCATGGCCCTCTATCAGAATTTGGGAAGATTGGAGAAACTTAATTTTTCGCCCAAAAAAAAAAACGTAAGGGGTACCACTGTCGTTTTTTTTTTTCGGGCCGAATTTTTGAGTTTCGATAACTCAGCTCTGGAAGGGGCTATAACCTCCATTTTTGCACTCAGGTCTAAGTCTCATGGCCCTCTATCAGAATTTGGGAAGATTGGAGAAACTTAATTTTTCGCTCAAAAAAAAAAACGTAAGGGGTACCACTGTCGTTTTTTTTCGGGCCGAATTTTTGAGTTTCGATATCTCAGCTCTGGAAGGGGCTAGAACCTCCATTTTTGCACTCAGGTCTAAGTCTCATGGCCCTCTATCAGAATTTGGGAAGATTGGAGAAACTTAATTTTTCGCCCAAAAAAAAAAACGTAAGGGGTACCACTGTCGTTTTTTTTTTCGGGCCGAATTTTTGAGTTTCGATATCTCAGCTCTGGAAGGGGCTAGAACCTCCATTTTTGCACTCAGGTCTAAGTCTCATGGCCCTCTATCAGAATTTGGGAAGATTGGAGAAACTTAATTTTTCGCCCAAAAAAAAAAACGTAAGGGGTACCACTGTCGTTTTTTTTTCGGGCCGAATTTTTGAGTTTCGATATCTCAGCTCTGGAAGGGGCTAGAACCTCCATTTTTGCACTCAGGTCTAAGTCTCATGGCCCTCTATCAGAATTTGGGAAGATTGGAGAAACTTAATTTTTCGCCCAAAAAAAAAAACGTAAGGGGTACCACTGTCGTTTTTTTTTCGGGCCGAATTTTTGAGTTTCGATATCTCAGCTCTGGAAGGGGCTAGAACCTCCATTTTTGCACTCAGGTCTAAGTCTCATGGCCCTCTATCAGAATTTGGGAAGATTGAAGAAACTTAATTTTTCGCCCAAAAAAAAAAACGTAAGGGGTACCACTGTCGTTTTTTTTTTTCGGGCCGAATTTTTGAGTTTCGATATCTCAGCTCTGGAAGGGGCTAGAACCTCCATTTTTGCACTCAGGTCTAAGTCTCATGGCCCTCTATCAGAATTTGGGAAGATTGGAGAAACTTAATTTTTCGCCCAAAAAAAAAAACGTAAGGGGTACCACTGTCGTTTTTTTTTCGGGCCGAATTTTTGAGTTTCGATATCTCAGCTCTGGAAGGGGCTAGAACCTCCATTTTTGCACTCAGGTCTAAGTCTCATGGCCCTCTATCAGAATTTGGGAAGATTGGAGAAACTTAATTTTTCGCCCAAAAAAAAAAAACGTAAGGGGTACCACTGTCGTTTTTTTTTCGGGCCGAATTTTTGAGTTTCGATATCTCAGCTCTGGAAGGGGCTAGAACCTCCATTTTTGCACTCAGGTCTAAGTCTCATGGCCCTCTATCAGAATTTGGGAAGATTGGAGAAACTTAATTTTTCGCCCAAAAAAAAAAACGTAAGGGGTACCACTGTCGTTTTTTTTTCGGGCCGAATTTTTGAGTTTCGATATCTCAGCTCTGGAAGGGGCTAGAACCTCCATTTTTGCACTCAGGTCTAAGTCTCATGGCCCTCTATCAGAATTTGGGAAGATTGGAGAAACTTAATTTTTCGCCCAAAAAAAAAAAACGTAAGGGGTACCTCTGTCGTTTTTTTTTCGGGCCGAATTTTTGAGTTTCGATATCTCAGCTCTGGAAGGGGCTAGAACCTCTATTTTTGCACTCAGGTCTAAGTCTCATGGCCCTCTATCAGAATTTGGGAAGATTGGAGAAACTTAATTTTTCGCCCAAAAAAAAAACGTAAGGGGTACCACTGTCGTTTTTTTCGGGCCGAATTTTTGAGTTTCGATATCTCAGCTCTGGAAGGGGCTAGAACCTCCATTTTTGCACTCAGGTCTAAGTCTCATGGCCCTCTATCAGAATTTGGGAAGATTGGAGAAACTTAATTTTTCGCCCAAAAAAAAAACGTAAGGGGTACCACTGTCGTTTTTTTTTCGGGCCGAATTTTTGAGTTTCGATATCTCAGCTCTGGAAGGGGCTAGAACCTCCATTTTTGCACTCAGGTCTAAGTCTCATGGCCCTCTATCAGAATTTGGGAAGATTGGAGAAACTTAATTTTTCGCCCAAAAAAAAAAAAAAGTAAGGGGTACCACTGTCGTTTTTTTTTCGGGCCGAATTTTTGAGTTTCGATATCTCAGCTCTGGAAGGGGCTAGAACCTCCATTTTTGCACTCAGGTCTAAGTCTCATGGCCCTCTATCAGAATTTGGGAAGATTGGAGAAACTTAATTTTTCGCCCAAAAAAAAAACGTAAGGGGTACCACTGTCGTTTTTTTTTTCGGGCCGAATTTTTGAGTTTCGATATCTCAGCTCTGGAAGGGGCTAGAACCTCCATTTTTGCACTCAGGTCTAAGTCTCATGGCCCTCTATCAGAATTTGGGAAGATTGGAGAAACTTAATTTTTCGCCCAAAAAAAAAAACGTAAGGGGTACCACTGTCGTTTTTTTTTCGGGCCGAATTTTTGAGTTTCGATATCTCAGCTCTGGAAGGGGTTAGAACCTCCATTTTTGCACTCAGGTCTAAGTCTCATGGCCCTCTATCAGAATTTGGGAAGATTGGAGAAACTTAATTTTTCGCCCAAAAAAAAAAACGTAAGGGGTACCACTGTCGTTTTTTTTTCGGGCCGAATTTTTGAGTTTCGATATCTCAGCTCTGGAAGGGGCTAGAACCTCCATTTTTGCACTCAGGTCTAAGTCTCATGGCCCTCTATCAGAATTTGGGAAGATTGGAGAAACTTAATTTTTCGCCCAAAAAAAAAAACGTAAGGGGTACCACTGTCGTTTTTTTTTCGGGCCGAATTTTTGAGTTTCGATATCTCAGCTCTGGAAGGGGCTAGAACCTCCATTTTTGCACTCAGGTCTAAGTCTCATGGCCCTCTATCAGAATTTGGGAAGATTGGAGAAACTTAATTTTTCGCCCAAAAAAAAAAACGTAAGGGGTACCACTGTCGTTTTTTTTTTCGGGCCGAATTTTTGAGTTTCGATATCTCAGCTCTGGAAGGGGCTAGAACCTCCATTTTTGCACTCAGGTCTAAGTCTCATGGCCCTCTATCAGAATTTGGGAAGATTGGAGAAACTTAATTTTTCGCCCAAAAAAAAAAACGTAAGGGGTACCACTGTCGTTTTTTTTTTAGGCCGAGATTTTGAGTTTCGATATCTCAGCTCTGGAAGGGGCTAGAACCTCCATTTTTGCACTCAGGTCTAAGTCTCATGGCCCTCTATCAGAATTTGGGAAGATTGGAGAAACTTAATTTTTCGCCCAAAAAAAAAAACGTAAGGGGTACCACTGTCGTTTTTTTTTCGGGCCGAATTTTTGAGTTTCGATATCTCAGCTCTGGAAGGGGCTAGAACCTCCATTTTTGCACTCAGGTCTAAGTCTCATGGCCCTCTATCAGAATTTGGGAAGATTGGAGAAACTTAATTTTTCGCCCAAAAAAAAAAACGTAAGGGGTACCACTGTCGTTTTTTTTTTCGGGCCGAATTTTTGAGTTTCGATATCTCAGCTCTGGAAGGGGCTAGAACCTCCATTTTTGCACTCAGGTCTAAGTCTCATGGCCCTCTATCAGAATTTGGGAAGATTGGAGAAACTTAATTTTTCGCCCAAAAAAAAAAAACGTAAGGGGTACCACTGTCGTTTTTTTTTCGGGCCGAATTTTTGAGTTTCGATATCTCAGCTCTGGAAGGGGCTAGAACCTCCATTTTTGCACTCAGGTCTAAGTCTCATGGCCCTCTATCAGAATTTGGGAAGATTGGAGAAACTTAATTTTTCGCCCAAAAAAAATGTAAGGGGTACCACTGTCGTTTTTTTTTCGGGCCGAATTTTTGAGTTTCGATATCTCAGCTCTGGAAGGGGCTAGAACCTCCATTTTTGCACTCAGGTCTAAGTCTCATGGCCCTCTATCAGAATTTGGGAAGATTGGAGAAACTTAATTTTTCGCCCAAAAAAAAAAACGTAAGGGGTACCACTGTCGTTTTTTTTTCGGGCCGAATTTTTGAGTTTCGATATCTCAGCTCTGGAAGGGTCTAGAACCTCCATTTTTGCACCCAGGTCTAAGTCTCATGGCCCTCTATCAGAATTTGGGAAGATTGGAGAAACTTAATTTTTCGCCCAAAAAAAAAAAACGTAAGGGGTACCACTGTCGTTTTTTTTTCGGGCCGAATTTTTGAGTTTCGATATCTCAGCTCTGGAAGGGGCTAGAACCTCCATTTTTGCACTCAGGTCTAAGTCTCATGGCCCTCTATCAGAATTTGGGAAGATTGGAGAAACTTAATTTTTCGCCCAAAAAAAAAAAACGTAAGGGGTACCACTGTCGTTTTTTTTTCGGGCCGAATTTTTGAGTTTCGATATCTCAGCTCTGGAAGGGGCTAGAACCTCCATTTTTGCACTCAGGTCTAAGTCTCATGGCCCTCTATCAGAATTTGGGAAGATTGGAGAAACTTAATTTTTCGCCCAAAAAAAAAAACGTAAGGGGTACAACTGTCGTTTTTTTTTTCGGGCCGAATTTTTGAGTTTGGATATCTCAGCTCTGGAAGGGGCTAGAACCTCCATTTTTGCACTCAGGTCTAAGTCTCATGGCCCTCTATCAGAATTTGGGAAGATTGGAGAAACTTAATTTTTCGCCCAAAAAAAAAACGTAAGGGGTACCACTGTCGTTTTTTTTTCGGGCCGAGTTTTTGAGTTTCGATATCTCAGCTCTGGAAGGGGCTAGAACCTCCATTTTTGCACTCAGGTCTAAGTCTCATGGCCCTCTATCAGAATTTGGGAAGATTGGAGAAACTTAATTTTTCGCCCAAAAAAAAAAACGTAAGGGGTACCACTGTCGTTTTTTTTTTTCGGGCCGAATTTTTGAGTTTCGATATCTCAGCTCTGGAAGGGGCTAGAACCTCCATTTTTGCACTCAGGTCTAAGTCTCATGGCCCTCTATCAGAATTTGGGAAGATTGGAGAAACTTAATTTTTCGCCCAAAAAAAAAAACGTAAGGGGTACCACTGTCGTTTTTTTTTCGGGCCGAGTTTTTGAGTTTCGATATCTCAGCTCTGGAAGGGGCTAGAACCTCCATTTTTGCACTCAGGTCTAAGTCTCATGGCCCTCTATCAGAATTTGGGAAGATTGGAGAAACTTAATTTTTCGCCCAAAAAAAAAAACGTAAGGGGTACCACTGTCGTTTTTTTTTCGGGCCGAATTTTTGAGTTTCGATATCTCAGCTCTGGAAGGGGCTAGAACCTCCATTTTTGCACTCAGGTCTAAGTCTCATGGCCCTCTATCAGAATTTGGGAAGATTGGAGAAACTTAATTTTTCGCCCAAAAAAAAAAACCGTAAGGGGTACCACTGTCGTTTTTTTTTCGGGCCGAATTTTTGAGTTTCGATATCTCAGCTCTGGAAGGGGCTAGAACCTCCATTTTTGCACTCAGGTCTAAGTGTCATGGCCCTCTATCAGAATTTGGGAAGATTGGAGAAACTTAATTTTTCGCCCAAAAAAAAAAAACGTAAGGGGTACCACTGTCGTTTTTTTTTTCGGGCCGAATTTTTGAGTTTCGATATCTCAGCTCTGGAAGGGGCTAGAACCTCCATTTTTGCACTCAGGTCTAAGTCTCATGGCCCTCTATCAGAATTTGGGAAGATTGGAGAAACTTAATTTTTCGCCCAAAAAAAAAAACGTAAGGGGTACGACTGTCGTTTTTTTTTCGGGCCGAATTTTTGAGTTTCGATATCTCAGCTCTGGAAGGGGCTAGAACCTCCATTTTTGCACTCAGGTCTAAGTCTCATGGCCCTCTATCAGAATTTGGGAAGATTGGAGAAACTTAATTTTTCGCCCAAAAAAAAAAAACGTAAGGGGTACCACTGTCGTTTTTTTTTTTGGGCCGAATTTTTGAGTTTCGATATCTCAGCTCTGGAAGGGGCTAGAACCTCCATTTTTGCACTCAGGTCTAAGTCTCATGGCCCTCTATCAGAATTTGGGAAGATTGGAGAAACTTAATTTTTCGCCCAAAAAAAAAAACGTAAGGGGTACCACTGTCGTTTTTTTTTCGGGCCGAATTTTTGAGTTTCGATATCTCAGCTCTGGAAGGGGCTAGAACCTCCATTTTTGCACTCAGGTCTAAGTCTCATGGCCCTCTATCAGAATTTGGGAAGATTGGAGAAACTTAATTTTTCGCCCAAAAAAAAAAACGTAAGGGGTACCACTGTCGTTTTTTTTCGGGCCGAATTTTTGAGTTTCGATATCTCAGCTCTGGAAGGGGCTAGAACCTCCATTTTTGCACTCAGGTCTAAGTCTCATGGCCCTCTATCAGAATTTGGGAAGATTGGAGAAACTTAATTTTTCGCCCAAAAAAAAAAAACGTAAGGGGTACCACTGTCGTTTTTTTTTCGGGCCGAATTTTTGAGTTTCGATATCTCAGCTCTGGAAGGGGCTAGAACCTCCATTTTTGCACCCAGGTCTAAGTCTCATGGCCCTCTATCAGAATTTGGGAAGATTGGAGAAACTTAATTTTTCGCCCAAAAAAAAAACGTAAGGGGTACCACTGTCGTTTTTTTTTCGGGCCGAATTTTTGAGTTTCGATATCTCAGCTCTGGAAGGGGCTAGAACCTCCATTTTTGCACTCAGGTCTAAGTCTCATGGCCCTCTATCAGAATTTGGGAAGATTGGAGAAACTTAATTTTTCGCCCAAAAAAAAAAAACGTAAGGGGTACCACTGTCGTTTTTTTTTCGGGCCGAATTTTTGAGTTTCGATATCTCAGCTCTGGAAGGGGCTAGAACCTCCATTTTTGCACTCAGGTCTAAGTCTCATGGCCCTCTATCAGAATTTGGGAAGATTGGAGAAACTTAATTTTTCGCCCAAAAAAAAAACGTAAGGGGTACCACTGTCGTTTTTTTTTCGGGCCGAATTTTTGAGTTTCGATATCTCAGCTCTGGAAGGGGCTAGAACCTCCATTTTTGCACTCAGGTCTAAGTCTCATGGCCCTCTATCAGAATTTGGGAAGATTGGAGAAACTTAATTTTTCGCCCAAAAAAAAAAACGTAAGGGGTACCACTGTCGTTTTTTTTTTCGGGCCGAATTTTTGAGTTTCGATATCTCAGCTCTGGAAGGGGCTAGAACCTCCATTTTTGCACTCAGGTCTAAGTCTCATGGCCCTCTATCAGAATTTGGGAAGATTGGAGAAACTTAATTTTTCGCCCAAAAAAAAAAACGTAAGGGGTACCACTGTCGTTTTTTTTTCGGGCCGAATTTTTGAGTTTCGATATCTCAGCTCTGGAAGGGGCTAGAACCTCCATTTTTGCACTCAGGTCTAAGTCTCATGGCCCTCTATCAGAATTTGGGAAGATTGGAGAAACTTAATTTTTCGCCCAAAAAAAAAAACGTAAGGGGTACCACTGTCGTTTTTTTTTTCGGGCCGAATTTTTGAGTTTCGATATCTCAGCTCTGGAAGGGGCTAGAACCTCCATTTTTGCACTCAGGTCTAAGTCTCATGGCCCTCTATCAGAATTTGGGAAGATTGGAGAAACTTAATTTTTCGCCCAAAAAAAAAAACGTAAGGGGTACCACTGTCGTTTTTTTTTCGGGCCGAATTTTTGAGTTTCGATATCTCAGCTCTGGAAGGGGCTATAACCTCCATTTTTGTACTCAGGTCTAAGTCTCATGGCCCTCTATCAGAATTTGGGAAGATTGGAGAAACTTAATTTTTCGCCCAAAAAAAAAAAACGTAAGGGGTACCACTGTCGTTTTTTTTTTCGGGCCGAATTTTTGAGTTTCGATATCTCAGCTCTGGAAGGGGCTAGAACCTCCATTTTTGCACTCAGGTCTAAGTCTCATGGCCCTCTATCAGAATTTGGGAAGATTGGAGAAACTTAATTTTTCGCCCAAAAAAAAAACGTAAGGGGTACCACTGTCGTTTTTTTTTCGGGCCGAATTTTTGAGTTTCGATATCTCAGCTCTGGAAGGGGCTAGAACCTCCATTTTTGCACTCAGGTCTAAGTCTCATGGCCCTCTATCAGAATTTGGGAAGATTGGAGAAACTTAATTTTTCGCCCAAAAAAAAAAACGTAAGGGGTACCACTGTCGTTTTTTTTTCGGGCCGAATTTTTGAGTTTCGATATCTCAGCTCTGGAAGGGGCTATAACCTCCATTTTTGCACTCAGGTCTAAGTCTCATGGCCCTCTATCAGAATTTGGGAAGATTGGAGAAACTTAATTTTTCGCTCAAAAAAAAAAACGTAAGGGGTACCACTGTCGTTTTTTTTCGGGCCGAATTTTTGAGTTTCGATATCTCAGCTCTGGAAGGGGCTAGAACCTCCATTTTTGCACTCAGGTCTAAGTCTCATGGCCCTCTATCAGAATTTGGGAAGATTGGAGAAACTTAATTTTTCGCCCAAAAAAAAAAACGTAAGGGGTACCACTGTCGTTTTTTTTTTCGGGCCGAATTTTTGAGTTTCGATATCTCAGCTCTGGAAGGGGCTAGAACCTCCATTTTTGCACTCAGGTCTAAGTCTCATGGCCCTCTATCAGAATTTGGGAAGATTGGAGAAACTTAATTTTTCGCCCAAAAAAAAAAAAACGTAAGGGGTACCACTGTCGTTTTTTTTTCGGGCCGAATTTTTGAGTTTCGATATCTCAGCTCTGGAAGGGGCTAGAACCTCCATTTTTGCACTCAGGTCTAAGTCTCATGGCCCTCTATCAGAATTTGGGAAGATTGGAGAAACTTAATTTTTCGCCCAAAAAAAAAAACGTAAGGGGTACCACTGTCGTTTTTTTTTCGGGCCGAATTTTTGAGTTTCGATATCTCAGCTCTGGAAGGGGCTAGAACCTCCATTTTTGCACTCAGGTCTAAGTCTCATGGCCCTCTATCAGAATTTGGGAAGATTGGAGAAACTTAATTTTTCGCCCAAAAAAAAAAACGTAAGGGGTACCACTGTCGTTTTTTTTTTCGGGCCGAATTTTTGAGTTTCGATATCTCAGCTCTGGAAGGGGCTAGAACCTCCATTTTTGCACTCAGGTCTAAGTCTCATGGCCCTCTATCAGAATTTGGGAAGATTGGAGAAACTTAATTTTTCGCCCAAAAAAAAAAACGTAAGGGGTACCACTGTCGTTTTTTTTTCGGGCCGAATTTTTGAGTTTCGATATCTCAGCTCTGGAAGGGGCTAGAACCTCCATTTTTGCACTCAGGTCTAAGTCTCATGGCCCTCTATCAGAATTTGGGAAGATTGGAGAAACTTAATTTTTCGCCCAAAAAAAAAAACGTAAGGGGTACCACTGTCGTTTTTTTTTCGGGCCGAATTTTTGAGTTTCGATATCTCAGCTCTGGAAGGGGCTAGAACCTCCATTTTTGCACTCAGGTCTAAGTCTCATGGCCCTCTATCAGAATTTGGGAAGATTGGAGAAACTTAATTTTTCGCCCAAAAAAAAAAACGTAAGGGGTACCACTGTCGTTTTTTTTTCGGGCCGAATTTTTGAGTTTCGATATCTCAGCTCTGGAAGGGGCTAGAACCTCCATTTTTGCACTCAGGTCTAAGTCTCATGGCCCTCTATCAGAATTTGGGAAGATTGGAGAAACTTAATTTTTCGCCCAAAAAAAAAAAACGTAAGGGGTACCACTGTCGTTTTTTTTTCGGGCCGAATTTTTGAGTTTCGATATCTCAGCTCTGGAAGGGGCTAGAACCTCCATTTTTGCACTCAGGTCTAAGTCTCATGGCCCTCTATCAGAATTTGGGAAGATTGGAGAAACTTAATTTTTCGCCCAAAAAAAAAAACGTAAGGGGTACCACTGTCGTTTTTTTTTTCGGGCCGAATTTTTGAGTTTCGATATCTCAGCTCTGGAAGGGGCTAGAACCTCCATTTTTGCACTCAGGTCTAAGTCTCATGGCCCTCTATCAGAATTTGGGAAGATTGGAGAAACTTAATTTTTCGCCCAAAAAAAAAAACGTAAGGGGTACCACTGTCGTTTTTTTTTTCGGGCCGAATTTTTGAGTTTCGATATCTCAGCTCTGGAAGGGGCTAGAACCTCCATTTTTGCACTCAGGTCTAAGTCTCATGGCCCTCTATCAGAATTTGGGAAGATTGGAGAAACTTAATTTTTCGCCCAAAAAAAAAAACGTAAGGGGTACCACTGTCGTTTTTTTTTTCGGGCCGAATTTTTGAGTTTCGATATCTCAGCTCTGGAAGGGGCTAGAACCTCCATTTTTGCACTCAGGTCTAAGTCTCATGGCCCTCTATCAGAATTTGGGAAGATTGGAGAAACTTAATTTTTCGCCCAAAAAAAAAAACGTAAGGGGTACCACTGTCGTTTTTTTTTCGGGCCGAATTTTTGAGTTTCGATATCTCAGCTCTGGAAGGGGCTAGAACCTCCATTTTTGCACTCAGGTCTAAGTCTCATGGCCCTCTATCAGAATTTGGGAAGATTGGAGAAACTTAATTTTTCGCCCAAAAAAAAAAACGTAAGGGGTACCACTGTCGTTTTTTTTTTCGGGCCGAATTTTTGAGTTTCGATATCTCAGCTCTGGAAGGGGCTAGAACCTCCATTTTTGCACTCAGGTCTAAGTCTCATGGCCCTCTATCAGAATTTGGGAAGATTGGAGAAACTTAATTTTTCGCCCAAAAAAAAAAACGTAAGGGGTACCACTGTCGTTTTTTTTTTCGGGCCGAATTTTTGAGTTTCGATATCTCAGCTCTGGAAGGGGCTAGAACCTCCATTTTTGCACTCAGGTCTAAGTCTCATGGCCCTCTATCAGAATTTGGGAAGATTGGAGAAACTTAATTTTTCGCCCAAAAAAAAAAACGTAAGGGGTACCACTGTCGTTTTTTTTTCGGGCCGAATTTTTGAGTTTCGATATCTCAGCTCTGGAAGGGGCTAGAACCTCCATTTTTGCACTCAGGTCTAAGTCTCATGGCCCTCTATCAGAATTTGGGAAGATTGGAGAAACTTAATTTTTCGCCCAAAAAAAAAAACGTAAGGGGTACCACTGTCGTTTTTTTTTCGGGCCGAATTTTTGAGTTTCGATATCTCAGCTCTGGAAGGGGCTAGAACCTCCATTTTTGCACTCAGGTCTAAGTCTCATGGCCCTCTATCAGAATTTGGGAAGATTGGAGAAACTTAATTTTTCGCCCAAAAAAAAAAACGTAAGGGGTACCACTGTCGTTTTTTTTTTTCGGGCCGAATTTTTGAGTTTCGATATCTCAGCTCTGGAAGGGGCTAGAACCTCCATTTTTGCACTCAGGTCTAAGTCTCATGGCCCTCTATCAGAATTTGGGAAGATTGGAGAAACTTAATTTTTCGCCCAAAAAAAAAAAAACGTAAGGGGTACCACTGTCGTTTTTTTTCGGGCCGAATTTTTGAGTTTCGATATCTCAGCTCTGGAAGGGGCTAGAACCTCCATTTTTGCACTCAGGTCTAAGTCTCATGGCCCTCTATCAGAATTTGGGAAGATTGGAGAAACTTAATTTTTCGCCCAAAAAAAAAAAACGTAAGGGGTACCACTGTCGTTTTTTTTTCGGGCCGAATTTTTGAGTTTCGATATCTCAGCTCTGGAAGGGGCTAGAACCTCCATTTTTGCACTCAGGTCTAAGTCTCATGGCCCTTTATCAGAATTTGGGAAGATTGGAGAAACTTAATTTTTCGCCCAAAAAAAAAAAACGTAAGGGGTACCACTGTCGGTTTTTTTTCGGGCCGAATTTTTGAGTTTCGATATCTCAGCTCTGGAAGGGGCTAGAACCTCCATTTTTGCACTCAGGTCTAAGTCTCATGGCCCTCTATCAGAATTTGGGAAGATTGGAGAAACTTAATTTTTCGCCCAAAAAAAAAAACGTAAGGGGTACCACTGTCGTTTTTTTTTCGGGCCGAATTTTTGAGTTTCGATATCTCAGCTCTGGAAGGGGCTAGAACCTCCATTTTTGCACTCAGGTCTAAGTCTCATGGCCCTCTATCAGAATTTGGGAAGATTGGA
Organism: Pimephales promelas; assembly: GCF_988280905.1. Classification (NCBI taxonomy): domain Eukaryota; kingdom Metazoa; phylum Chordata; class Actinopteri; order Cypriniformes; family Leuciscidae; genus Pimephales; species Pimephales promelas. The sequence continues at coordinate 5,296,193 of NC_142785.1, read as the reverse complement.
GAAACTTAATTTTTCGCCCAAAAAAAAAAACGTAAGGGGTACCACTGTCGGTTTTTTTTCGGGCCGAATTTTTGAGTTTCGATATCTCAGCTCTGGAAGGGGCTAGAACCTCCATTTTTGCACTCAGGTCTAAGTCTCATGGCCCTCTATCAGAATTTGGGAAGATTGGAGAAACTTAATTTTTCGCCCAAAAAAAAAAACGTAAGGGGTACCACTGTCGTTTTTATTTCGGGCCGAATTTTTGAGTTTCGATATCTCAGCTCTGGAAGGGGCTAGAACCTCCATTTTTGCACTCAGGTCTAAGTCTCATGGCCCTCTATCAGAATTTGGGAAGATTGGAGAAACTTAATTTTTCGCCCAAAAAAAAAAAACGTAAGGGGTACCACTGTCGTTTTTTTTTCGGGCCGAATTTTTGAGTTTCGATATCTCAGCTCTGGAAGGGGCTAGAACCTCCATTTTTGCACTCAGGTCTAAGTCTCATGGCCCTCTATCAGAATTTGGGAAGATTGGAGAAACTTAATTTTTCGCCCAAAAAAAAAAACGTAAGGGGTACCACTGTCGTTTTTTTTTTTCGGGCCGAATTTTTGAGTTTCGATAACTCAGCTCTGGAAGGGGCTATAACCTCCATTTTTGCACTCAGGTCTAAGTCTCATGGCCCTCTATCAGAATTTGGGAAGATTGGAGAAACTTAATTTTTCGCTCAAAAAAAAAAACGTAAGGGGTACCACTGTCGTTTTTTTTCGGGCCGAATTTTTGAGTTTCGATATCTCAGCTCTGGAAGGGGCTAGAACCTCCATTTTTGCACTCAGGTCTAAGTCTCATGGCCCTCTATCAGAATTTGGGAAGATTGGAGAAACTTAATTTTTCGCCCAAAAAAAAAAACGTAAGGGGTACCACTGTCGTTTTTTTTTTCGGGCCGAATTTTTGAGTTTCGATATCTCAGCTCTGGAAGGGGCTAGAACCTCCATTTTTGCACTCAGGTCTAAGTCTCATGGCCCTCTATCAGAATTTGGGAAGATTGGAGAAACTTAATTTTTCGCCCAAAAAAAAAAAACGTAAGGGGTACCACTGTCGTTTTTTTTTCGGGCCGAATTTTTGAGTTTCGATATCTCAGCTCTGGAAGGGGCTAGAACCTCCATTTTTGCACTCAGGTCTAAGTCTCATGGCCCTCTATCAGAATTTGGGAAGATTGGAGAAACTTAATTTTTCGCCCAAAAAAAAAAACGTAAGGGGTACCACTGTCGTTTTTTTTTCGGGCCGAATTTTTGAGTTTCGATATCTCAGCTCTGGAAGGGGCTAGAACCTCCATTTTTGCACTCAGGTCTAAGTCTCATGGCCCTCTATCAGAATTTGGGAAGATTGAAGAAACTTAATTTTTCGCCCAAAAAAAAAAACGTAAGGGGTACCACTGTCGTTTTTTTTTTCGGGCCGAATTTTTGAGTTTCGATATCTCAGCTCTGGAAGGGGCTAGAACCTCCATTTTTGCACTCAGGTCTAAGTCTCATGGCCCTCTATCAGAATTTGGGAAGATTGGAGAAACTTAATTTTTCGCCCAAAAAAAAAAACGTAAGGGGTACCACTGTCGTTTTTTTTTCGGGCCGAATTTTTGAGTTTCGATATCTCAGCTCTGGAAGGGGCTAGAACCTCCATTTTTGCACTCAGGTCTAAGTCTCATGGCCCTCTATCAGAATTTGGGAAGATTGGAGAAACTTAATTTTTCGCCCAAAAAAAAAAAACGTAAGGGGTACCACTGTCGTTTTTTTTTCGGGCCGAATTTTTGAGTTTCGATATCTCAGCTCTGGAAGGGGCTAGAACCTCCATTTTTGCACTCAGGTCTAAGTCTCATGGCCCTCTATCAGAATTTGGGAAGATTGGAGAAACTTAATTTTTCGCCCAAAAAAAAAAACGTAAGGGGTACCACTGTCGTTTTTTTTTCGGGCCGAATTTTTGAGTTTCGATATCTCAGCTCTGGAAGGGGCTAGAACCTCCATTTTTGCACTCAGGTCTAAGTCTCATGGCCCTCTATCAGAATTTGGGAAGATTGGAGAAACTTAATTTTTCGCCCAAAAAAAAAAACGTAAGGGGTACCTCTGTCGTTTTTTTTTCGGGCCGAATTTTTGAGTTTCGATATCTCAGCTCTGGAAGGGGCTAGAACCTCCATTTTTGCACTCAGGTCTAAGTCTCATGGCCCTCTATCAGAATTTGGGAAGATTGGAGAAACTTAATTTTTCGCCCAAAAAAAAAAACGTAAGGGGTACCACTGTCGTTTTTTTTTTCGGGCCGAATTTTTGAGTTTCGATATCTCAGCTCTGGAAGGGGCTAGAACCTCCATTTTTGCACTCAGGTCTAAGTCTCATGGCCCTCTATCAGAATTTGGGAAGATTGGAGAAACTTAATTTTTCGCCCAAAAAAAAAAACGTAAGGGGTACCACTGTCGTTTTTTTTTTCGGGCCGAATTTTTGAGTTTCGATATCTCAGCTCTGGAAGGGGCTAGAACCTCC